>NC_086153.1:281530173-281834988 GCF_035149785.1 Candoia aspera | reverse complement strand
AGCAAATCCATCCCATAGCAACAACTTTCAAGGAACGGCTACATGCCTGCTACAGGCTTCTTACAACTATGAAACATGTTTACCTCAACACTGTCTGCCCCCACTGTTTCCTTCTACAAAGTGAGAAAGTAACTGGCTGTTAACAAGCATATGGTAGGACTTGACAGACAACATGCAAGTATTTGATCCAATAAAAAAGAGGGTCCTATTGTGCACTGATTTGAATACAGGCTTGCATATGGACTGAAAGGACTGTAGAAGATTCCATCCCTAGACCTTGGGGAACAGATTATGTTGGGCTAGAGATAACAGCTTCTTATAGGTAAACAGCTTTCTATCTATGACATGCAGTTAGGCAGTTTTTGAGAGTAGACAGCTGATGAGGTTTTGTACCTGAAGCCATCTAGTATCAGAACAGTTGATACCAGAAATTCAAAGGCCTTTCAATTTCACATAAAAATAGACTATTGCAACTAGAAATTATGGTAAATTCCAAATATTTATGAATATTCATATTGGCTCAGTAATAAAGTCAGGAACTCCTACAAATTGCAGAAGTGAAACTGGTAATGTAGTATTTCCTTTGTAGTCTGAAATATTCCTCATTTTAGGTACGCAGTGTTGTAACACCCCAGACAATAAAGACCAGGTCAGTTGCTACCTACAGATACTACGACTGAACTCAGATCATCCTGGGCCAGAGGAATCTGATGTCTGGATGGCAAATGGGAGATGATTCGTGCTGACTTGGGGAAAAGCAGGACTTTTTGGTATAGGGGTGCTGAAAGGATTGACCATATATGTGGATTTCAGGAATTAGTTATATTAGAAAATAATTTTAGTTGTTTGGCTTAATTGGACTCTGTCTTCAAACAACATTTGTAAAAGAAGGGGAGGTTCATTGATTGGCTCAATCTTGAATTCTTCACCTTTGACATTTTTCATTACACCTTTTTCTCTACTATATCCTGTATTTCAGATGCAGATTCACAGATTTTGGACCCTGTTTTGCCTTGCCTCCTAATTCAGTGTGATTCTGCTTTTGATAGATTCTTAGTCAGCCTCTTCTTTATAAGTTGAGATTGCTTTTGGTAGCTGAGTTCATATAACATGCTAAGCCAAAAGGTAGTTTGCTGTGGATGGCTAAGCATGTTGTATGAACCTGTGTGTGTGGTCTGTAATGTTTTTAATATGTTGAGTGAGTTCAGCAAATTGCTTTATTCAGTATATAATGGTTAAATGAGCCATGATTTAATGTGTCATGCAAATATAGTCTACATGAATGCCTTTGATCTTGGTCCCAGTCTTGAACAGTCTTAAAAGTCTATTCATGCTATAATTTTATATGAAATCCGTATCACAGTGACCTGGTTTGTACATCACACAAAGCCATAATTTGCTTAGGTATGGTTCACCAAATAAATTCCAATAGCTAGATTCATATAATGCACTAAACCAAAAGCAAATGAACTGCATTAAGGCTTAGTGCAATGTGTGAATCCAGCCTGTGACTTAAAGCTGTCTTTGAAATTGTGATTTATAACCAATTTAAATAAATAAATAATCCTCTGATCTTCTAGTTTTAATCTCCACAGTTTGCTCCTGCTTATTTGAATATAAAATTGTCCTGCTAGGGAACTTCTGCTGAATCTAAACAATGTCTGGGCCAGCATTGTCAGATTGTGCTTTGAACAGGATGGAGCACCTTACCAACATTTAACAAATCAATGAATTACAGTTTGCTCCATACTCAAGGGACTCAAAAGCTCTCTGCAATTTGTATTATTTTCCACTAGGCATAAATCTAGCAGATGGATATTGAGATTCCTGCATATTAAAAGATGCAGACTATAGTGACGTGGGCATGTTGCTCTGCAAAATGTAAATTGCTGACTTTGAAAATCTTTTTCTAGCAGAAGGCTTGACACAACATGGGGATAATTATTTTCTGCTAAAATAACTGAAGAGCATAGTTCTTCCAGTTCTTCACTACACCCACCCATTTTCACACAGTAGCAACAATGTTTAAATTGTGCTATTAAAAAAACCATTTCCATCTGTTTGTAATTGACAAATGGCATACTTAAATTAAGTAAAGGACTTTTCCAACCAAATATTTTTATCTAATATAACTGCCTCCCAACTAGTGTTATTTCAGGAAAGTATTTTTTAAAAAATCAGTATTTTCCTATTGGAAAGTACGTGCAGAATCCTTTATGTTAGGAAAGTTCTCACAAGGTATTCCATCTGAGTTGGAGCTTCAAACTAACTACATAATCTCATACCATTTCACCTGCTACTTTTTGGCTAGATTACTGGTTATGAAGAAAAAGGAACACACAGAATGCGAGCAAGCTACTTTTTCATATTGTTCATAACCCAGTTCATATGTAGGTCTTATCCTTGATAATACCCATGCAAACAAACATTGTACATTGTACAAACAAGAATTATATTTCCCCTGCTACTGAATGGTGAGTCACTCCCACCTTGTCCCTATTACTACAGTATTCTCAGCTTCATATCTGGAGATTGTTTGGATACAGTAGCTTACTGTACTGGGTGAATCAGCTCTCTATCATACTTATTTATTTGCACAGACTTTTTTGCCCCTTCAGTCACTGTGACTCTAAGTGGCTTACAAGAAGGAAAAATACAACAATACAATCCAGAATACAGTAATTGTAAAGCTAGTACAAATAATAACTAACTTAAACATCATCTTCATATTCAACCTGATGCTCAATTCAAATACTACCCATGCAGAAACAATACTCAAGTAACAAGGCGCTGTGTTGGAGAAAGGAAGAAAAGGAAAAAGGAAACATGTTACCAATCTTTCTCTTTTGTCACTGCCATGTACTAAGTGAGCAAGGGAAAATGCAAGCCTTTAAACAACTTATATCAGATACTTTGCATATATTGTCTGATTTCTTTAAAAAAAACAAGCTCCATAACTCATCATACGTGACTAACAATTTTCCCTGTTTAAAAAGTGTCACTTACCACACACAGAGGAAGCTGACCCAAAGCTGCAGGCCTCTGCTGACAAACAAGCTGTGCCTACAGCAGCTTATGAGAAGACCACAAAAAGTATTTTGTTAGATAAGGATCCAGATAGTTCAGCTCTCTATCTCCAGCAGCAGCTTACCAAATGCTCTGGGGAAAGCAGAACGTAAAAGGTAATAAACTTTTTGCCACATGAGGAATAAGCAGCAATAATTATAGTTCTATTATTTACCTCCTACTTTTGTTATGTCAGGCCAAGGCACTGTCAGAAGAAAAACATGGAATATTATGCCACAGAATTCAACATCTCTTGACTATTTGGGGCAAGACTATAATAATTTGTCCAAGGCAATATTTTAACAACTTGACATTCAAGTTCTTCCACAAATAAGGGGCAAATAAGCAAACACATATACCTAGTTTTGTCTGAACACAGCACATGAGCGCAACCCTTCAGCAACACTTGTTAGGCTTTCTTGCCTTCCCTGGACATCCAACACTCTTTCTGAAGAGTTTAGACAAGAGCATTTGTTTGTGGCAATACCTGTAGTTACACCATCATTCTCTTTTCACAACATCATGATATGCTGCCATGCAAATGCACGTAATGCAATGCAATGCAATGCAATGCAATGGTATAAATCCTGAAATCAAGCTTCACTCTATCAATAAGAAACTCTGAGGCAGAAAGCCCCTTCCTTAACTGTATCTAGCTTTGATAAATAACCTGGAAAGTCACAGAGGCAAAGACCTGAGTTTTTCTCTAGTGAGATTTTACATTACAATTGTTCTGAATGGGGGCATGGGGGGGTGCCTTTTACAATAGATGTCATGAGTACTGATGGTGAGCAGGAGGGGGCCCCTATCCAGGGGGGGAAACGCATGCGTAGTACTGAGGAGTTAAGCAGCCATTCAGAGAGACACAGATCAGACCCGCCTTGACTTTTGGGGTTCATCTGTCTGGGTTTTCCCACGCTTCTTCAGTTTGTTAGGATTTTCTGTCTAATGTAGCAGTAATAAAACACTAGAGACCTATTCCTCATCTCAGCGTGGTTCCTGACTGTTAGGACACACACAGTCATGAGTACTGATGGCGAGCAGGAGGGGGCCTCTATCCAGGGGGGGAAACGCATGTGTAGTACTGAGGAATTAAGCAGCCATTCAAAGAGACACAGATCAGACCCGCCTTAACTTTCGGGGTTTATCTGTCTGGGTTTTTCCCACGCTTCTTCAGTTTGTTAGGATTCTGTCTTATGTAGCAGTAATAAACACTAGAGACCTACTCCTCGTCTCAGCATGGTTCCTGACTGTTAGGACAATAAGTGCCAATTATGATGGAGGGCAGGAATACCTGTTGGGGAGGATATATATTTATTTTACAGAGTTGAGTCTCTTTTTTTAATAGCAGGCTTTCTACCTACATTTTATTCCAATCCTCTAATTGCACATTAATATTAATTGCCGATCTCCGAGCATGCAAGGGGAAATATGAAAATTCACTAATAAAGGTCAGCTTACCTCAAATCATGTCCCTTTACTGCTATCAATCAGGTATATGCACACAAACCCCCTAGAGCAATTCCAAAACCTTTTCTCACTGAATCTCACTAAAGATGCTCTATTATGTGTTTTTCCTGAGAGATTAAAAAAAAAAGCCGCAGAGACTGAAAAGTAAACTATTACTTAGGTATCCTCTTTAAGTCCAGTAAAGGCACAACAGGAAGAGTGTATCAGTTTCAGAAACAATGGCCAAAGACAGAAAAAGGCTGCATGAATGCACCTGCGATGAAATTTTCCTGAGCCTCATTCAGCCCTTTAAAATGTTTGAATGAAGATTCCTAGAGGTACATTATCAATAAGCTAAGTTTTAGTCAATAAAGGCTCATTTTAGTTCTTGTTTTATACTCCAATATGGAAAAAAAGAATATTAACAATGTCTTTATTTCTAACTTTGCTGCCTATTATACGTCATCTTGCCGTTCCTTCAATAACTGAAAAAGTTACCTACGGTGTAGTAGGTGATTTTCAAAGTTAATTTAAGCTTATAAACTTTTTAAAAGGAAAATCAACAAAAAGTTTATTTGGGGAAAATACTGTTTATTTTCAAAGCCACTCATAGAATGCTAAGTTATGCATTTTCTTTTGAGCATGGGGCCACTGCAAATCACAGACACATCACTGGGAACTATGTAAGTCTGAAAATGTTTATTTTTCTTACCTATCCACTTCTGTCAGGTAACAAATCAGTTATTTGTATATACTTCTAACATGCTGTATGGAAAGCTATTTCAAACGTTTCCACCTTCCAAAAAGCCCTGGTCACTAGCCAAACACAAGAAAACAGAGTTAACAAAAGATGGGAAAATTACAGATATCTACAAAAACTTTTAGTTAGCAAACCATTTTCAATGAGACTTATCTAGACATTGTATTGGTATAACATACTTTATTTATCTTGGGACTTGTAGCCAGTGACATCCCATGAAAGCATCACTGAGTCTCTGTTCTGTATTAACTTCCATAAAAGTACAAAGCCAACTTCCATAAAAAAAAATGAGATTAACTCAGAAATAAATAAATAAATAAATAAATAAGTGTGTGTGTGTGTGTGCATGCATGCATGCATGCATGCATGCACCTGAAGCATTCCGCATCATGAGATATCCTCAACAAAGTAATAGTATACTGAAAAGTTGATAGGATTAAAGAGTGCCCAAAGAAATTTGTAAAAAATGTTGAAAATAAACTTAATCTCTGGAGTCTATACTAAGATACGAGCTAAACCACCAAAGATAAAAGTTCTGTGGTAGCTTTACTAGATCCTTGAAAAAGAATACTGGTGTAAGCCTCAATTTATACATCAGTCTCTCATTTATACATCTGCTTCATAAGTATCCATTCTACTGGAATGAAAAGCAAACTCGTAAGTTTCAGCTTGTTTATTTTTATTAACACACATCTCTCCACTAAAATATTCAGGCTTTCAAAAGTCATTAGTAGCAAAATCATCCAATGCTAAAGAAAGACAATATTTTGTGAGCTAACTCGATAACATCAACATTACAGCATAATTAGACGTTACACGCAGAGATCTGCAGATCACCCAGATACCCTTTTGAAAATCAGGAAAACTACTTCCAGAAGGTGGCAATGAGGAATGGGTGGTATGTTTGCATTGAAATGTGGAAAGGGTTATTCTTTTTCCTATCAACTATTGCTCATGTGCTCAACAATTCCATTGAAGTATTTTTCCTCCTATTATGATTATTTATTTTATTTAAAATAAACCCTTAAATATGAAATCAGTGTATACATTATGCAAAGCACGGGGTACAATCCCTGCATTTTAAAACATAAAATATATCTTTCTATGAAAAAAATAAAAGACATGGATGACAGTGCCAGTCATCTTAGAAATCAAAGTTTACTGTATGTTTTAATCTTCATCTTTTTCTCATTTCTTCCCCTTTTTTTTCAAAATATGTTGCCAGATTAAGCGTTTGGGAAAATTTAAAAGCTTGCACACTCTTGCGCTTCTGGTGAGGAATGGCGGTCTGAACAGCTGTGCCCACGAGCTCAGCAGCGGAGCTGACAACGCAGCAATATTTTTCAGGCTCAGGCAGGTTCTCCTTAGGCCCAAAAATGTTCTCCGGATAAAGGAGAATACCTGGAATCATCCCATCTGTCCCCTGGATGGCTGCTTGCAGCCAGAAGATCGCAGTGTTTGCATTCGACTGGTAAGAGCTAGCTGGGAGGTGGGGACGTCATCACTTTCCAAGCTACATTGTAGCCTTAAAGGGACACTAAGATTGGCCACCCCATTTCTAAATCACCAATTTGTATGTATTTTTTAATGTATATGTACCCCAAGAGAGGCTTTCTACAGTGAGGAGAAGCTGGTTCTCTTGGTGCTTATCGTTATTTTTTGGATTACTTTTTAAAAATTCTTTTTTAGGTTTTGGAATTTGTTTTCCTTCCAGATATAAAGAAAGATTTGTCCTAACAGTCAGGAACCACGCTGAGATGAGGAATAAGTCTCTAGTGTTTTATTACTGCTACATTAGACAGAAAATCCTAACAAACTGAAGAAGCGTGAGAAAACCCATACAGATAAACCCCAAAAGTCAAGGCGGGTCTGTTCTGTGTCTCTTTGAATGACTGCTCAACTCCTCACTACTCCGCATGCGTTTTCCCCCCTGGATAGGGGCCCCCTCCTGCTCACCATCAGTGCTCATGACAGTTGAGAGTAAACAATTGTCTTCCTGTTATTTTTGCATTAAATTTGAAGATATTAGCATTTTCCTACATATTGAATCAGCTGATTTGAACCTTCAGCTTTCTGTTTTCACTTTCCCTTGGGAACTGTCTATCTCACTTTCACTTTGTGTAAACACACTCAGGAACTTTTCATATCTTTGACTTTTGCTGGTTAAGCTCCTTGGGGGCGCCATAATCTACTGCGTGAGACATGGAGGATTTCAAACAGATTCTTTCTGACTTCCACCAAGATTTTAAACAGATTTCTTCTTACTTCTATCAAGCTTTATGCAAGATATTCAGGACATTGTGGAAAATATGAGATCTAAAATGTGCCATCAGGTTGGGGATGCGGTGGATGAAATTGAGGAATTTAACAGTGATAGAAATGTTTCTTTTAAGAGTGACACTGGGATTTTTATTGAGATGCTGGATGAAGATTGGATAGTGGAGCTGGAGAAATTTAAGGAAGAGAGAGATCTGCAAGCCATAAGTAAAATCGATCTCCTGGTGGAATGCCATGAAAAGAACCTGGAATCTTTGAGGGGGGCAGTTGGGCTGTTTGATTCTTTCAAAAGAAAAGCTCTGTGCACATTGTGGGGATATGTAAATGCTCTGGTTTATTTTGAAGTGGGATAAGGGTTAAAGAATGTTTATCTGGCTTGCTTTTGGATTCATTGCTTCGAACTGTCTTTGTTTTTTTGGGTTTATTAAGATTATTAAAACTGTTGTATAAGGATTAAAGAATGTTTCTCTGGTTTGCTTTAAGGATTTGATTGATGTTATTTGCTTTTAAAGATTTGGATTTACTATTTTGAATTGTTTTTGTTTTTTGGGTTTATTAAGATTAAGATTATTAAAACTGTTGTATTACCAAGTATAATAGCAGACAACCTATGTGCTTTTTAATCTGATTCTTATTATAGTAGACAGAAATGTACAGAATAGTGGTAGGAAGGGAATAATTAAATAGGTGTCATCTTTTGGAGGGGAGAAAGATGTTTAGGAGGTTTATATGAATTTTTTTTATTTTAATATAAGGGGGAGGAGTAACTATACTGAGTGACTTTTATTATGTGCTAAAGTGGAATGATTTACAGAAATAATTGTTGGAATTATCAGGGGTCAACTCAGCATTGTCTCATAAGGGGGTCTCTCTAGCAAACACATCTCTATTGTGCTTGTGGGATGTCACATGGGTCACCCGATTTCCACTTCCTCCTTCTTCTTGGGCTTGGGGATTAACAGTCCCCATTACACTTCTGGCAGGCCTGCAAGCAGGAGCTGCTGCAGGATGCAGCTCTTGCCGTTTAGAAAGTGTCTACAAAGAACCAGTGATTATTAAGTGATTATTAAGTGATTATTAAGTACTATGAACCTACCTGTATCCAGATCTACTGAATAAAAGTAAGCTATCTTTATTTTTCTTCATCTAACTACAGTGTGAAGACTGAATTTACTTCTGAACACAATTAAGCTTAATGTGCAAGTTCCTTTTTTTGTTCACGCTTCTACTCTGCAAGATTGCTGTTAGCTGCTTGGAGTTCTTTTATGAACCTTTAAAAAATCCATCAATAATTTGGTGTTTTGATTTAATATAGAGTAAGAGATTCATTATGGAAATTTTTGCATATCCTTGCTGTTAAAAGTCGGAAGCCACATCTTTTTGTAAATCTGAAAAAAAAATTCTCTTGTGTTTTCACACTTTTTAGTTCCTTTTTCTTTCTTTGTAGGTTTTTTTTTGTAGTTTTTATTCTTCTCTTGAAACTTAAAATTTATTAACAGAAACATTGCACAATCTTCTATGCCATATTTATTGGTCCTAATGAAGATAATATCCACAGAAGTTTTTGGAATTCTTTCAGACATTCTGTAAATGACAAAAGGGTTTTTTTAAAAAAAAAATCCTAAATCATTTCAGCAGCAGCTTTGAGCAAGACATGTTCTTTCAGCTCAGAAAACTGAAGATTTTGTGAAAGTGCTGCAATGTACTACCAGGGACATATGTCAAGAGGCTATATAACAAGGTATGTCTCCAATTTGTACCTTACTCATCCACTATATATGATAATTACATTCAAATGTATAATATCAACCCCTTTGTGGAAAATACTTCCTCTACAGAAGGAAAGCTTGCAGACATGCTGGTTAAAGAAGAACATGGGATATAGCAAGAATTGGCTGAGAGTGGTGATGTGCCCCATAACAACAAGAAAGCTTGGGACATGATTTGATAGCCAAACAATGACCCGAAGAAGCACCATAATGTAAAAAACAATCACTAAGGAGCATACAAACTGCTTCTATATGGGAAACCTCCAACAAATTATAGACAAAAAAAAAAAGGACAGGAACATTAAGAGAATGAAGATTTTAAAGACCTATTTATAATGGTGGAACTAGAAAATCTCTTTAAATATATGAAATCCAGCAGAGCTGCCGGCCTTGATAACATATGAACTGAGTAAAAACAATACACTTTGGACTGGACAATAGGAAATGACTACAGCAACTGTTCAACCAATGTATAGACAAAATACCTAAGATAGGGAGACAGTCACATATTGTAGCATTGCTTAATCTGGGCAAAAAGCTTTTAGCCAATCTCCCTTCTTTGCCAGTCATACAAGCTGTGTGAGTACATAATTCTGAACCAATTTTCACCCATAAGGGATGAATGACTCACACTGGAGCAAGATGGATTTCAATTTGGAAACTTGTGTGGACCAAATGTCCCACCCATAACACTGAACATGATTTTGAACAACACCAAATCAAAGGCACAGTTTTTGCCAACTTCTTGACAGCAAAAGGCACTGTTAATCATTGAATGATGCTATTAAAGATACATACTTTGACATAGGATTACAAATGAACACAAATGATCCAGATACTCATCAAGCTGATTCTATGTAGAACTTGGAGGCAAATGCAGACAATGGTATGTTAAGTGGAATGACTTACCGCTAAGAAATGATACATCTTCTTGCATCTACATCCAAGAAGGTGTATCATTTAGCCATAGCAATGTAGGCAAGGGAATTTATCCAGCTTAAAAAAGGCTCTAGAAGCAGCCTTAGAAAAAACTGACCATCTGCCAACCCATTTAAAACAGATATAAGCAAAGCTCACACAAGGTTCTTCCATTTGTTCAATCAAGATACAAACCAGGAAACTGACATTAGCTGCAATAGGACATGGCTGAATTACAATAAAAATCTGGTATACCTCATAGTGACCCTGGATTGTATATTTTCATTTAAAACACATACAATGGACCTGAGAAACGTCACTGCCCAGAAATCAAAATTGTTTGAAGGCTACTTAAATAGATAGTACAAAGCTTGCAAATTCTGACTGAGTGGCTCAGCCAGCAATCATTAGAAGCTCTGTCTTGGCTCTCTATTACATGGCCAGTGTGGGAATGTTCCACTCACGTAAGAAAAATTGACCCATTATGGAATAGCTGCTGAATTATTACAGGTTGTTTGAAGCTAATCAACAGAAATACAAATTTATATTCTCACTGCAGCAGCTGCTCTAGACATATGGACAACAGTAGCCACCCAAAGTAGGTGTGTAGTAGGTAACTGGACGATGCTATACACCCCCTATATCACTACATCAAAGGGAAGAAGTGTTTGAAATCAAGCAAAAGCTTTCTTTGACAACAAAAGCATTCAGGGAGGTCATGCATCAATTCAGGCTGATCAGGGGCTAACTCCTAACAAGGCAGACCTGTTGTTTGTCAATAAACAGCTGGGCAGCCTAATTAATATCAGTCCCAGTTGTTACTCTCAACTGGGCCACACTCTTCCCGGAGGAGGTAGTCCATTTCTTGGGAGTCCTCCTGGCCTCTCAGCTCCTAATAAAGCAGGAGGCAGCTGTGGTTGGGAGAAACCTTTGCCCAGCTTTGACTGGTGTGCCAGTTATGACCCTACTTGGGCCAGGAAGCTCTGGCAGTAACAACTCACACCGCTTGGTTGGATTACTATAACATGTTCTAAGTGAGGCTGTCTTTGGAGGCAACCCAGCAGCTACAGGTGGTGCAGAATGTGGTAGCTAAGTTACTGGAAAGAGTTCCAGCCAACACAATATAACTCTAATTCTTAAGTCATTGCACTGGTTACCGATATATTTCTAGGTACAATTCAAGAACGAGTTATTATCTTTAAAGCCCTATACGACACAGGACTGAGATATATCAGGAAATGCCTTGCCAGAAGATAATCTGCCTGTCCAATCGAGACAGTTAGAGAGGGCCTGCTGAGGGTCCCCTCTTTGTGAGATTCATGGAGTGTGGATCAGATGACAGACTTCTCAGCAGTGGCCCCCGCCTCTTAGAATTTTATTTATTTATTTTCTATCCCACCTTTATTTTTTATATATAAATAACTCAAGGCGGTGGACATACCTGACACTCCTTCCTCCTATTTCCCTCACAACAGCAGCTCTGTGAGGGGAGTTGGGCTGAGAGAGAAAGACTGGCCCAAAGTCACCCAGCCGGCTTTCATGCCTAAGGAGGGACTAGAACTCTCTGTCTCCTGGTTTCTAGCCCAGCATCTTAACTGGAGATACAGATAGCCCCAACCCTACTTCCATTTCACAAACAAGCAAAAACCATCTTGTTCAAGTGTGTTTTCAGCCCTTAGTTGCTTCTTGGTGCCTTGTCATGTGTTACTTTACTCATTGGGCTTTTGTATAGTTATACAGCCAGAATCTGTCAGGATTGGGGCAGGATATAAATGGGTGGGAAGGAAGGAAAGGTACATTTACAAAAAGGACAGGTTTTTGCCCAGTGAATCTTCATATCCAAAATCCAGTACAAGAGAAATTAGCCAGTAAAATATCAGCTTGTTTTGATTTTAGTTCATATCCTCATTTAGCCAATCAGCCATCTGGTTCACATATTTAAAGTGATATTTTTACAGCATCCTTTTTTCAAAAAACAACTATGCCGTAAACCCTGGTTTACAAAATACATTGGCAGTGGGCATGTTTCAAGTCATAGTCTGCTTAGCCACATTTAAATAATCAAATACAATAGGCTGAATTCATACATGAAAAATCAACTTTAAATTATAGTTTACAAACCACATTCATTGAGTTTTCACAGCAGGCTAAATGCAACAACCACACTTAACTCATGACTAGGTTCAGACAATAGGGTAAGCTGGTATTCTCGAACACTGTGATACATAATCCCCTAAAATTCATTTTAAAAAATAATAAAGGCAAGATAAAAATAAGTAAAATAAAATAAGTAAATGTTAACTGGTATACCACAAGGGTTCTCAAACGTGGCCGTACTACAGCTACACTGAGGCTTCCACAGGAGCATACCTGGAGGAAGTTTTACAAATTGGAGACTCCCACCCTCAGGCTGTTCATGTCCCCAGGGATGTCCCAACCCCCGAACAAAGCTTATGGCTGACCATGGTCCAGCCTTACAGTAGTTCCATACCGGGAAGACTATCAGCATACAGGAGCAGTTTTTCTTCTCCCCAAATGACACCTATCCCAGAGAGCCATGTTAGTCCGGTGGCAAAAAAATAAATGGACATTGGAAGCAGTTTTTCTGTCTACCAATTTTTTAAAAAGGCATAAGCTTTTGTGAGCTGCAGCTTATGCTTATGCCTTTCAATAAAATTTATTAGTCAGAAAAGGAGCTACAAGGTTTTCCTGTGATATCTCTACAGTAGTTCATCGTTGTTGTTTATTCGTTTAGTCGCTTCCGACTCTTCGTGACTTCATGGACCAGCCCACGCCAGAGCTTCCTGTCGGTCGTCAACACCCCCAGCTCCCCCAGGGACGAGTCCGTCACCTCTAGAATATCATCCATCCATCTTGCCCTTGGTCGGCCCCTCTTCCTTTTGCCTTCCACTCTCCCCAGCATCAGCATCTTCTCCAGGGTGTCCTGTCTTCTCATTATGTGGCCAAAGTATTTCAGTTTTGCCTTTAATATCATTCCCTCAAGTGAGCAGTCTGGCTTTATTTCCTGGAGGATGGACTGGTTTGATCTTCTTGCAGTCCAAGGCACTCTCAGAATTTTCCTCCAACACCACAGTTCAAAAGCATCGATCTTCCTTCGCTCAGCCTTCCTTATGGTCCAGCTCTCACAGCCATATGTTACTACAGGGAACACCATTGCTTTAACTATGCAGGCCTTTGTTGTCAGTGTGATGTCTCTGCTCTTAACTATTTTATCGAGATTTGTCATTGCTCTTCTCCCAAGGATTAAGCGTCTTCTGATTTCCTGACTGCAGTCAGCATCTGCAGTAATCTTTGCACCTAGGAATACAAAGTCTTTCACTGCTTCTACATTTTCTCCCTCTATTTGCCAGTTATCAATCAAGCTGGTTGCCATAATCTTGGTTTTTTTGAGGTTTAGCTGCAAGCCAGCTTTTGCACTTTCTTCTTTCACCTTCATCATAAGGCTCCTCAGTTCCTCTTCACTTTCAGCCATCAAAGTGGTATCATCTGCATATCTGAGATTGTTAATGTTTCTTCCAGAGATTTTAACTCCAACCTTGGATTCCTCAAGGCCAGCTTGTCGCATGATGTGTTCTGCATACAAGTTGAATAGGTAGGGTGAGAGGATACAGCCCTGCCGTACTCCTTTCCCAATCTTAAACCAGTCCGTTGTTCCGTGGTCTGTTCTTACTGTTGCTACTTGGTCATTATACAGATTCTTCAGGAGGCATACAAGATGACTTGGTATCCCCATACCGCTAAGAACTTGCCACAATTTGTTATGGTCCACACAAAGGCTTTAGAATAGTCAATAAAACAGAAATAGATGTTTTTCTGAAACTCCCTGGCTTTTTCCATTATCCAGCGGATATTGGCAATTTGGTCTCTAGTTCCTCTGCCTTTTCTAAACCCAGATTGTACATCTGGCAATTCTCGCTCCATGAATTGCTGAAGTCTACCTTGCAGGATCTTGAGCATTACCTTACTGGCATGTGAAATGAGTGCCACTGTTCGATAGTTTGAACATTCTTTAGTGTTTCCCTTTTTTGGTATGGGGATATAAATTGATTTTTTCCAATCTGATGGCCATTCTTGTGTTTTCCAAATTTGCTGGCATATAGCATGCATTACCTTGACAGCATCATCTTGCAAGATTTTGAACAGTTCAGCTGGGATGCCGTTGTCTCCTGCTGCCTTGTTATTAGCAATGCTTCTTAAGGCCCACTCAACCTCACTCTTCAGGATGTCTGGCTCTAGCTCACTGACCACACCGTCAAAGCTATCCCCGATATTGTTATCCTTCCTATACAGGTCTTCTGTATATTCTTGCCACCTTTTCTTGATCTCTTCTTCTTCTGTTAGGTCCTTGCCATCTTTGTTTTTGATCATACCCATTTTGGCCTGGAATTTACCTCCAATGTTTCTAATTTTCTGGAAGAGGTCTCTTGTCCTTCCAATTCTATTGTCTTCTTCCACTTCCGCGCATTGCTTGTTTAAAAATAATTCCTTATCTCTTCTGGCTAATCTCTGGAATTTTGCATTTAATTGGGCATATCTCCCCCTATCACTGTTGCCTTTTGCTTTCCTTCTTTCTTGGGCTACTTCTAGTGTCTCAGCAGACAGCCATTTGCCTTCTTGGTTTTCTCTTTCTTTGGGATGTATTTTGTTGCCGCCTCCTGAACAATGTTGCGAACTTCTGTCCAGAGTTCTTCTGGGACCCTATCTACTAAGTCCAGTCCCTTAAATCGATTCCTCACCTCCACTGCATATTCGTTAGGAATATTAGTGAGCTCATATCTAGCTGATCTGTGGGTCTTCCGTAATCTCTTTAGTCTGACCCTAAATTGTGCAAGAAGAAGTTCGTGATCTGAACTACAGTCAGCTCCAGGCCTTGTTTTTACCGACTGTACAGATGTCCGCCACCTTTGGCTGCAAAGGATGTAATCAATCTGATTTCGGTGTTGTCCATCTGGTGAAGTCCATGTATAAAGCTGTCTCTTAGGTTGTTGGAAGAGAGTGTTTGTTATGCAGAGTGAGTTGTCTTGGCAAAATTCTATCAGCCTATGTCCTGCTTCATTTTGTTCTCCCAGGCCATACTTACCTGTAATTCGAGGTGTCATTTGACTGCCCACCTTAGCATTCCAGTCTCCTGTGATGAAAATAACATCTCTTTTAGGCGTGTTGTCCAGTAGGTGCTGCAGATCCTCATAGAACTGCTCTACTTCAGCTTCTTCAGCATCTGTGGTTGGGGCGTATATTTGGATCACTGTGATGTTAGATGGCTTGCCCTGAATTCGAATTGAGATCATTCTGTCGTTTTTTGGGTTGTATCCAAGCACTGCTTTAGCCACTTTACTATTAATTATGAAGGCTACTCCATTTCTTCTGTGATCCTCTTGTCCACAGTAGTAGATCTGGTGGTCATTTGATGTGAAGTGGCCCATTCCAGTCCATTTCAGTTCACTGACACCCAGGATGTCTATCTTTAATCTTGACATCTCACCAATAACCACATCCAATTTGCCCTGGCTCATAGATCTTACATTCCAGGTTCCAATGGTATGTTGATCCTTAGAACATCGGATTCGCCGTTCACCACCAGCACCGTCGGCCGCTAGCCGTCCTTTCGGCTTTGAGCTAGCTGCGTCATCACGTCTGGGGCTAGTTGAGCTCATCCTCTGTTCCTCCCCAGTAGCATTTTGACCATCTTCCGACCTGGGGGTCTCATCTTCCGATGGTATACCGACATATCTCTGGTTGTACTGATCCATTTAGTTTCACGGCAAGAATACTGGGGTGGGTTGCCATTACCTTCCCCAGGGATCGCATTTAGTCTGACCTCTCTGTTATGACCTTCCCGTCTTGGGTGGCCCTTCACGGTTTAGCTCATGGCATCATTGAGGTGCTCAAGCTCCAGCACCACGACAAGGTAACTATCCTTTGCTGAAGACAGTAGTTCATCAAGGGAAGCAAAATTTACACCAGAGCCAGTTTCCAAGTTCCAGAAGCCTCCTAACCTACCTACCTACCTACTTATTAAATGTATATGGCCAACTCACAAACAGTGACTCTGGGCAGTTTATAGAATTAAAAAAAACCCATAAAAGCACAGTACACATCCCCACCCATCTTTTCTTCACCGTATGGCCACAACCAAAAGCAACCTGCACATGCCTAAAAGGCACAAATCCAAATTACACATTTTCCAGGATGGACCTTTGGCACTTCAGAAATGAAGAGAAATTAAGCTCTGCTTTTGAGTTATTATCTCTTTTAAAGCAGCTTCCTCCAACCTGCTCCAGCCTTCCGATGTATTGCAATTGTATTCCAAGCCGTCTTCAGACTTGCCTGGTGATGTGGGGGGCGGGGGGGAGGTAGTAATGTTTAGGTTCAACACACGCGGAGGGAACCACGCTGGACTGACCGGCTTACAATTTCGTACATAATGTGCCTTTGGGGACACACACATACTCCTCTTATGCCATATTGCTGCGGACAACTGTTTTGCCACCCTTATGTTTCCCTTCCATCCCGGCTTCCGCGTGTGAATTGGTCGTAAGACGGGTGGCGTGTCAGGAGGAGGACGCTGCCAGGTATCGGCCAGATCCCTGCGGGCTGTGCGGTTGCCCGAGATCCAGGGCACTTTGCCTCTTAGACAAGGCGGAAGCGGGTCGGCCACGCTCGCCCCTCCCCATTCAGCCAATAAAGGGACTCCTGACGGGAGGGCGGTGGGGAAGTAATAGGGATCTTGGCGCTCTAGCCCTCCGCAGGTCCCGGGAGTGGGTGGTCGTACAAGCGTTGCCCAACAAGCCGCTGCTGTGAAGGGAAGGCTGGTCGAGGAAGGCACAAAGCGGGCGCCACGCTCTATTCTCAGCCGAGCTCGCGGACAGTTCATTTACGAGTCGTCCACAAGGCGTTCCAAGAGGTTTGCGCGAGCGGGTCACTCCTAGGCTGGCAAAGCCGTGCAAGGGGTGGAGTCTGACTGCTCGCCTGCATTGCCAGAGTCCCGTCCTCGGGGAGGGCGGCAATCCTGACCCGCCTCCCTAAAGTCAAGCGCCGGGTGCGCTTACGTGAACGTTGCGATTAAGAGCGTCCTGCCTCCTCCCGGGCGAAGGGTCTGGATTGTTCTCGAAAACGGAATGAGAATTTACTCTAAAAGCCGCGTGCTCGCTCTCGCTGAGCCCAGTTGTGGGTCTGTAATCTTTCTAGGCTGAGGATGCGCTTCGGTTGTTGCACGCTGGCAAAAATGTGGTTGGGCTCGTTTGTGCCCGGTAGGTTGTTCAAGCCCAGTAGTGCGACCAGTTTGTTTTTGTTCGTAGTACAAATTCAAGCAATTGGGTTAACTCAGTAAATCATGGTTCAGTTATAGTGCGCTGTTTGAACACAGGCACTGCATGCGAAGATGTGCATGGACGGTGAAAATCGGGCTGGGGAAATGGCTGGCTCAAGTCATCTCCTGCGTACTCTTGATTCTTGATGCAATTCTTGCCTTTCCAAAGTGTTCTTACGACAGTTTATGAGAAAATAATGCCATAAAATAATTTTAGTACACTGAAATACTCCTCCCCCCATCTACATTGTTGGAAATGTGCAAACCATTTTTTTTAAAATGGGGCGGTGGAGGGAGAGAAGAGAACCAGTCTTTCCTTGGTGTCAGAAAAAAATAACTCTAGGCAACAAACACATCTCTTGCAGAAGAGCATTTCAGATACCTACTGAAAAGTTTCCCTGATTGCAAGCCACCCACCCCACCTCAGGTGGTAGGAAAGATGGGTAGAATCTCTGCTGAACATTTCTGGGTATGGACATACAGAGTCAGTGATAAATTCACATTCTGTCAAAACACAATTGAACTGGTGTATTGGATAAACCACAGTTGGCTGCAGTCATACAATCCCCAAAGCCAAAATATTTTTTAAAAATCATGTTAAGGACTAGGGCATTGTGTGAACTCAGCCAGGCAGTTACCCTGGTCCTGACATTTCAGGTGAAGAATAGCACTGTGCGCTAGAGCTGGGGATGGCTCCAGAGTCAATGCCTGAATTAACACATTGGCTGAAACAATAATGTGGTTTCTTTAAGTTTAAGCTTAACATCTTATGTGACTTCAGCTATTGCTTATGAGTCTTACAGAAATGGTTTTGGTGAGTGTCAGATTGCTCCCAAATGGTCCCTTAAGGAGCTTGGGTTGAATATTGTGAGTAGGATGACCTTTTTCACTGTGAAGGGCTTGTAGTTTCACCCAAGAGAACTGGCTGTCTCACCTAGTAAAAACTCACAAGATGTATATTCCCAGGAGACCCTGGCTTCAAACCATGTAGTTTTCTGAGAGGCCTTGTCTTACTTACCTTCGTGCACACAGCAATTCCTTTTTATATGCTGTACTTAGAAGAGTAGTGCAATGTATTATTTAAAAGAGTTCATTTAAGAATACAGATGACTGTGACAGGTTGTCTGTAACCACCCTCTTGCTTTTTTACTGTTGTTGGTTTTGTTTCGCAAATATGTTATGACTTGGATCTGTGTCTGCCAGACAAGATCTTGCCTGCTGGCACAGTCACTGAAGCTAAAGGGAAAATGATGAAGGGAAGCAAATTGAACTATACATCTTTAGGCAAGTATGACTAAAAGCAGTGATGAACAGGTGTGCAGTAGTAATCAGTTAATTCATTAAGTAGGGATTTAAATGGGGAAAATTTAATTGGGTTTTAATGAGTTATCTCACGGGAAAGCATGGAGCTTTATTTAAAATAAAACACAACAAACAAGACCCAGAACCTGGCATCCCAAATTGTTATACAATAACTGCAGAATGCCAGCGCAGTTGTGTCTTGGGGCAACAATGTTCTACTAACAGCATCGTAACCAAACCACTGTGTTCTGCCTGCAAAACATTTTGAATTAGGTTCAAACCTCTTGCCCTTTTAACATCTGCATACTTGAGAAAATATATGGATGGGGGAGTTATATAATTAAACCTTCATCCTGGAAAAGGCTGTACCAATTTATTTCTGCCTGTTGTACAACAGACTAAGGCAAAAGAGCTCTTCAAAAAGTTGTCAGGCTTGTTTCAAACAACCATCAAAAGTATTCCCAGATAATCCCTTCATTTTTTAACAAAGTGTGAAAAAAGTATTTGGGCATTGCAATTTCACTTAGCGGCATGTGCATGTCTCTGACAACACATACATCTCTTTCACCTTCCTAGGTCCAAAGACCTGCCCAGGTATAATAGTGTCTGTTTCATCTGGATTCAGGTTCATTCAGCTTGCTGGGTGGTCAGACATTGGCTAGGTTTGCACACTGTTCTAAGCCATAATGTGGTTTCTGTGAATTATTGTTTGAGACTGCTGTCTTGGAGTAAGATAAATTTATGCACTTTAATTTTTGTTCCACATATGCTTCATACAGAAAAAATCACATACGTTGAGAGAGATGCCATGAAAAGCTTTAACAGGAGTCCAGTAGAAGAGAATATCTGTAGCTTGGGGTTGAACTGTGGAGTCCTTGGTGCTCTCAGAGCTTGGTTGTTTGCATGCAGATGTTTCATTCCCCAACTAGTGCGAGTTAAGTGTGGGGTTTGCTCCCTGTTTATATACAGTAGCTTGTCTGACAGGTTGGTGGGGGTGTGGTTTTCTCCTTGGTAGTTCCTTGATTAGGGTATTGTTTTCTGCTTGCTTGATTGTTTGTCTGGTGTTAATCCCTGCTTATCTGGGGTGTTGGCTGCTGGAAAGGATGTGTTCTGTTTTTTTTATTCTTTTGAATGGTATGTAAATGTTGTTTACCTCTATGTGTCTGTTGATGGCTGCTTTGTCTGAGTGCCAGGCTTCCAGGAATTCTCTGGTGTTTTTGGATTTGGCTTGGTTTAGGATGCTCAGTTTCCCAGTTGAAACTATGTTGAGTCTGTCCACGTGTTGTGAGATTAAGGAGTTCTCATCGTGTCTTCTGACTGCTAGTTGGTGTTCGTGGATGCGCTCTGCTAGTCTTCTGCCTGTCTGTCCTACATAGTGGCTGCTATAGTCCTTACACTGTATGTTGTAAATAACTCCTGTTTTTTCTTCTTGGGCTACTGGGTCTTTTGGGTTACTTAAGATGTTTTGGAGAGCTTTAGTTGGTTTGTGTGCTACAGTGATGCTATGTGGTGGTAATAGTTGTTGGTAGTTTCTGAGATGTTCTTGATGCATGGTAGTGTTATCCTTCGAAGCAAATATTTGTAGCTCAGGCTTGAACTGTGGAGTGAACTTGGTGCTCTCCGGGCCTCATTATTTTCTTGCAGACGTTTCATTGCCAGACTAGGCAACATCTTCAGTGCAAAAGATTTTTTTTTCCTCACTGAAGATGTTGCCTAGTCTGGCAATGAAACATCTGCAAGAAAACAACAAGGCTCAGAGAGCCCCAAGGACTCCACGGTGTTATCCTTTTCATAGCTTGTGTTAGTTGCGTTATGTTGGGTTGAGTGGTCAGGCGCTTTTTGATAAAATTGTGTGGGTATCTGTTTTGTTGGAAGATGTATAGGTGGTATGTTTCCTTTTTCTGGTGTTCTGGGTTGCTGCAGTGCATTTGTGCTCATCTGAATAACGTTCTTATGCAGCATCTTTTGTGGGAGGAATGTTATGCCTTTGAGGGGACGTAAAGTTTTGGACCCACACATTCATACAGTCATTTTGCACTTGTTCATATTTAATTACAATTCCAGTGGAATTAACTTCCAAATAGATCTTAGGATCTCTGTTTCGAATTTGATATGAGTTCAAGAAAGCATTGAGTTCTCATAGCAAAAGTACAAAATTGGTTCTTGTATTTTTGTGAGTTCTGGATTCACATCTTCCCATTTTAGTGCACCGATTGTATGCTTTGAATTCTGTAAACTGAAAGTGACTATCAGTTCTGAGGCTGAACACAAAAAAGGTAGCATATTCTTTGTGTTACTTCAAATACTTAGAGAAAGCATTTTTCTGAGAAATATACACTTGGTGGACTAGGGCCAGCCTGCACAAAGCACTTTCAAGAACACATTCTTTGGTTCATTGTTAAAAGAATTAACAACTGTGTTCCAAAACCACTTACAGGAACTGACATCTGTTTGGAAGTTTTCCCTCTGCTGCTGTCTTGTCTTGTCTTTTTGCTCTGGCTAATATCTAGTGCCTTTTGTACATTGTACTTATCACCTAAAGCTGACAGGTTATTAGATATCTTTCCCTGCAAGTCATCTATTAACTATTTTGGGAAATTGTACAGTATATCTAGGAAAAAGCAAGCAGTAAAGCTATTTCTAATTTCAGTCAAGGAAAATTTGAGCCAGAGTAAACCTTTCAACTTAAAACAGCCCTCACACTTAACTGCTCTCTTTTCTTGCTGATTGATCAGTGAATGACATCTGGGTATGTATTCTTACAGCAGGATAGGAAGCAGGCATGCTGCATTTAAAAGAGTTCAATGACCTGAAATAATAGCTCCCAATTTTTATTTTTAAATTTTTATTTTTAAATTATTGTTAGGCCTTTTGGAAAAAGGTTAGGAAAGCAAGGCTGAGATCAATCTTCCTCAGCTTAGAGCCCTCCAGATGGCCTTTTCTTTTGAATCAGTGCTGCTGGAGGCTGGGACACCACAGCATTATAGCAATAACTCCCACTGCTTTTGAAAATGCCTTTTTCTCCCAGTAGAAAGAATACACTTAATGCTTTACCATGCAAGTATAGCTCTATATGGGAGTAATGGAAGGAATCCCTGATTCCTCTTATATCACATATTAAGGAGGAAGCATGTCTTAAAAACTGGCTTCTGTGGAGCAACAGTAGTCTGGTTGCAAGCTTCCCACATGCATGCAATTAATCACTGTGTGACATAGAAAGTTGGGCTGGCCTGATGCAGAAGGGTTCTTTTTCCATTAACCAATTTTCTGCCCTACAGATACGGTTCATGTTGGTTTAACACTGGCTGAGCTCACACATGCTGAAATAAGCAAATCTTGTCATTCATTAAAATACTCTGAAGTATGCAAAGCATTATATATTTTGACACCTGGCAAATGGACAATAGTTTCATTTGTGCCAAAAAATTTCACCTCCTTGCCTGTCTATAGAGGTGAATTGTTCCCATGGATTTCTATGCAAAAATTATACAGAGTACCATTGGGAAGAATATTAAGGAGGAGCAAAATCCACTCTCTTGGCTTGGGCAGAGTCCACACATATTAAACCATAGTGTGGTTTGTTGATGATTAGTGTGATGTATTATCCCAGCCAATTGTAGCTAATTTATAAACATAGTTGAACACATAGCTAGCACAATAGGTGAATCCAGACACTTAAGAGACTACAGTCCAGGACTGACCGGACAGTTACTGAACTCCATTTTAACTATTGTTCCTAGTTACAACTCTTTTTATTTATTTACCAAACTTTATCACTGCCCATCTCCCTCCCAAGGAGGGACTCTTTTACTTTCTCACTTTGCAATGGAAGCAGTTAAAGGCACTCATGAGATAGAAGAAAACATACTATCTTCCTGTTTTGAGTGAGACACAGGAAAAATCTATATAACAGTTACACCCTTCCTGGACCCTTTAGCTTCTGAATGGCAAGTATCAGACATGTACAAGTTAATCAGATTACAGTGCCTATGTTTTTTAAGTCAGGCTCATCTAAGTCGCTGAGAGGTCCTAGAATCAGCAATAGAACTCTGTTGTGTTCAGATCCATGAAGTGTGGAGATGAGAGAAGCCAAGAATCTCATCTAGTAAGACACAGATCTCCCCTTGGCCACAAGGTAACAATGCCATGTTATTTCTGAAATGGCATTTCCCTGTCCAAGGATGGAGGGCCTCTGATGCAGGGATATACTATATTTGCTCCGTCTGCCAATGCCAAATTCAACGGATTGCATATTTTAAGCTCTGTGTGTGTGTGTGCTGCATTTTGGGTTTTTTGGAGTGTCATTACTCTCCAGCACTGAAGCACCTACCTCCTACAACTACATTAAAAGCTATCCCCTCCCACTGTTCTCAGCAAGGTGATGCACCAGCAGCTTACATCCACAATCAGTTCCTGGGGATGGGAATATTGAATGAATTTGGCTGAGAAACAAAACAGCATTTCTACCATAGGACAGAATCTTGCTTGTTCATCCTCCCTAGTTTCATGGCTCTATGGTCTGAATGCTGATCTTTTGGACTCTGTCCATTGCACCCATAATAATTGAAGTTTTTTTTAAAGATAATCTCAAAATGCAATACAGTTTAATCAAGGAAAGTATGAGACCTTCTTTTCATTAATCCGAGCAGAAAATCCACACCTATTGGTTTAATTCGGATAAAAACTTGATGTGTTTGTAATTATAATCCCTGTATGCTGAATAAAAACATCTGGAGGTGCCCCTCTCTTTCAGTAAGGAAATAGAAGAAAGTGATCAGCAATCAGCTTCCAAAGATTTTCCAAAGAAAATCTCTGTACGGCTGAACAACTAACTCCTTTGGAGGTGTACAAGCCAGTGCAGTGTTAGACATATTGTAATTTCTGAAGTGCCCTGTGAAGCTCTATCTGCCCAAGCCCTTTTGTTGCAGGAAAGTATAATTCAAATTATTGCTGTCTCTGGTCTGGATACAGATACCAGTAAAGTTCATTTATTTGTTTTTCCCACATCCCTGACAATAGTTCTCCAGTTGGGGATGATGGAAAGTTCTGAAAAATCGAGTGGAGAGGAGCATTTTGCAGAAAACCTTAATTTTCATTTGCAAAGATATTGTGAATCAATGCAAGAAAAGATGCCAAGAAGCATTTTGTTTGAATACCAATAAATGCTCTTTTCTAAAAATTGCAGGTGTCAGTAGCTGTGGCTTGTTCTGTGGGGTGCAGAAGCCCCTTCAAAAACCAGTCATCTTCATAAATGCCTTGAGCTTTAGAGCCAAAGGCAACCTGAAGTACTTAAGAACCTCATTAGTTGTGAAGTGTTTAAAGCAGCTTAGCTGGAATTGCAGCAAAAGAGCCCCCTATGAGAAGGAGTATGGTATTTAAGAAGTGGTTAAGGCAGAGGGTATGACTTGGTGATTATATTTAATTGTATTTCACAGAATCCAGATTTCTAGTTACAATTACTCTTTGGCCATTCCTCACAGGGGATTGCCAACTTGAGGCAGTGGGAGGGCTCAATAGCTTCAATGGAAGGATCCTGCCGGGAGCTCTGGGTAGGGCGTTTCCTTGCAGATCAGGTTAAAAGGAGAAGGGTGAAGCTGTTAAAAAAAGACTTGAAGTACTGGACATGCAGTTGCTGGTAAAGACAGTTTACTCATGAGGAAGTAAGAACAGTGTTTCTCTCTCACTTAAAAAAGCACAAAGTCCAAAGATGATTTATATACATTTCTTGGACAGACAGATGTAATTGAATCACAATCCCAAAAGGAGTGAGCCAACCAGAAAACAAAAGGAGTGAGTCAGGAAGACGTTTCTATTTTTTTTCCTTTTTTGATTAATTAGTAATTGTTCAAGATATAATTAAGACACATAATGTAGAATTCTAAAGCAGAAAACTCAAAAGGAGCTTGACATGATTAGGATGCCGCAGCCCCCTGCAGCAGAGGTGCTAAGAGGTGTACTGGAGGCAGTCAGGCAAAGGTCAAGCCAAGTTCAGGCAAAATTTAAAAACTGAGGAGAAATGAGGCTTTTTAGGAAAAGAGAGCATTCATTTTAAAAATTCCTGCACAAAGCTAAGAGCAATCCATAATAAGGAGGTAGGGCGAGTTACTGGGAAAGAATGTGGCATTTAGCAAAGAAGTCTGGTCCTTTTATAAGTGATATTGGACATGGATATGGACCAAGGAGGCTTAGGTTGAAGTCCCCCTCTTTACGGAGTTCACTGGGAGACACTGGGCCAAACACTCTTAAGGATTGTGGCTGTGGGGATAAAATGAAGAGAAACCATCACATACATCGCCTTGAACTTACACATATATATGAAATATTTCATGCCTTAATGTGATAAACGAACCAGGCTAGGAAATACTCATCCTCTTTTATCCTGTAATCCTGATGGAGTGACAGGGACATGCAGGCAGAAGGGGAATACTGATCCCTTTCTCCATCCGTTTGGAGAAAATTATTGGGGGTGGGGAGCATCTGTAGAGAAGAATGATGTGGTAGGATGTAAGGGCTTGTCCACCTCATTTAGTAAAACCTTTAAATCTTTTCTATGCACAGTTTTCAAAGAATGGATGAGAGATAAAATTGCTGGTACTGCACCAATAAATCTATCAGTGAAAAAACCAGAGCGGCTTCCTTCCATCAATCATCTTCTTCACTGCCTATCTTCATGGATATGTTTATTCAGCTTGCCAAAGCTAGTCTTGTATAAACCATGGCTAAGGAGGTCATCCACTGGTTTGGTGATCCAAGGCCCACCATCTTAATTAGTATCCCATGCATCCCTACATGGCTGAAACTTCCTGTTGTTGTTTAATTATATGATTTACTATCTAAGGAAATGAATAAATAAATAAATTCTGCAATGGCTCATTAAAGGAGGGAGTCATGATGGATAGGATGGCAGAGATTTTCAAATGTGGGGGAGAAATAGTGTGATTGGTTGAAACAGCCTATTTGGGGGCTGTTTTAGTTCCAGACTGTGTTTTGAGGCAAAAGGAAATATTAATTCCAGAATATTGTTCCCTATCAAGTCTAGATGACACAAGAAGCCCAAAAAGTAAGGTGAACTGATGGCAAATGTTAAGTAAAAAACTCTGGTCTGGATGACACTCAAAGTGTATATGTAATCTAGTTTAGCATGTTCTGCCAATGCAGCCATTGAAAAGTGGACTGAAATTTTGGGCAAGCAGCTGAATATGAGGAAAATACTATAAAAATTGTGACCGTGTATTCCTCTGGAAAACAGCCTGCTACTATCTACATTGCCTTGTGAATGCTTTTGACTTTCATGCCTTATCATAAAGGAGGAGTTGCTTTCTGATATTTTACAAAAAGTATATGGGCAAATCCATACAACTTCCTTGCCATGGCACAAGGAGAGTCCATGCTGTTTCTAGAAGATATATGCAGGCCACAGCCTGCATTTCATTGTCTACCCTCAGCTGAGGCATCCTGAGGAGAGTTTAAGGTGTTCCGCTCTAGAAAACTTGTTTCGTTTTTTTTTTCCTTAGGCCTTGGGATAGAGTGGTGCAGCCCCTTCAGAGCTGGGGATGATGTGGTTGAAGATCATGTTGTCCCTTGAATATTGCTTGTTTTTTATATGTTTTTCTTATGCCTTGTGAAGCCTCCCAGAATCACTTCAGAATTGGGTGACCTAGAAATTCAATACATAAATAATAAATAGTTTTCAGCTCCCTCACCCAATCCCACAGCTACTGTAAATCCCTTTCTCAAACTCCCACTCTAAAAAAATGTTATCCAGCAACTACACAAATCCATACGACCACTAGATGGCAGCCAAAAATCCTGCTAACTCTTTGTGGTCACCTAGGGGTTGAGAAGATGAACATTGTTTAAAGGAATAAAATCACTTAAAGAAAAATTGCAATGAGTGGAGTAACCAGTGTTGTGTGAGCAAGCTGAAGGATGCTTCCCATGTAATGCAAGCCTGAAATTTCAACTGAAGGAATCACAGCTCTTAGACTGTCGGGTGTTAAAGCTGTATGAAGAGCAGTGTGATGTAGATCTGTTTCACGTAAACAATAATGGCACAATGTGGGAGCAGAAGCTTTAGGCACTGTGGTTCCTTCTGGCTTCAGGATGGGAGGAGAGCACAGCAGTTGTGCGGATGAGGCAGAACTCAGCAATAGGCATTAATAGGGCTCTGGCACAATGCTCCTTAAGTCAACGTAAGATTGAAATTTGCACCTTAGTATAATATCACGCCTGAAAATAACTAAAAGAGACTAAATGCAAGAATTTAATCAGCAATTACCTAGGTCAGTTTTCACAGTACACACCAGTCTATAAAGTTCAGTACACAGTCCTATATTTCACTATGTAATATGCCCTCCTTCCAGTTGCTTATAGCTTGGATATAACAGGTTGCAATGTTTATCTGTATCTGAAACAATCTATCTTGGAATTTACCAAGGTTTTCATAGATTTCAGAATCTTAACTTCACATCTCCAGGCTGATTCTGATTCCATTTTGGATTTAAGAGCTGAATGGGAAAATAAGGAGTAACACGGTTACTCGTTCATTGCTTTACACTGTATCATGTCATACAATCACAGCTAATTATTAAGCTCACACATTGGGTAAGCAAAAAGGTAGATTAGGTTTAATTTAGCATGTTGTGTTAACTCAGCCCCAGTTAACTATTAAGCATCACTGTGCCTTTCAGAGGTATGTGCATCTTGTATAGCTTTTTGGCTGAAAGAGAAAACATTGTATAACCTCAACCTTATCCCATGCTAAGACAAACATTGTTGAATTCCAGACTATGGTTCATAATGACTACAGGAATACTTGAATTCACTTCACCAACTGTATTTGTATTAACCCCGTGCCATCAGATTGCAAATGAGAACGTGCTGCAAGTTTCTTCCAGTCAAAAACAGGTCATTACTTTTTACAAGTTGTAAAAGCCCTGATTTAATACAATAGGTACCTCCAATGAAATCTGGAAAGCTACAAATAGATCTATTCACTAAAGGAGGAAATAGCTCTCTCTGAATGTGCTTTTCTTTTTTTTTTTTTTGAGAAGAGTGTTGCCGTTGAGAGCGAACACAACTGTCAGTTTTTTCTGTTACATTTGAGCTTGGGCAGTTTTTGAAATACAGAAATCTGAAGGAAAAAGTCAGAATGACATGCTTCCTTTCCATTTCGTATAGCACTCTTTGTTCAGTGACAGACAGAAGCCAAAGGGATAACTCCAGGCCTTTGGAAATCTCCTGGCAGAAATGACTACATGTAACTCTTTCTCACCCTGATTTCCAGATCTCACTTCCTCGGGAATCACTTTCTGAGCATCCAACTCCCTATGAAGTGTGTGACTGAGTTGAAGCAATAGTCTGTTGTAATAATCATGCGGCTGGATTCTCCCAATCACTAAGCTAAAAATAAGCTGCACATTGGCTTAACACAATGTATGAAGCCAATATTGCATGTGTGTATATGGGTGTCTTGGGTGAACTCTGTTCTGTTATGCCAAAGCATTTCTGCCCCAAAGAACATTTTAAGCTTATTTCTTTCTTTGGCAGTGATTCTACCACCACCCTTCCCCGTGCTACTTAGAGAAAAATAGCTTTAAAAATGTCAAAAGGTGAAACACTACGCAGGGGGGACATTCAGTTCACCCTTCATTCTGCATTTTAAATTACCTCTCCAACCACTCACACACTCAAGTGTGTCATTTGACAATAAAAATTGTTCTTAAAACAGCAGCTTGTAGTTCTTAATTGGTGGGTGCACAATGCAACCACTGAACTTGATGCATGAAGTATTTATGTATTTAAAGTACTTTTAAGCCAACTTAACAAGTTCTTCTCACACAACATGCTAGGATAAAACCTTCTTATAATATTACAATAATAATATAACTAGCAAAACTAAAATCAAAATAACACAGTAAAATGAAAATTGGCCAACATTACAGTTGGAATCACACATCACGGTAAGCAATTATGGTTTGTCTGAACCTGGCCTCAAGGTTGATAACAAACTTTAACAAACTCCAGTTTACAAGGAGTTACCAAGAATAAAGCTACCTGAAGCAGGTGTATCAAAATTATACATATATTTTTGAAAATTATGACATTTTATCTTACAGTGCTGCCAGAAAAAGCCCCTTCCACAGTCACTGCTTCTATTACCAATTCCCCCAAAACAGTCTGAAACTGATTTTTGAAACAGACTAGGGATGCTTTTGAGGTGACTAGAAAGTGAAAAGGAAGGATCAGGGTTCCATACAGATTCTTCTTTCATGTTGGATGCAGTACTTGCACAAGATTCCAAGTGGTTGCCAAGGGAAGGAAGGCCACCAAGGCACTACCCCTCTGCTTTTTCAGAACACCTGTGAAACAATAGCATTGTGAGAAGACATGTCAGTTTAACATCTGTGAGGTTGGAGGACAGGCTACCAGGAACTGTGTGCTGGTAACATGCGAGTTTCTGCTAATGAGGAACCAGCCTACCCACATACTCTCCAGACCATCAGTCTTTCAGAAGGGAAAATGGTTAAAGTACAGTTTGAGACAAACCACAGCTGAGATGGAAATAAATACACTCAATTAAGAAACAGACGATGGCATGTGATCCTATGGATGCAGAGCAAAGAAGTATCCTTAGGTCCAGACAACTGTCTGGCTCTGAGCTGAAGGTGAAGGTGGGCTTGTGAGGACTCAGGAAGTTTCATATTCTTCCCATTCAGATGCAAACCAGGCTGAACTAGTGCTTTCCTCCTTTTGGCCAGCTGTTTGCGCATCATAGAAGGCCTGATTTTCTTCTTCCTCAAAAGAGGTTGAGCAGCTGACCTAAGACAAAAGCCTTTTCTGAGAAATGGAAGTTGCATGCCTGACCCTTTTACATTCAGCTTAGTTATATTTAAATGAAAACAGACAACAGCCCCCCACCACCCGCTCCAGTGGTTCAAGTTGCTCTTTTTTCATTTTTTTCCATAATTATCAAAAATAAGTTCTTGATTGTATCATAATCTAAAACATTTGATATACTTGGAATATCCTGAAAATCGGTTGTGGATAAATATATGTTGCAAAAAAAGAGACATGATAACTAGGCTTCACTCATCCTTGACCCATCATTACCTACAGTATCCTCCAGATGTGTTGGGACTATTTCCAGAAACATGCAGGGAGCTGTATTCTCCGTACATCTACAGTAGAAGGCCAAATTTCAGGAAACTTCACTCCACATGAAGCCCTATCCAGGTCTCCATATCCTGGGACATCTCTATCTTACTATTGATGGAATATTTGACTGACTGACTGATTTCTATCCACCTTTCATTCAGGAGCTCAAGCTAGTGTACATAGGGCTCCCTCCTCTTTTTTTTTTTCCCCTACAACTCCCTTTAGTTCATTCACCTGTTTGTGAGGTAGCTTGGGCTGAAAGAAAAGTATGATTAATTTATGATAAAGCTGGCTCTTCATTAAAAAGCACTATGTATTTTGGGGAAATTGCAAAAGTGGCTGGAATGGGTCATCAGTCTGATAACACATACCTAGTCTTATATGCATTTGTATGATTTAAACGGTGCTGGAACAATATGCCATTCTCCCCAAAAAGCAATACTTTGTATAGCTGTCAATGGCCTTTGTCAGCTGAGAAGCCTGGTTTACTCGCTCCCTAGAGTCCACTCAAGATGCCTAAATGAGTGGCTTCTACTGAGTTCTTAATTGCATTTAGGGCACATACTCAAGCTTGCTTAATACAAATTAATTACCTTCTAGTTCACCATAGCTGCTCTTTTGAGTAAATTAGCATGGTGGACAAAAGGTGGCTTCCTTCCTTTAGAATAGTGCATATGGAATAGGAACCCTAATTCCTTTAATGTTTGTGAATCTTCACTTAAGAGATGGTGGCTAACCATAGTATTCTTCAGTGGAAATAATCTCTTAACATTGCTGGCTCCTTAAATTAACTTACTTGTTTATCACAAAGATCTTGATTAAGATTTGGGGGCCTTCAGGTAATTAGGAGAAAGATCGGCTCTGGTGTCTGTGGCCAGGAACCTCGGAAACTTATTAGATGATGCACTTTCCCTTCAGCCATGTGTAGTGACAACTGGTAGAACAGATCTTCATTTATTGGGCATCCATTGAATTGTATATACCAACATTGTACATGTATTAGTTCAGGCCCTAACTACTGACTATCGCAACAGTCTACTGGGTGGGTCTTCTCCCTTTCTCCTGGTTCAGAACTTTGTAATATGCATTGTTCTGGACCTCCCTTGTTTCTCTCATGTTTCTTCCAACTGTTGGAGGTCTCCCTATTATGGCCAGAGCCCAATTTGAGCTTTTGGTGCTAGTGTTGAAGACCATATGGTTACCTGTCCCATCTCCTGTCTTTGGTGACATCCTGTTTATACAATGCATTTGGTCAAACGGGCTTCTTTCCATTCCCACTCCACCCCATTTGCATGCAGTTTAGGACCTGGGTCCCAAATTATGGAATTCTCTTCTGTTTGTACTCTGGTCTTACACATTTGTGGATATATTTGACATTTAAGAGAGATTTGAAAACCCAGTTATTTAATAATTCAGGGTGACTGGTGAAAGTGATTTGAGTAGATACTGAGAATGGTGATTACTAAATGGCATATGATAACACTATCTTGTTGTCTTATTGATAAATTCATATCTCAAGGTATCAGTTATACAGGTATAGATTTTTTTTACTCATGTAAGTATTCTTTTTATGGTATTGTAATTATATCACAATGTATATTAATTTTATAGTGTTTGTATAATTTTACTTTTGTTTTAGCTTAAATGTTTATTTTAATTGTGGTTGGACTGCTCCCTAGAGGGGGATGTGTTATAAAGAAAATGGTTTGTTTGGTGCCCTTGTTTACAGCTTCTAGTTGCAGAAATTTGCTCTAGCTGGCAGAGCAAAGAAAAAGATCGTATGAAGGGACTCTAAGAAAGCTAATATTGGATTCACACAACATGCTAGGCCAAAATGGGACTGGCTGGTTTGCAAACACAGCCACTGCCTCAGATTCCAGTAGAGAGAAACACAAGATATAGTAACTGATAACCATGTGCAATGAAGTTCAGGAAACAAATCAATATGTTCAGGCGGCCACCCTCCACATTCAAGCATTCACATAGTTCCTTACATGTGGGGTCATAATTAATAAGTATGGGAGCATGTCCTGAGTGCTCAAAGAACACACAGCTGCTATGATCAATTCATCCCTTCACAAGATGGTTGCCACACAGGGCGCCCAGCACCCATTTTTCAACTGACAAACCAGTGAGGCTTCTCTGCATCCACTCTAGCTTCAGGGTACACTGACTGTAAAGCCCCTGCTTTCGCTTGCCTTTTTTCTGGGTTGGTGGGAAATATACAAACGAAGCACGCACCATTTTTTTTTCTAAGAACACCTATGGCACCTGTGGGAAGAAAGATGATTTTGGAAGTAGGCATTTTGCTTTGCAACAAGACAGATTAATTTTTAATGTTGTTGAAAATTAAAATAGTTTTTAGAAAATATGAACGTAGGAAAGAATGAGGAGTGCTGGTGAGAGACAAGGGAGCTATCTATGGGGCCCAAGTGCCTACTGAAGCCCCACTGAGGAATCCAAGCTTAGTGTGGTGTGTGAATCCATCATTTTCTTTGGCCAGTTTGGTGCCTTTCTCAGAATTACACTGCAGCAGGTAGCTCTATTACCCTATCATCATCATCATCATCATCATCGTCGTCGTCATCATGTCATCATCTTTTCATCCTGCCTTTTTAATATATATTTTGGTCCACTCAAGGCAGTGAACATACCTAATATGCCTACCTCCTATTTTTCCCACAACAACCCTGTGAGGTGGGTTGGGCTGACAGAGAGTGACTGGCCCAAAGTCACCCAGCCGGCTTTCATGCCTAAGGGAACTCCTCGTTTTTATTTCAGCATTTAAACCACTACACCAGTGTTTTTCAAACTTGGCAACTTTAAGATGTGTGGAGTTCAACTCTCAGAATTCCCCAGCCAGCATACCAGGCAAATAAAGTTGCCAGGTTTGAAAAACACTGCATGACACCAGCAGGCACATTTGTCCTCCCTCTCCAGGTGTTCCAGCTGAGTACAAAATATGTGCCCTTTTTATGTGGGAAGAAACTAGAAATGTCAAAGAGGAAGGCTTGTAGAAATTGCTTTCTGTTTGGTGGGGAAAAAAAACATAATCTCAGTGTTTCCACCAGACTTTGTCCTTTAAAAAAAGAAGGCAAACTCAGTGGAATTGGGGAAAAGGAGGTAAAGATGCTATGTCATTTCTTGAAAATGTTTTACTTCCCCTCTAGGATACCATTGGTTGTGCTGGGAAGGCATTTTGGCAGTTATAGCCCCAGACGTATCTGGAAGTCACCAGGCTGTGGAAGCTGTGCTAGAGTTATCAGCAGCTTCTTTCATGAAGCTGAATGTTTCTTCTGGAAAGGAGACATAATGGGTAGGCTGACCATACGTCCTGTTTTGTATGGGACAGTCCTGTTTTTTTAACATTTCCAGACCGTCCTGTCGTTTTAATATAAATGTCCATTTTGTCCCGTTTTCTTAAAAACCTTACTTAAAAATTTGAAGGTTCCCGCAAATCTGTCAGAATGCAGTCTGACTTTGACTGGAAGGAGGGGGAGCTCAGCAGGAACAGCAGGAAAAAAGCCGCAGAGCTCAACCTGGCGGGAAACCTAAAAAGAAAGAAATAGGATCTGCTGATAGGCAGTGATCAAAGGGTAAGCGATTGGCTCCTGCCTTGAAATGGCGGGAAGAAAAGAACATAAAAGCACAGCCAGAGGAGGAATGGCTTGTCAGGGACAACCGTTCACTAGACTCTCCAGCCCAGCCTTGCCTCTCGCAAACGAAGGAATCCAAAGATTCCCAGCCTGAGAAAACCGGAGAAGTTCCTGCCTGCCAAGCCAGCCCGTCGCCCAGCCCTGCCCCGTTTTGCCATCCCAATGTCCCGTTTTTAACCTCATCCCGTTTGCCATCCCAATGTCCCATTTTTGTCTCAAGGAAATATGGTCAGCCTAATAATGGGGGGTGATGAGATTCATTCTCTCAGCTTAACTCACCTCACCAGTTGTTATTGTGGGGAAAATGGGAGAAAGGAACATTATGTACACCACCTTGAGTTGCACAAAATAAAAGTGGGATATACATCTAGGAAAAAAATAAATACTACCTTGGTTATGCAGAGGTTTATCAGGCAAGGTACTATATGACTTCTGGGGAAATAGCTTTCTCAGTGATTGCGCCTAGGCTATCAAAATTATCACTGCTTTTGTTTTATGAGTTAGATTTATATTCCACTTTTCCCCAGAAGCTCAAGGAAGGTTTCCTGAGATTTCTCTTCATTTGTGACTCTTCAGAGTGACAGGCCCAAAGTCACCCAGTGACTTCCCATAGCTTAGGGAGGACTCCTTGCTCAACACCTTAACCAAATTGCTATTGAGCCGGGGCAAAGACCTGAAGGTAGCTTTGTGATTGGACCATGCCACCCCTCAGGGGACATGCGTCATGTCTCAGGCACGTATAAAAGCTCCCAATACCTCCATCGTGGGTGGGTCATGCGGTTTCCCAAGAGAAGCCTGTATTGAACACCCAGCTGTTTGTTTGATCAAATAAACTGTTGTTGGAGTTAAATACGTGTTGTCTGAAGTGTCTGCATTGGGAAGTAGAGGTACTTCAGATGTTGGGACCCTACAACTACACCACACTGGTTCTGTTTTTCCACATCCATCATGATGACATACGAAAACCAGGCAAAAATATTTGTATTGCCTCTGGCTGAAAAACCTCTTTCAGGCAGTCTGGGTTCTGCCTTCTCTTCTCTTGTACCTTATTGTACTTATGTAAGTCTTCTGAAATATTTGCATGTGCCTGGATCATAATATATTGTGATATTAAAAAAGTGGGATGCTAATAAATTCATAACTAAAGAATCCTGTCAGCAACTCTAAAGTACTGTACCTCAATACAGTAGTTTTCTGAGACAGATACAGTTTCATTTCAGGAGTTCATTCAATTTAAAACCTTGATATTTCATAAATTTATAGATAGAACAACAGTAAGTGGTATTTTTAAACAAAAGCCTTCTAAAAATGTATTAATCATTTTTTAAAAGAAAAGCAAAAGGAGAAAAAACTGAAAAGGAAAAAAATTGATGCAGAAATATAATATCAGTAAGTGGACAAATTTATCAAGGTTACACAGTTCGTGGTCAATATGCTATTGATAAGAAATTAACCATAAAAACAAAGTACATTGAATTATTTTAATGATGTAAGAAAGGATTTTAAATTCTGAACTGAGTGCCAAAATCTCCACTAAATACTTCTATTTGCCTTGCTGAATAATATATAGTATATATGGAAGCCATTCCTGCTTAAATTTGGTTAAATTTCCATTATGAATATAAGCTGTTACTTATTACTGCATATTCACCCAATTTAAGTTCCCTGTCTTAAATTGTTGGTATCGTATCTCTTTTCCAATCCTCGTGGCTGGGAACATGTACCTTGGTAAATTGAGATATTTTGTTTTGAAATTATACCTAGTTAAGAAAAAGTGGTTTCATTTCAAAACTGATTTTTAAAATTCTCTGAATAGTGCTGTGTATTTCTTTCCAGTAGTTTTGAGGGGGGGGGGGTTATATGTCCACCACATATGGTAAAATGTTCCTTCTGTCTCATGGCATTTTGAGCATTTAGTACTTTTGTCTATCTTGGCAATTAATGACAGGGTTGTATAGCATCTATAAAACATTTTATACCCATTTTCTCTTAAGTTGTAACCTGGGGTAAATTTCATAGATTTGTTCCATAATTCTTCCCCCTGGAGTGGGCACCTATAATAATGCAATGAAAGAAATAATAAATAAATAATATCTAAGTAACAGTTGATATATATGTCCTAGTAGGTGGTCTTGATTGTGTATGGACATTTTAAATTCTGTCATTTTTCTTAGAAGCCCTTCCTCATTTTTGAGGTCCATTTTTATTCTTCCAACAATTTGTAGCTACATCAACCACAGTATATTCCGGCCTTCAACAAAAGCCTTGGTAAAGATGGATTTCCCTTTCTTCAGACTGATTGGGCTCACAAATGTAATTTACTGATTTTGGTTTGGCCTGTTGTGTGAACCTATCCACTGTGATTTGGAAATCACGATTAACGCCTGCCAAACCTAATTTAGCATGCCCCAGATAATTCAGAAATGCACAGCTGAAATTTGGTTATTTGGCATAGCATTTTTTTAAAAAAAATTAAGTTCTTTTGTTAACTCTCCCCAAAATAAAAATTTAAATGTAGCCTGAAAATTTGGATACAACCCACTCCATTCATGTCATTATATAAAGGCAGGCCTGCTATTGCCTTCAGACACTGAAGATAATAACATAAAATTGTGCAGTCCCCAGCTGTTTGTCGACCCTCCCTCCCTCCCAGGATAACTTAGAATAATTAAAACCACAGATAAAAATGTTAAATAACAATTGAAGTATACAGTGAAATATAATTAATTAAAATAAATAATTAAGCAATTAAGACAGCCAGAACCAAGTTTCTTTAAGTTCCTTAAAATCAACATATAAATATATTAAAGGCCTGAGAAAATCAAAACATTTTTGCCTAGTGCTGACAAGACAGTAAATTCCCAGGACACACATGCTGAACCCCAATGTAGGAGGACACCTGGAGCAGGTTTATGGTTTATAGATAAGCATATTAGGTGTGGTTTTATTTAATAACCCTTAATTAAGTAACCCAGAGTATAACATGACACAGAAACCTAATCATACATACATTTGTGAGAAACAGATCTAAGTAGCAATATAACTTTTAACCCAGAAAAGTTCAGTCTGCTTTGTTACTAAATTTATACTCTGCCTTTCTGCTTATGTAAATAATCAGAGGATTACACCAATTACAAAAATTTAAAACAAAACAAAACTGTAACATTTATCCAATTAAAATCAGCATTGGTACTGTATTCTTGATTACAGTAATTAAAGTTAACAGCTTTGGGATTGAGATGTATTCTTTGCCATTTTTCTGGGTCCTGGAAGGGAGAGTCCAAACACCTCTCCTTGGCGAGAACTTTCCATTATTCTGGGGACTATGAGAAGGTCCCCTGTGTAGAAGATTAAGGAAGGCAGCAGGGGCATCTTCCAACTGGGCCTCACTGAGGCTGACCTTACTGCTACACATTCCCCCCTTTTCCGTGAGTTTTTAGCCCTGTGGACCATCTTAAGTAAGATTGCATTTTATAGTAAGACATAATTTCAAATTAATACATACAGGATTTGGCCGCACGCATTTCCATTGTAAATATACTGTATATGAACTGTTATGAACAGTAAACATCTTTTTTTCCTTAGTAATTCAACAGTATATTAAAAAATCCCGTTTCATTCTGAGAGCATTCTAGTTTTCGCTAGTGCCTCAAAAAGTAGGAAGACTGGAAAATAAGGTCACAATCTTCTATGCTGTGCCACAAAAGCCATAAATACTACTTGGCTTGGTAGAACATTACAAATTGGAAAGTCAGAGTGGCTGCACACCTAATTTTGCATATGTCTCCCAGGTCAACCTTCAGCTGGGGAGGAAGCTGAACTAGGCAATGTAGTTCCTCAAAATCTCACCTACTATAGTAATTGTGCAGACAGAAATTAGATTCCTAATTCATCCACAATAACACCCTGCAGATACACTGGATAGATTCTTGCCTGAAACTGTGCAGCCAGAGACTCTACAGCTTTTGTAAAATAGCATGTAAGTTGATTTTCTTTTCTAATTTCCTGGGGGTTTGAAGCATTGAAATGATCTTATATTCTCCCCTGAAACTGAAGAGTTATTTTTATTATTATTGTATTTGCTTGCTTTTTATAACACAGTACTTTATCAATTTAAACACTTAACTAGAAAAATGCCGGCAAATTAGTGTTAATTCTATGTGAGTGAGAGAGGGAAAGGGGAAAAACAGTGATTTGTATGCCACCTTGTGCTCTTGGGAGAGAAGATGTGTGTTGGTCATCAGTAGGTGAGGATTTCTATGACATATTTTTTCTGGAACCTTTATTTGAATTTATAAGTAAGTTAAAACATGTTTTAGAGTAATCTGGTGAGAATAAATGCTTTTTATTTTGCCTGAAAAGTCATATTTTGACTTTTTAAAGGTGTTATTGTCATATATCTGCTTAATTTTGTAACAAATGTCATATTTTGGTCATATTTTGGTGATTGGCAACCCTCCTGATAAGCCAGCAAGTTCAAGCCAGCAAAGAAAGTGAGAATTTGCCTGGGTTTTTTTTTCTTATTTGCTCCCCAACTCAGGGAGGGGTGTGTGTGTGTAAGAGAGGGAGACCAACCTTTTTTAAAATGACTTCAGCAGGCAGAGGCTTCTCCCCTGACCAGGCCTGAAAAAAAGAGTGAGAATTTGCCCTCTCTCTCTCTCTCTCTCTCTCATTTGCTCCCCAACTCACATGTGTGTGTGTTCGAGGTGGTGGAGTCACATGAGAGCTGCAATCTGATTTCAACATGCCTAAAAGTAGATGTTCAGCGAGTGTGAAATTATGGCGTCTTGTTCAAGAATTTGGGGAGCAGATTTTCGGGAGCAGATTCAGTATTGATGGTGATATTTTGTTTTGTAAATTGTGTGAAGTTAAGGTATCGGCCCAAAAGTATTTTAATATTCAACAACATTGTGACACTGTGAAACACTAGAGTTGTTTAGCAAGATTTCTTCACTGAGAACAGGCAACGTCTCCTTTTTGAGACAGCTTCTTCAACTGCAGGTTCATCAAATACCCAGTCAGAATTTTGTAAAGATCTCTGTACAATGATGGTTACTTCAAATATTCCCTTAAGGAAATTAGGTAGTGGTAGCAATTTTTGGAGAAGTACACCAGTCACCCGATTCCATATGAATCAACTGTAAGGAAAAATTACATTTTTGCCTGCTATGAAGATGTGTTAGAAAAGATCTGCTGTTGATAACAATAAGATATGGGTTTCAATAGATGAAACAAGTGATGTAAACGGAAGATATGTAGCCAGTGTTATTATTGGCACAAGCCTGGTGAAGTATTTCTTCTTCTGTTGTGACAAGCCTGGTGAAGTATTTCTTCTAACATGTGAAACTCTACAAAGAGTAAACAATTCCACTATTGCTATGCTCTTTGACGATTCTATGAAACTACTCTGACCCGATGGTGTAAAAAGAGGAAATATCCTTCTCTTTGTAACTGATGCTGCTACGTACATGATTAAAGCAGCCAAGGGACTTAAACTTCTTTATCCAAAAATGATCCATATCACATGCCTTGCACGTGGTTTACACAGAGTGGCCAAAGAGATTCGAAGCAACTATCCTGATATAGATAATTTCGAATGGGGAAAAAATGTTCATTAAAGCTCCACTTCGAGTACAAAAGTTCAAAGAAATTGCTCCTACTTTGGCTCTCCCTCCCCAATCTGTCATGACACATTGGGGGACTTGGCTGGATGTGGCTATGTATTATTTCACAAATTATACTTCCTTGCAGCGGATAGTTAAAAGAATTTGATTGTTGTGAATCTTCCTCCATCAGGATTGTGCAAAATTCCTTTTCTGAAACCTTGGCTGGAAACTTAGCATATATAGGACCTAACTTCAGTGGATTATCAAGACCAATCACCCGCCTTGAAACTGTAGGAATGGAACTTAGTGATGCACTGAACATTGTAAAACAAACTGAGAGTGATTTAAAGCAAGCAAAGGGGAAAGTGGCTGAAAAAATTAGTGATAAACTGCAAAGAGTGCTGCAATCCAATCTGGGTAATTCAACACTTTGCAAAATAAGTAATGTTCTAAATGGACTCAAAGCAAAATTTGAAGATTTTGAGCCAGAATTTTCTCCAGATGAGTTTGCTTTTTTCAAATTTGTTCCTATAATCTCTTGTGATGTCAAATGGAATTTCTCCACATACAAGAACATAGTGGTGGACAACAGAAGGAGTTTTGAGTTTGATAACCTCAAGATGCACGTGGTCATCCAATGCAATTCTGCTGTTAATGAAAACTAATCCAGGGATGACCATTTTACTCTCAAAATGTTCATTTGATTCCTTCAATACTAGCACTTCTGCACTGGAAGTGAAGAAGAATAAACCTTTTAATTTGTGTCTCTGTGTGTGTGTAAGCACAGATTTTTAAAAAATGGGTGCTAATTTCAGAAAAATTGTAAAGTCATATTTTTGCTTTAAAAGTCATATTTTTGGTTTATTTGGTCATACTTAAATGGTTTTAAGGTCATAAATGCTTGCATATTTCTAACGTTTTTAGGTCACAGAAATCCTCGCCCTAGTCATCAGGTATTCCTCTAACAGAATGACACCTCGCTAGGTATATAGAAGACAAGTTTCAAGTCCAGATTTGATCCAAAGGGTCCAGTTTGTTTCCATATGTATTTGTATGTGCTTTATACGAGATTCAGTAGTAAAGCTCAGAGTGATCTGGATCAAAACTGGATATCAAACTTGGCCCACTTTACATGGCTAATATAAAGATAAAAGATGGGGGATTCTATATGCCACTTTCTGCTTGTGGAGAGCAGATAGAATTACAGAAAGAGCAGAGTTCCCACCCAATACACATACATACACTATTTTTATCCTCACAAAACCTCAGTGAAAGGGGACAAGTCTGAAGTCCAGATTCCACCAAAATTACCTTGAGTTTACAATTGACTCCTGCATCATACATATTCCCTACCCCCCACCCCAATATACTTAGGGAATAAACATTGGGAAACATCAGACCAGGGAAGTAATGTGTGTAGCAGAGGCTGGATGCAGCTGGGGAGAGATGTATATAGATGGAGACTACAGAAGGGATGGGTGAAGGAACCTTAGCAAACTCCAGGGATTCACAATAGCCAACTTGAAAGCTGGAAAAAAGGAGACAGAAGCACTCCCAATGAAAGCACTGATTGCAACATTTATACATACCATTGGTTCTTACCAAAGGCAGTAGCTGGTCTTCTGTTCTATTAGATCTGGAACTGAGTCAATGAGAAGAATCTCACCCCACCCGCCCAAACTATATTATATGTTTGCGAATTACGTTCCAGTTGCAATTTTACTATTCTTCCTAGGTTTTGTTTTTTGCTTGTTTTTTAGTTCCAGCTTGCTGGAATCCCCCCCCCCCCCCGGGTATAAAATGGCTGAAACTGAAAATATTTTGTTTGTCCATCCTAAAATTGGTCAGTAGTTGGAATTCTGAATTTTTGAAAATGCCATATTTTGGGCAAAACTCAACCAATCTTTACCAAATTTTGTATGCTTGTGGGAATGATGTATGGTTTCACACAAACCATGTTTTTAAGAATATTATGTTTCTGTTTTTCATTTTATGGCTAATAGAATGTTCAAGAAATAAATGCAATGACCTTTACTAGCTAGCAAATGATTGCACATTAATACAGTCCTAATATACTTGCTTCTCCTTTCTGAAATGCTACATTTCAGCTAAGTAGAAGGAAATAATTATTTCTGTACGTTCCACAATAAAGTTTTCTAAGTTTATGAGTCTTGCCCAACTGAAAATTCTGTCAAGTGAGATATCTTTTAATAAAAATGACATATCAATAAGATAGTTGTAGGAAATGAGTATTATATGCCTATGAGCCACATATGAAAGTGAATCATTTTACAAGAAAATTTCAAAAACAATGGCGATTCGGCTCATCTATGTGGTGTTCTCTGGTTGTTTCCTATCTTAGTTTGTGGCATAATGTAAGCAAAATCAAGGTCTAAGACATAGACATACATGATCAGAAGATGTGCCTGCTAGCGTCCTGCTGTTGTCTAGCACTGAGCTATAATATTGACCAAGGAAGAAGCTGAGGGCTTCATGTACCCGTGATTTCATCAGCACCACTTTCTGCTACACTGCCCAGTTCATATTCCTTGAAGATCTCTTCGCTCCAGATCAACACGGAGCATATGTACTGTTTTCCTTGCCGAAACCCAACCCAAGCAATTAAAATAATTTATGATATTCCTGGAAATTAGAGTAATATTTGAAAACTAAGCAAAACAAGCTAGACATGTTCATTTAATACCTCTGTAGAGATAGGAATGGAACTTTCAAGCAAAGAGGAACAAAGTTTTTTTGCAGACAAAATCCCATTTGCAAAAAATAATCGCTACTTTAGTATTTACCTCCCTAAGCCTGAAGAACCCCAACTAAAAGGATGTAATATTTTATTTATTTTCAGAATTTGTGCACAAATGATCAGATGCTTCCTAGGTAGATTAAGAAATGTTGTTCCCATAAACAAATCTTAACAGGACGTGTATGAAGATTTATTATTCCAGGGAGAAACATACCAGAGAGGGGCTGGATTAATATATCTGTTATTTTGTTACCCCAGCCAATTGGGGCTCACTTAATAGGTTGGGATTGAAACAAATGACAGTGTTAGGATAAAGTCACGTTCTCTTATCGCCTTCAAATGTGTTTTAAATACGAACGTCTCACAGAAATACCTGAGAAATAGCGATCATACTCTACTATGTTCAACTTCTGGACCTTATAGTGTGCTAGCTCATCAGTACTCAACTTTAGTTAAATTCTTTGATCAATAAGTGCACACTGACTTCATACACTCAGCAAAGCCATAAAGTGGCCTTTTTGTTTTTGTTTTAGCTTAGTAAACTGTGTGGATGCAGCAGTTATGCTTTGTAAGCCATAGTGTTATGATTTATTTACCATGATGTTTGAACCTAGCTGACAAATCATGATTAATCAAAGCTGCCGTATGAAGCCAATCAGGTCACAGTAGCCAGGATCACATAAAATTAAACTATCATCAGTGATTTAAAACCATGGTGGCTGGGTTCACACATCACTAGAAACCCAAGCCAAACAAGGTACTTTATGGCATAATAAAATGGGCCCTACCATGCAAAAATCTTTCCCACATCTGCCCCTAGACTGGCTCCATCAAGCACACTGCATCAGCTGCAAACCAGCATGCATGTGTTGCAACCACCAAAAAAGTCCAGCTGCTCTACAGCCTCAGGAAACTAGCTTCTGTTTTCTGTCCCATGCCTCCATATTGGATAGAATACATGTTCTAGTGCACTGTGGTGGGAAATCAGAGGAGGTAGTGGAGTGCTATGTATGCTGTCTTGAGCATCTGAACAAAGGCACAATATAAACCTAACAAGTAATAACAATCTTTCCTGCACTTTGTTTTTTCATTGACTGCCATAACCCTGCCTCCCAGCTCACATTTCACACTCATTCCACTGGGGGATAGTGAGCTCCTAAGGGGCTTGTGAACTGCAGTTGTTGAATACTGCTTTCCATTAATACATGTGGGGACAACTGCAACTGTATCACTACAGAGTTTAAACTTGAAGGAAATTCAAGACCCTGGGGACTCTGATGATTTTCTCATCCATCATTCCAGTCCATGGTAGAAAACCAGAAAGGGAAAGAGAAATATGCAAGGTGCCTGGGGGTAAGGGTATTTTTGTTTTTAACCATGTTTTATTGGACTATTGTGAGCCACCTAGATCATTATATGAGACAGGCGGACGTGTGAGTCCTGTAAGTAAATAAATAAAGTTGGTGTTGATGGGAGATACTTGGTTTCATGGACCATAATCTGAGCTAGTTAGATGATGGATTGCTGGCACAAGATGAGTTGTACCTCACAAGCACTGGAAAAAATGTGTTTGGCTGAAGCATGGCAAGTTTGATTAGGAGGGCTGAATCCTATGGAGGGTGGGATGAAAATCCTGATGTAAGGACACCAGATCAAATCAAATACTTTTATTATAACCATAGATCATAAAATTTAAATTTAAAATAATAAATTACAGAGCAAAATTAAAATTATTTGAGGGGGCCAGCTGACATCATTACTTCACCGCCAACCAGCAATAGGTGGCAACTTTCCTTGTTATGTCTTGGTTGGGGTCTGATAATAATAGTTTAGTATTAAACTTACCTGTTTTACCTGGGAGTTGCTGGAGGATTGGTGCTATACGGTACTTTCAGAGATCTCTATAGTAATTGCAATAGAGGAGGACACGCTTGACCGTTTCTCCAGAATTGCACGGACATAGTCTTTCATTTGTAGGTGTTTTATTATATCTGCATTAAGAAGGGCATAAGATAATACATTATGTGTAGCTCTGAAGATTTCTTTCCTTAGGCTGGGAAGAGTTAATGTGCTCAGATAGTTTCCAGGTGTTCATGGTGATGCACATTCTGGAGCTCCATGTTAGGGAGCTAATTTCTGTTTGTAATTCTACATCTTCCAGCCTTTGATATATTCTCATTTTGGCTCCATCATAGCCAGCAGAGATTAGCTGTTCTTTAGATAGGCCAAGGGTGGCTAATTTATTTTCTACTGCCAAGGCCCATGGAGAAGCATAGTCATCTGTTGGGGCAAGTGGTGCTAGGACTACGGGGGTGGGTGCCAGAGAAAAATATGTGCACTGTAGAAAGTGGGAGTGTTGCTCCAATGGGGCCCCTTGAACCACTTAAAAAGAAATCAGAACAAATATTGACTCATAATGTTCATGACCTTCATTCTCTATACTACTCATGTTCAGAGTATGGGAAATAAACAACATGAGCTTGAGCTCTTAGTACAGAAACTATGATTTAATACATATAAAAGAGAGATACTGTAGTGGTGAGAGGTCTGAGAGAGATGACTGGAATAAGCATTTTCGAAAGGAGCAGAAGTAAGAGAAAGGGAAGAGAAGAGAAGTTGCACTGTGTATTAACTATTTCCATTCCTGCTTGGAAATCCAAAGAACGAATCTGGCAGTGCTGTTGAGAGCATCTGGATTAAAATAGGTAGATTGAAGAACAAATAACAGCAGTACTGTCACTGCTATCTACTATTGCCCATCTACTAAGAAGAGAATGTGCAAAAGCAAATTGCAGTTCTTTCAAAAAGATATGAAGTTGTAATGATGGGAAACTTTACCCCAAACATTTGTTGGAAGAGGGCCAAGACATGGTTCTCCCAGGAAATTCCTGCCTTTCTTGATGATACTTTTCACTATTGGAGGATAGTGGAAGATATACAAGGATCAGCTATCCTTCACAATCAATTAATTATGGAAGCCAAAAGTACATTAGAGGGGGGAATGAAATGCTAGAATTCTTGATTTTAAAGGAAAGTAAAACTGAACATAATCAAATACAGTATGTGTCTTGGACTTCAAAATAGCAGATCTTAAGAAACTCAGAAATAAAAATAGAAGCAAAAAGAAAAGATGCGCAAGAGGAGTGGGCGTTCCTAAAGAAGGAAATACTAAGAGCACAATTGCAACCAGTTTCAGTGCGGGGGAAAAATGAAGACAGCTGAAGAATCCAGCATGGTTGCACAAAAAGTTTAGTTAAGATCTGGGAAAAAATGGGCATACAGTACATAGGAAATGGAAAGAGGGCCAAATCATAAAGGAAAAGTAGTTAGGTAGCCTGCAACTCCAGAACAGGTGTCAGAAAAGCAAAAACTCAGAATGAGCTTAAATTAATGAAGGATGCTAAGAATAACAATAAGAACTTATTTACATATGGTCAAAATAAAAGGAAAAGACAATCTGTATACTGTCTGGTCAGTGAAGACAGCAAATGGCTTAACAGATAACAAAAGGGAGAGTTAATCAACTTCTATTTTATTCAGTTTCTCCAACAGAAATGTGTTCCATCAGGAAATTGTGAAAAGTGGGATGGAGGAGAAGGAATGAAGCTTGAAAATAATAGAAACATAATTGGCAAATAGTTCTTTATTTTGAATGAGTTTAAATCTGCAGTATCAGATGAACTGTATCCTAAGGTACTAGACAGCTGATGGTCTGGCTGTACCTTCCTGTATTATCTCTGAGAAATCATCAAAAACTGCTAGGAAGAAACAGATGTTTAAAAAGAAAGGGGAAAAAGAATCCAGCAAACTACAGACTGGTCTGATGCTGATATCTGGGAAGGTTCTAGAGTAGATCAGAAAAGGATCAGTCTGTGTCTCTTGAATTCATTGCAGTAATTAGCAGAGGATTTGTCAAGAACAAATCTTATCAATTAATGTTACCTTATTTTTGGTTGGGTATCTACCTTAATAAATTGTGGGAATATAGTAGACATAATTTGAGTTCATCAAAGCATTTGACAAAGTATGCCATGACATATTTATTAGCAAGCTAAGTGTGATCTAGATGGCATGACAATTAAGTGGATATACAGCTGGCTCAAAAAATCACACTCAAAGAGAGTTTTTCAATGAACCCTCCTCAAATTGGAGAGAGGTGCAATGTTGAGTGAGGTGCCTCAAGGATACAATGACTCCCTTACTTTGCAGTATTTACATTACAGAAATTATTTGGGTGAAATGCTGGAAGGAATGCTTATCAGATTTGTAGATCATACAAAATTGGGTAAGATGGCTAATAACCCAGAATTCAAAACAATCATGATAGGTCATAGAAATGGGCTGAAAGAAACTGAGATAAGAGCAACATTCTGTATAGGAGGGAAAAATCAAATGCACAGATATAGAATGAAGAATATCTGGCCTGGTAATCCTACTTGTGGAAAATAGCTTGGAATAGTCATTGATTGCAGACTGAATACGAGCCAACTGTGTGATGTGAGTGCAACAAAGATAAATGCAATTTTAGGCTGCATCAATAGAAGTATAATTTCCAAATCACAGAAAGTAATTATTCCATTTTATTTGCATTAGTTAGAATAATATTATCTTGTGCAGCACCTGCAAACATCTAAGACAGGTGCCTTATTGCATGAGGCTTTGGGGAGGGAAGAGGGACTCTACTTGGTCTTCATCATTCCACAACGATTTCTCAGGGTTTCCCCTTCATACAGGATATCAGAAAGGTTTGGGTGGACTGAGTATAGAGATGCAACTGCACATATCTGCCCCCACTCCTCAACCCCAAGGATACAGAATAATGTGCAGTAATAAGGAAGATGAAACAAAAGACAACAAGCAATATTAGCCAGATGGACCCCAAACCTGTCAACCCTTCCTCAGCAAAACTCTCAGGTGGTTAATGGACTTCCAGAGCACCACAAATAAAGAGAAGGCCCATAGAGTTTCTAAGTGCAGGGGCCATTGCACAATGGTTAATTATCACACAGATTTCCTGCTCCCATCTTTCCCACTGCACTGATCCCTTTGCATACATGGAGACCACTTGCCACCTATAAAGGTTATATAGAGTACATACACAAAATAGCATTGTGTATGAATGGCTGAGCCTTGTATAAATTAGAAGCTTAAGGATCAAGCTCTTGCAAGTGTCTGTTAGGGCAGAGAAAGCTGTATTTTATACACGCGCTACAGTTTTACATGTAGATTTTGCACTCTAGAGCTAGAGCTGTAACTACACATTCTCCTAAACTGACTAGGAAGCTGTCAAAGCTGGTGGTGAAATCCAGGTATCGTAAATAGTTACATACAGGTGAAATGCAGGAGGAATGTGTCTAGGTATCAATTTAGACAACAGGGAGGTGGATCGTTGCCTGAATTTTTAGTGAAGAAGGGGGAGCACCTGGCAAAAGTCCCTTTGTTTTTCAGTGTCACTTGGCTGATCCACACCTTATCAGGTTCTAACTTCCATTCCCCAGGAAAGCACAAGCCAGTTCCTGGAAGACAAAAATGTCCTCATCTTTGCAAAGAGTGTATAGGAAGGGATTCCATACAATTTATTGAGGTTAGTATTACTGCTTGTTACTTGCTTTCAGGCTGATCCTGCAGATCTTTGATGGTGCAATGGCATTATTTTGGGGAAGAGCCCGCCCTCACTATGGAAAACCAGCAGGATCTAATTCGAGGGATAGTTCCATACTGTGTGACTAAAATTAACCAAAGTTTGAATAAATCAAAAATGGCCAAGTTCATATATGACTCTATTAATCATGGTTTACAAAATAAACCAGCATTGATTAGGTTCACATTTCACACCAAGCCATTATTTTGTCAATTGGGGTATATTGAATAAATCATAATCGGCTGGATTCACTCATTGTACTAAGCAAATTGCATTATGGCTTAGTACACTTTCTGAATCTGAGTTCACGTGTTATGCTTCATCATAATGCAGTTTGTTTGGTTTTGGCTTAACATGAAGTGTGGACCCAACCATTTGTGGTCTGTAGGTATGGTTTACAACTTGGTAGAATGTGAGCTCAGCTACTGTGGCTTATTCTGCACATCATAGTTGAAACAGAGCATGGCTTAATATAACTTGTAAAAAGTTAAGAACGAGTTACATTTCTATAAACTGTGAAATGCAAGATCTTCCTGATGGCATGGTATCATAACCACTGAAAATAGTTTACTTACACAAGCATTTTCAGTAAAACATGAGTTTTATATATCCCAGTATTTCAAAATATATTCAGTTCTCCTTGTATTATAAAGATGTCTTTTTTCTCTCCTTCAGGGAGCACAATAAATATATCCAGTCTAAAGTGTATTCTGACTTTAAATATTGTACATTAGTCAGAGTATGATAGTGGGGAAATTGAAAACCAATATTTATCCATACAGTAATCTTTTAGCAGTTTTTTCCCCTTTTTTGTATTTTTAAACTACAAATTTTGGCATTTAGCTCAGAGATTTAAATTCTTACTTACATTGTTAAAATGATTTAATGTACCTAAATGTAATTTAATGTTTTCCATGGTTAATTTTCAATTAAAGATACACTGTGCACTAACTATACAATTTTGGTAATTCCTTTGTCCACTAATATATATTACATTTCTGTACCAATTAATTTTAGTCTTTTTCTTCTTTCTTCTTTTTGCTTGTTTGTTCACACTTTGTTTTTTCCATAAAAATTATTAATACATTTTAACAATATCTCTAGTCTAAAGTGTACATAGCACTTTAAATGGGGGATGCCCCAATCACATGTATGAGCCCAAACTTTAGATTGAGGCATTAAACCATATAAAATTAAATTTCTTATCCATATTGCTCATGGAATTCTATTTCACTATTTGATGTTTTAGAAAAAATTAACTAATCTGTTGTACTGAAACCATTTGGTCTATAATATTTTTCTTATGTATTAAATGAAGAAACAAAAACTAAAAGAAAGAACAGGAACAATACACAGTTGAGAAAAACCAAACCAAGAGCAAATTATAAAGGAATACTAATTGTCAGCAGACATACATTCACATGCATGAAATCTTGAGGAGAAATAGCATTTCAACATCCTATTCAAAACAGCATTTTTATAGAGGTAATGTATTGGGAAAAATTACTTTAAAAAATCATGATGACCAAATTTAACTACGTTTGGCCTTTACTGTAGAATTTTTCAAACTACAGTATTTGTTGTTGTGCAAAGTTTCCAACTAAAGCCATTCCCCAGACTTTTTAATACTACAGATTCAACAAAATAGGTACTTTGGTTTTCTGGTGTTTCACTTTTAATCGAAAGGTGATGAAGCACGCAAAATGTTACAGAAATAAATGTGAGAATTTTCCAGTTATTGTTTCCTGAAAAAAATGAGTTGTGTGAATTCAAATTCCTGTACTGGTATTTGATTTGCTCTAACTTTGAAGCATAGGAGCTGATCCCTAGATAATACTGTACTGTCAATGCCACCCTGGATAACCTGTTGACCAGCTGAACTTTTTAAAAATGGTTGATTTATAGCCACTTTGGAATATTTAGGGCTTTTGAATTATCTTTCTCTAACTGGATTTTCACATTGTGATAATGTTGTTAACTCAGGTTTTGCTTAGTAGGATGTGTGAACCAGATGTTATTTTGATCAGAAATTGAAATAACTGTTTGATCGATTAATAAACAGTTTTTAGCCACCAAATCCAGCTCTGGGTCTCAGCAGGGCATATGGCCTCCTGCAGCCCCTTCCTTCTCTTTTTCGAACCCATCCTCTAGATAAAGCAGTTCTTCTCTTTCCCAATCCAACACAATATAATTATTACTGACAGGCAGTATAAAAGGTTGTGGCTCACTTATTAAGGCTTTTGGCTGCAATAAATCCACTACCTTAAGTCGTTTGAGTCTCTGGAGATCACCTGCAGATCAGAGCTCTTCCTTGTTTCTTAGATTTGTTCTTTTAATCTTCATCTTGTTGGTATTCTTTTTTGTTGTTGTTGTTGCCCATTTCCTTTGAGGCTTGGTGAAATCTGTAAAACACTTAAAATAGCCACTTAGACCAAGTAACGGTCAGTAGAAGTTGATAAAAGTAAATAAAATTTTAAAAATAAACATACTAAAATACAAATATGAATAAAAGCCACTGATCTTCTAAAACGTCAACATACCAGAGAAAGAAAGGGAGAGGAAGGGGGGATTAAAAATAAAATCATGGTAAGTCTTTAGGAGTGTTCAACAAGAAGATGTGCACATGTAGCCATCTTAATTCCTCCCCAAATTAGGTACTGTGATTTTTAACCATAGTTTATGCTTTAGTGCAGTATGTGCATCCAGTCAACTGTGGCTTTAGCAAGAATCCATGGTTAAAACAAAGCATGGTTTAATGTGAAGTGTGGATCAGCAATAGACAACAAAACTGCTTTCTCTTTTTGTTATTGTACCTTTATTAGTTGAACAGATTACAATTTCAAAAAGCTATTTTTGCAGGCAAGGAAGGATGACAGAAGAGGGAAAATGATGCATCTAAGAGAATTCTGAAGCAGAAGATGCCCTCTAAATTATTTTTATTATTTTTAAAGAATCCAGCACTGATAGCTGCTTCATTTTAAGGTGTCAGAGATTGTGCTCCAATTTAAGAACATTTTCCCCAGAAATAAAATTACAGAGAAAAACTAGCTTTGTTGTTGCTCTAACTTTTCATACCAAAATCTACCTCACTTTTCCTGCCAAACATGCAGGACAATTCAAAGCCACATTGTTTTAGGTGTATGTTCAAGATCATTCATTTTGGATGAATTTATCTTCATGGACAAATGGCCTGCCATGCTTTAAAACACCACTGATTAGAATAATATATAAAAGAAGTAAAAGAAAGGAAATCCCGCACAGTGCTGTAAAGCACTGTTTTCTAATTGGAAACAGATCACCTAGGGAAAATTAAGCTGAATTTGAATTATTCATACAAACTTTACACAGCTAAAGGTAATTTTTCTAACATCTAAGAGGTGGTAGCTATAATATTACTCTATGACATCTGAGAAGCTAAAAACAACAGCCTGCCCTGGAGGAAACACTTAGGCTGTAAATACTGGATCATGAGACAACTCATTCAGATTCAGGTCCAGATTCACAGAGCAAACTCAGTGTGTGCGCGCACATGTAGCACCTGCCAGAAACACCTTAAAACAACTGCAGCTTTTCCTGGGCTCACCCAGCTACCTTTTCCAGTTGCTGTACAATCCCAGAAAAAGATGCATGGGTTTAGGGTGTTCTGCTCAAGTGCTACAGGGCCATAATCACATTTTGCCTTTCAGATCCAGATTGCTGTGCTGCTCTATAACCTATACATGACTTTGCAAATCCAAATGGATGCACCATTTTTCTGGGCTGAGAGCCACATTTGACAATGTTAAAAAAAATAGTGGGTCAGGCCAGGACAAAAACTAATTTTATTTCATTTATAGTAAACTTAATTAAATGAAAACAGTTGATTTGATTCATCACTAGGTTACCTCAGAATTAGGTCTGGTTGTAAGTATAAATAAATAAATAATCTACTCTTATATTAGTTATCACATTTTGATGATAATACCTTTTAGAGATTCCTAGGAGCTACAGTCAAGGGCTTCTTCTACATTGGAAGGGAACATTTCTTGTCCTAAAGAACCACCATAGGAATTGCTTTCTATTAAATCAGGTGATTAACAAATGAGTAGTGATGAGTGGGTAAAGGAGAAAGTGGACATATTTTGTTAGCCATGGTTTGTTTAACTGTGGTTTACTAAATTATCTACAATAGGCTGGCTTCACAAAACATGCTAAGCCACAAACAAGCAAACTAAACGACTTACCATAATACGTGAACCCAGATATTGTAGTAAGATCCGAAACAAAATGAAACTAAGAAGTATTATGTAGTTGTAAATAAAAAGATAGATGTGAAACAAATGTTTGTATTCATTCATTTGATTTTGATGCTTCCCAACTCCAACTGACTCAAATATTATTACCATTTATGTTGTGCCATACACTTTGAGCTAACACAGATCATAGTTCCTATCAACAATGGCAAAATTGTGGGCTTCCAATTCTTTCTGTGGCGTGTTCTTTTATTTGAAATGAAAATATCTCATTTATGTTGTGTTTTCTGAATCTGAAATTGGGAAACAGGACTTAGGGTTTATTCTTTCAAATAATAAGTGCGGTTAGGGTATGAACAGGACTTAGGGTTTATTATTTCAAATAATAACCAGGTTAGGGTTATTTCTGAACCCTAACCTGGTGCCAATGATAACTTTTGAAGTATACTTTTGCAGTAGGTTTCTGTGCATGCTGGCACAGCTGTTGTGTGATGAAATAATAAACAGTGCCCGCACTGGCACTCCCCATCAAACATCTTCTCAAAGATAAAGAGCAGCTCCCATAGAAAGAGGCCTTCCTACCAACACCAGCCAACTCACTCTTTCACAGGGCACTGGGATACAAAGGGGAGCAAGCCTTTGCGCTTGTGCACAGAGAAATAGTCACAGAAAGGCCTTGCACTACAATTCCCATCTTCTCTGCTAGCAATAACAACCCTAACCTGGTTGAAATAATAAACTCCCTGTCTGCCAAAAACAACTAGCAGAGAAGATGGGAATTGTAGGACAAGGCCTTTCTGTGACTATAAAAGTATTATTATTTGAAATAATAAAACCTAAGCACTGTTTATGCCCTAACTGCACTTATTATTTGAAATAATAAACCCTAAGATGTCATACCTTCTCTCTGTCTGCCAAAAACAACACTGGAGGGCACACAAATGGGAAAGGCAGTGGGGATAAACTTCACTGGGTGATGAGTCTGTTCCTTTTCTAACTATTCCAAGCAGGAATAGCGTATCTACTTTGCTTTTCAACAGATCATGCCATTGAGCATGAGAACTTCAGGCTACCTCTGGCAAAACACTTTTAAGCCACAGATGCAGAGTGCGTCAAGGGTTGGAGTGATACCACAATACGGACTTGCAACCCCCTTGCATTTACAGCTTGATTTGGAATTTTATCTACATAGAGGAAAACCAGGCTGTTTTTTTTCTACCTATATGTTCATAGTGCTGCAGCCCTTTAATTACTGTTTGGGTCAATCAGATAGATCAGCTGACCTAATATATATTAGAATTCAGGTAGAGGGCTTGTAAGATCTCAAGGGGATGGTATGTTGCAAGCGGACCTGAATGAAAATCCAACAGAACACATTACAGTAAGGTTATGATTTGCAAACCATTTACAGTAGCCCACAGCCTGCAAGAGATGATTCTGCCATCTCAAAGAGCTTTGATGCCCCAAATTGAGTCATACAGCCATGAGCCCGTAATTAATTCTGATGCCCCATCATCAAAAATGAAAGAAAAAAAACAAATAAACGTGGACAGAACAGAAGGCGAGAAGAAACATTTTGTCACATGGAAGTAATGTCATCTTGAGCTAAAGAGGGGATGGGTGAAAAACCCATGATTTGTAAAACAATCAGGAATAATTTTACAATGGACTTCATCTTGCAATATTAAGTAGCAAAGTAAAGTCGCCCAGTAGTTTCAGAGAAGCGCAAGAATGGTCAAAGGAAGGCCAAAAGAAGGGCCGGCTGGAATGTTGGTTCCCCCCCCCCCCCTTTCAAACAAGACCAACATTTTTGGAGATGAGGATGATGACTTAATGGCTCCCCAGGTGGCTTGGAAACTGAATAACATCAAGTGACCACATTCTGAAAACGTTAAAGTCAGGTTGGGTAGCTGCGGACATTTCCACCTGTAGCAAGGGTGCAAGACAGCTAGCTAGCAACCACAAAGAATCGCACCATGGGCACAAATTGTTGGAGGGAGATGGGAACTGGAGCCGATGACCTGAGGGGATGGGCACCGAAGAAAGCGATCTCTCAGGGAAGAAAGGAAACCAACCCGGGGAACCCCTAGATCCGTTGCGAAATCGAACGACGATGGCTGCAAGAAAGGCCCCAGAGGACCGAAGGCGGGAGGGCTGGGACCCGCTAAAAACCGAGCTGAAAAAACTTCGTCGAGGCTTTCCTCTGGCGATGGCAACGGAGCAGATGCTGAACGCGGGGCTGGAGCTGGGGGGCGGGAGGGGGAGAGAAAGAGACGGCGAGAGGGCTTCAGTTTCGAGGACGGGCCGAAGGCATCGCCTCCCCACTCAGGTCCAGGGGAGGATGGGAGAAGCAGATGGGGACTGACTGGGGGGCGCACAGCGGGGCTGCGGGAAGACAGGTTAGGCGGGGGGCGGGGCCGGCGCAGAGGCGGCTGCAGCTGCGGCTGCCGCCGCTGCCGCCGCTCGCGTGGGGGCGCCCCTCCCCCGCGCTGGGCGGCCGTGTCCGTGTCCGCAGGGAGCCGCCTGCCTGTGCTGGGACCTGGTGGCTGGTGCGGAGATTGGTTAGCGGGGGCGGGCAAGATGCCGTTTGATTGGCGGGCACGGCAGAGCGGACAGCCGAGGAGAGCGCCATGATTGGCTGCCGACGAGGAAGCAGGAAGGGAGGACGGAGCGGAGCTGGGGCTCGATGCTGCCGCTGCCGCCTTCGGGGGAGTTAGAGCACAGCGGCGGCGTTGGAGGCGGCGGCGGCGAGGGCGACGGAACAGGGGAGGTGAGGGCACAGCGGCACAGGGCAGGAGCCTTTCCCCGCGGCCGAGCAGCCGCCACCGCCCCCTCCGGCCTTGCGCGCGCGGGCCCCAGAAGGGGGCGCGCCTCCTGTCCCCATCCTGTAGCCGGGCGGCGACGCGGAGGAGGAGGCAGCGGCGCTGCTGTTGCTGCTGCTGCTGACGCAGCAGCGTGGAGCCCGGGACTCGGGCGCCCCGGGGCGTTCCAGCCGCCGGATTCTAGCCCGGCTGGGGCCTTCACCTACCCTGGGTGGGCCCCACGAAGTCAAACGGAGGTGGCGGTGGGAGCCACGACGACGGAGCAACCCGCGAGCGCCCCGGTGAGTGAGCCAGGGACTTGGCCAGCCCGTCAGTCAGTCCGCACCGGCCGGCAGCGCGATGGGGCTCCGCCCGCCGCCAGCCTTGAACGCTCGCGTGGTGGGGCGGGGAGGGCGCTGCGACGGGGAACTTGCGGGGCGCGGGCGGGTGATGGGAACAGGTGCCACCGCCGCCGCGGCTGGGGAAGGGGGTGGGTGGCCGGGGGAAAGGAAGCGGAGGGGGCGCGGCTTTTGCGGGACGCCCCCTCCTACGAGCCGGCGCGCTGGCTTCAACGGGCGGCCCCGGGAACTTTCTGCCAGGATCCGGCTGGTGCTGGCCCCTGGGCCGCGGAGGACGGAGAGTCGAGGTTTTAAGCGTGGAGCCCTCCAGCTCGGGGGGCGCCCCCGTCCCCTGCTGCGCCTCATGTCGGTCCGCCTCTCCTCGTGTCATGGTGGGTTGGTAAGCGGTTGGACTGGCTGCTTCTCTGTTTCCTCTCCCTCCGGGATTGGTGTCTTGGCGCTGAAGATCCCCAGTTCTCGAAGGGTGCCGTGGCCCGTCAGGTCGTCCTCAGCCTGAGCTGATGGACCCCCCGGGCTGCTCCCATCTCACTCCCCCTCCCACCACCCGGCGGCCAGAGAGCAGGGAGGAAATGGCCCCCGGTGGCAGGTGGGCTGAGCCTCGACTACGACTCCCCGGTGTCTCACTAGGATATATTAAGGGCCCCGCTTCTGCTCTGCTCCCTGGGATTACCTTTAGGTCTAAAGTTATGTAACAAACCCATTAACTTTTACAACATCGCCGGGGGGAAAATCCTTTTTTTTTTTTCTTCAAACAATCCGGGCCAAGGCAGGAACCGAATCTATGGGAGGCTGAGCAATTAGGGTTTGAGCTTATTTCTTGGCTGTCCATTTTTGTTTTCCTTTATTGATGGGTCTCCTGTCTTTGAAAGGTATATAGTGAGATCGAATGATTTCCCAGTGTGGTGGGGCAGCTCTATCTAGGGGATTTGGGGAAGGGATAACAAGGCAGGGAGACCGATGTCTTTAAAATGGTATATAAGAGGCAGAGGGAACAGTCTTGTTACCTAGTTTTATGTTTTGTTGGAAGATGAACTTGGAGCTAGCACCAGAATGAAAGGATGAAGCTTTAAACTGTTCTTAAAAAGGGGTGTGTGTATTTCTGTGTGTGTATGTGATATGAGCTGTTAGAAACACAATTTTGAGGTATTTTCTCTAGAAACAGCCAAGTAGATAATGACTTGACCCTGCTCTAAGAGAAATGTATCTATGGAGTAAAATCATTAAGAATAATGGTAGAGTTTAAAAGTAATTATTATAATACTGAAGGAAGATTTGGGATCATGACAGCCAGTACTGAACCCAAAATGATCCCAGAAAACACTTTTCTTTTCTTACATAGAGAATGATTTTGAAGGTGCCAGTGGTTCAAGAAAGAATTTTAAATTTTAAAAATCTGTTTAGTATTCCTCACTGTACCATTAGCCAGAATCTCATCTTTTAAAGTGCTCTAGCTGCAGAATTAGGCACACTACCCTGGGAAGGAGTGCCATTGTAAGTAGACATGTATAGGAATTGTTTAATTTTCAGCGGTGAAATATTCTTCCTTTCCAGAATGCTGCTTTATCAGAGTTCACAAATTTATGCTCTTCCTGCTTTGAATGCCACTGCACTCTTTCAAGTAGTGGTGGGCTGCTCACTGCTGTTAATATGCAAGAATTTGTTTTGAAGGAAAAGTCAACCCCTGTCCTTGCAGCAGCAAGCAAAAATTGTAGACTAGTTAAACTCCCCCCAATATGCCAGTTTTACCAGAAGAAAATATGGCTAAATTTTTCTTTGGTGGCAATGGGAAGGCTTTCCTTTCCTACAATCAGTTTAGTACAGGCAGGAGAGGTTGAAATACAAGTAAGCCTCCCAGAAATATAAGCAATACTGGGGGAGCTGCGCTTTGTATGGACCGTGTCTTTGAAAAGTGGTGTGACATCAAAGGAAGTTTGAAATGAAATTGGTTATATGCAAATAGAATGTATAATGAGTTCTAAAACCTGATGCCAGATCGGTTTCATGTCAAAGGTGTGAAGGAGGCTTAGTTAAAACATGTGAAATATATTTGACGGTTTCTTCTAGTGCTTCATAAGGGTTCTAGAATAATACTTAGTTGAAAATGTTCAGGGTATTTTAATTTCAATTTGAAGAAATTATGGTTGGAGATTAAATAGCTTTTGGGGGAAAGGAGTGTGGATCTTCAGTTTACATGTATGTCAATCATATGGTTAAAACAAGTAGTTTCAAAAACTGCAAAGTGTCATGTCAAACCTTCTGTTTCAGCTGCTTGCCTTGAGTTGACAAACTCTTGAAGCTGCTTGCCTAAGAGAAAAAAACAAGGGGGGGGGATGTTTCTCCCTCACTGCTATATTTTGCCCTGACTGTGGAAGGATGGTGTTGAGGGTCAGTAAAAACAAAGGTTGGCGTTGCTGATTTCCATGTCTCTCTGTCTGTGGATCGCATGGAAGGCAGGAGCAGGTTGTGTTGTTTTCTGTAGCAAGGAAGTTATTTCTAGGAGTTCCTCTTTGGAGATGCTGTTAAAGGGAGCAGGCAGCAGAATTTATGGGCTTAAGGAACTGATTGTTGCTTTTTATTTATCTACAGTATTTACATTGCCTGGTTAATCCCAAAGCATAGGACATTTTCTTATCCATGTTGTTTTCTCATAATTGCTTAAGAATGTTTCTTATTTTTTTTCATATGCCTCTGAATAAGTTTGCTTAAGGAATGAAGGACTAAGCTTGTATTTGAACCTTGGGCTTACTCACTGCCCATCCCTAATTTCTCCAGTTCCTTTTACTTGCAGGACAACATCAGGACACTATATAACTCCTGTGAACTGGACAGAGAGTATCAGAATCCTGAGTATAGTAGAAGGCACCATCTAAAAATGTTTCTATGACATTCCAGTGTGATTTCTGGAGAGCCCTCAGAATCCTGACATTTGAGACAATGTCTTGTGCCTTAACAGATCAAAATATATATTGTTTGGGTATTTTCATTGTGTATTGTTTGTAACCTGATCTCACAGGAGCTTCTGTGGAAACATGTATTTATGTGTGCATGTATTTATTACAAATGAGTCTGTATACATTTCAGCTATACAGCACTTTGTGGCTGATAATACCCTCTTGTCTTCAATGTGTACATCTTCACCAAATGTGTGTGTTCCTTATTGTAAAAGATTCTTGGGAAATTTTCTAGTTTCTCGAAGAACTTGGCCTGGGAATGGGAAGAGGAGGGGTGGTATTAGAGGTGCAGTTGTTTCTCCATTGGATGCTGAAGTGGCAGTGACTGTACTTGCTTGCGACCTAGCAGGAGAGCTAGACAAGGAAGGAAGCAGCAGAAAGGACTAGCCAGTAAAAGATGGAGATTGAGGAGAATTAACTTTAAATCTGCAAAACGAAGAATATGACGAAAGTTGTGGTGAGATTATAATGTTCTTCAGGTAGCTATCAAGTGACAGTTTCCTGTAATGTCTGAGTTTGTTATAATGAATTGAATTTAATGATTTCATCAAGCAGGCAAATAATTCTGTACATCATTGTTAATACTGTGCTATATGAAGTATTTTAATTTGTGTAGGAAGCTATGCAGCATCTTAACTCACATGCCAGTTCTGATGAAGAATTAATTTACTACTGCTTATTTCTGTCTTCTTTTTTAACATATATAATAATTTTGTGTATATTTTTCCTGTTTTGATACATCTGCAGATAATTTACTCATGTCCAATTCCGTCTTGCAAGCTCAAAGCAGGGTCAAAGATGATCCATAGTTCTTTTGCTAGGCACAGGACACATGCTTTGGGTATTCATGGTCATCAAGTGTGTAAATCATGAATAAGACTCATAAGAAGGTTGCAGACACTGTGTTATGTGTAACACATCCTAGGTGTTACTTCTTGTCTGCATCATCTCCCCAAATAAGTACTTGTTTATTATGTTTATAACCCCAACACTTTTCATTCTGTGAAGGAGTGTTAGAAATTGCTGGTTAGTACTTGGAAGGAAGACCACTGGGGATGACTAGGACTTTAGGCTACTTTGGGAAGTTAAATAAATTTGGAAGAAGGCAATGGTAAATGTCTTCTGTACAGCTGGCAGTAAAACTGCCGTGTACTGTAGTCCTCAGGAGTCAAGCTGAACTCAAAGCTTTTGAGTTCTTTTTTTAACAGCATTTGGTTGTTGTATTTAAATAAAAAAATTACTTTATTTTATTTTATTTTACTTTTATTTTATTTTAAATAAAAATGCAATGTAGGCTTCCTGAAAGAAGCAGCCAGTACAGGATAGTATTGGTTTCTTAAGGAGAGCAAGACTTAGCCATTATCTATTCTCTTCTCCCACAGCAGAACAAAATTATTTTCCCCAGCAAATGGAATGGCATGGAAAAGGGGGATATACAGTAGGGCGTTTTCTGGCACCTGGTGGGATGTGAAGCAGTGCTGTCCATGAATCTTGGGAAGAATTTGGAGTGAATAAATAAAGTGCTGTATCAGAACTTATTTTGCATTCTTTGTAACTGCCCTGCACTGTTAGTCAAGAGAATCCCTGTGTGCAACAGGGGTTGGTGTGTATTGAGGGTGTTTTTGCTTCTTGAAAATGTTTTCTGCTTTTCTTTTTAGCATCTTGAATTATATATTTTATGATTTTACCCTAATCTTGGAAATTGCCTTAAGGAAGTTCTGCTTGAAAGTTGTTATAAGAATATTTCACATAAATGAAGCCACTAATGAGCTCATGGCTGAGTGGAGATTAGGACTAGGACCTTAGCTGCTCCACCAATATCAGTAAGTTATGATAAACTGAAGAGAGTTGAAGTGGCACTTTTGTGCTGCCTTCAGAGGCTTTCTTAACATACCAATTTTTCTCAGACTGATTCAAACAAAAATATGTTCCTTTTTTTTCCCAAAAGAAGTTGATAACTTCTTTGAGTTGCTGCAAGGTCTGGAGGAGTGGGCATCCTCCCCCCCTCCAGTATGATCCATCTAACCGAGCACCTGTCAGTAGCCTTGTAAAGCAAAGAGAAAACTAATATGTTTACCAAATTTTTCTGACTTCTTGAATAAATTTACTTAAATATAGACAAAAACTTGCCCACCATTCTGATTGAAGAGATGCATTAATCTCTTGGAGCAAGGTCTGCAATATTATTTATTTTGGCACTTTTTAAGAGGCCTTCATTGAGGCAAACATTATGCATGATGAATTTGTCAACTGAGAGAGCTAAATAAAACTTTTAAGCAGATTTTTCTATGCTCTTTTTTAAAATATAATTGAATTCATTTGTCACATAAATGTAAGTTCGATTCCTTGATATAAAAACACTGCTAAAAGTTCTAGATACTAAGGGGGGTCCAATCTCTGTATTTTCTTCATCTAAGATGGATATTTCTGATACTTATTTCTCTCATAACTTTCCCTTTTTCTTTCTTTCTCTTCTCATATTTTCTTGGCAAAAATCCCTCCATTTGATATGTCTTTATAGCTTGTGCTTGTAGGTTATTGGCTGGAAAGCCTCATTGCCCTTTACCTTATGTAGCTGTACTGGCTGTATTCCTGCACAATGCCATGCCAGAATTTATTTAACAATGAATGATTGACCAAGCTCTAGTGGACTGGATTACACATAGTGCTAACCCATAATGGGTGAATTTGCACATCAAGCTAAGCCAAATACAAGCCACATTATGATTTAGCTTTATATGTAAACTAGGCCAACACTAATTAAGTCAAGCTAACTTTAAGAAAGATGTACTGTGCTATCAGAAAGCTATTACTAAGTTTTTGGCTTTCTATAATTTCCCGTGAAGGCTGCCCATTTAGGAACAGAAGAAGCTGCCCTACACTGAAGCAGACTTCTTCATCTGCCTGGTCTAGTTCTATCCATGTTGAGTGACAGCTGCTGACCAAGATTTCCAACAGGATCTTTCCTAGCCCTTTTGTATATACCAGGTCTTTTGTTTGTAGAAAATCTGCTCCTGAGCTGCAGCATGATCTAGTAAATAATGAAATTGTAAATCTTTTTTGTTATTTACTAGATTTCAGCAAAATATTTGAAAGAAATGCTTCACAAATGTACTAAAGCAGTTCTGTCCTATGCAAGGCTTGCATGATTCCTTGAAAGTTGTCCTTGGTTGTTTCTACCTGCATGTACATGATTGTTTCACTGGCAATCCCAGTGGAAGTGCAGGTTGTTTGCATGGATGTGTGGCTTTGAAGTAGCAGCACAAGCTTTATAGAGAATACAGCTGCTTTATTATTTCAAAGAATACCTTACATACCCATATTACTTATCTCATCTCATGCCTTGCCTATGTTATAAGTGGATTTTATGTGCTCTGAATAGGAAGATACTTCTTGTTCTGTTTAACTCACTGTGCATTAGGTTGGGTATGTGCCCAGGTTCAGGCCTACTCTGGGCCATTATTGCTCCTTTCTTATTGCATCAGCTGGTTGTCATTTGGTGGCCCTTTTCCAGAGGTAAGAGCCATCCTATTGATTTACCATCTGGCCACTGTGACCAATTTGCTTGACAATTTATTTTGTTTATTTATTTTATTGGCTGCCCAACTCCAGTGGACTTTGCTGGTAGAGTTGCTCAAATTCATTGTTGTCTGGATTCCACTTGGACAAGGACTTGTGTGGTGACTAGGCACCATCTTGCTTGGTTGCCTGGGTTTCTTTATAGTATGTTACCTCCAAGGAAGTGCATAGGGTGCTCTCTAGGATATCCTTAACCACCTGAGGACTGGATTCTTGCCCCTTCTGGTTCTTTGGGCAGCTGGGGAGGCAGTAGGTCTTTGATCCAGGAAATTGTGAACACCTCCTTGCCCCTGGAGATGCCATCCAAGTCATGTCCTGGTAGCTGGAGGCTGTGCATTGGAGAAAGCAGGCTCAAACTAAACCCTAGCAAAACAGAGGTACTGTTGTACACCAGGGTTTCTTTATGCCCCCATTTTGTCTGTGGATGGGGTTGCACTGCCCTTGAAGGAGTAGGTCCTTGACTTGGGAATCCTCCTAGACTTGCAGCTCCTGCTGGACCAGCAGGTTGAGGCCATGTCCAGGGGGTGCTTTGCCCAGCTTTAGATGGTGCATTAGTTGCATTTTTACTTGGAATAAGAGGACCTGACTTCAGTGGCTCATGCCCTCATTACCACCCAACTAGACTACTGCAACATGCTCCAGACAGAGTTGCTTTTAGTTTGGTGGTGCAAGCTTCAGTTGGTGCTGGGTTTTATCTAAAAAAGCCATTTATGGCTTGGCACCTGGTTACCAGTTCAGTTATGCCAAGAGAAGCAGCCAGTTGACCCCCATTTTCTACAGATTAGGGGACCAAAGCCCAGGAGTGTTTTTCAGTGATGGGGCTGGCCCTCTGGAATAACCTCCAGCTGGAGATTCATCTGTCTCCAATCATGTCTGCCTCTTGGAAAAAGCTGAAGGCAGAGCTTTTCTGGAGAGCTTTTGGGGCCTGATGCCATGCACTGTGTTTGGAGTTTTATTTGTTGCATCTTTATCTTTTATAGCTTATTCAATATTCTTATTTTGTGAGCCACCAAAATCCTGTGATTGTGGCTGGATTTAAGTTTCATAAATAAATGAGTCTTTCTAAGATATTATTCTCATTGGGGGAGATGGGCGGTATAAATTTAATAAATAAATAAATAAGATATTCTAATTAACTGGCTAGTGCCGCTGATAAAGTTTCTGAATAGGGCTGATATCTTTAGGATTCCTTCTTGTATTCTCCTTGTGGATGGTATCAGGATTCAAATTGGTTTATATAAGTTGTGGATGTAAGTTAATGTATGGAGGAACTGGCCTTGAAGTAAGACCCTAAGCTGCTAAACTTGGTCCCTTGCAGCCTCATTGTTCTTTAGTGTTATTTATTCATATATTTGGTGCTGCTTATATATCAGTTTAAATTTGCATTAAAACAAATGAATGATTAAGGGCATTCATTCTTCAGATATGAGTGAGATGTATTTAAATAATGATTTCCTACTCCTAGAAATAATTAGATGCAAAACAAATGATTGAAATAACTGGTGTACCTACATTGGACATGCATTATAGGTTATCCATTGATATTGCTAATAATGCACAGCTAATATTGATTAATGAAAAAGAATAAGCTCCATCGGTTTTGTTCATTGAGTGGAGTACACTGAGATGGCCAATTTGGATTTTACTTCTGCATGGCACATTTGTCATCTTCCCTCTTCCCACCACTTTGCTATAAAGATCCAGATAAAGAAATACTGCAGCAAGGCTACCATGGGAACAAATTCCAGTTTTCAGCTGATCAATTGAGCTAATTGAAACTCACAACATAGACATGTGTATAACTATAATTCAAGTATACTATATTGAACCAAATAGAAAAAGGACAAGCATTCCAGTTAACATGTTAACATTTTTTAGTTAACATGCATAGTAAGTTTTTAGTAAGAGCAGGATAGCCCTGTGTTGCTAGATTCTTTGCTGTGAGGTGCTGTGGTTGTCCTTGTTTGTTTTTTAAAATCATTTTCAGTGACTTGGGTCATTTCTGCATAAATTAGCTATACTATCAGTTGATTGATGATACTTCTTATAAATGGCTAGATTGTTTACTCTAACTCAAACAAATACTGCAGTGTTTGGGCAAGACTAAACATTACATGAAGATGTAATAAGTACAAGTTTTTACTAAAAGTTTTCATCCATCACATATCCCTATGGATGTAGGTTGTTTTGTTGTAGAACACCAAATTAAATGTTTCTTAACACTGTCAGTATAAGATTTGGAAGCTGGTTGGGCAAGAGAATCTTGACAGCAGATTGCAGGTCTGCTCATAAGAGAAAGAAAAACGTTAAGTGTGAGTGTTTGACTCATGACAGACATCAAGAAAAATAATACTTTTGTGAAGTGTTTGAGAATATATGTTTCAAGTTGTTTAAAACTCATTTTAGAATACATTTTAAAATGTACTGATGAAAAAAGGAAAGTAAAATTAAGTGGAAATAATTTTTGCTTTTTTGTTGATAAAAGATCACGTGGAGCTAGAGGGGAGCACTGGAAGTATCATGCAGTTGTTTTGAGCTTCAGAAGGCTTAGCTTAGAAATAAAGAATATCTTTTCAGCTCCACGTTAAAGAGAATGTGTCAGCTTGAGGTGTCTGAACTGCATACTGCCAAGGCCAGTCCCATCCTTTCCCTCTTAGCTCCAGAAAGGAAGCATGGTACTGGTTATCTAGATAATGCACTGCTGAAAACTTCGGTGTACGTCAACTAGAGCTGAGCTTCTAGTCATCTTCTCCCAGTTCTGAAACCAAGGTCAGAGGTTGTCACTCACCTGCAGTGGACTTGCAGCATGAAGTTTGGAATTAAGGTCATAGTCTAATGTACATCTTGAAAAATAATCTGCACTGAGTGCAGTAGGGCTTGTTTCCTATTAACCATGCAAGAGATTGCATTGGAAGGTTATTATTCTGGCATCCAAAATATAAAGCAAGCAAGGTCAGCTAAAATGTGTAGACCTATGATTAGTAGGAAAGAATAATTGCAGTTGTCCATTGAACAAAGAATGCAAAATAATTGGGGGGGGGAGGGATTATCAAATTTCATAGTTGAAACCAGAAAAGCTACTGGTTGTTAACTATTTTCAAAGAATGTTCTCTGTAGGGAGAACTTCTTGTTAAAGCTAATTCCTAATTACATACTTATCTAAAAGATTGAAAAGGATCAATTAATAAGTTGGGTATGGACCCAAAATTTATATAAGCTTCCATCTAATGCTAAGCATAGGATTGTTACAGATTATGTCAATATGTTATTTTTGCACAAAACACATTAATACATGAAAATCCCCCAAAACAATTAAAGTTAAGGAATTGGTGGTATAAATATAGCTTTAGACTAACCTCAGATCATATATGCATATAGAATGCCACCTGTGTTTCCATTCAGGACATATAGCCGCCCAGAGTCACTTGTTGAGATGGGCAGCTATAGAAATCAAATAAATAAATAAATATAAAAATCAAAGGAAATGCATTAAACCTTGGCAAATATCAGTGCACCCTTGTTGACTTCTACAAACTCCCCAAAATCTGTTTGACCTTACAGTGGAACTTACCCCTTGTGGCCCTCAGAAGTCAAAGTAATAAAGCGTGTCCTTCCAGAATGAAACATGTTGTCTCCCTTGGGGTGCACATGGGTAGTTTTTACGGAGTTTCTAAAACTATACGGTTTCAGAAAATTGAACTGAGCTATTTCTATTTATCTTACAAAGTCATGTACATCCCACTTTTCTATTTAAATCAAATTGTTCAATATGGTTAACAGTGAAGTATTAAATTACATCCAAACATGGTACTAATAAACGTAAGGGCTTTTCTGCCTTATAATACTAAGCCAAGATTCTAAGGAATCATTCCTACTTCCAGTAGGTGCTGGCAACAGACTGTTTAGAAATGCCAAGCCAGTATTCTCCTGAATCATGGCTTAAGAGTTTTATTTGAAAGCATCCAAGCTACACAAATAAAAGAAAGAAGGGTTGGGGGATGAGCTCCCAGAATTCAATAGAAGGAATTCTGGTGTAAAAGAAAATAACGAAGTGTATTTGTTTGATGCTTATGTTATATTGTCTCAGTATATCTCTGTATACCTATATAGTACCTGTATATTTAAAAATGATCAGTAATCTACTTATTCTACTATTCTGATCAAAGCTGTTTTCTGCCTGGTAAAATCTCTTTAACCTAAGACTTTTTATTTTATTTTATTTTATTTATTCACCACCCATCTTACTCACAGAGTGACTGACCACAATAGTGGTTTAAAAGTATGTATTCATGAATACATGAATTGTATCATGGGATACAATTCCACTGTATGTTCATCTTTTGAAAACTTTCTTATTTGCAGAAACACTGCAGGGGTTTCTTTCATATGTCTGGGGCTTTTTACTCCAGTTGTCCTAAAAAGAGCAAAAGCTCATGATATTCTTAAGGGACAGTGCTGAATAAATGCTTAGTTGCTAATTTGTTTTAACAATTTTGTATTTGTGTCATAATTTTGCTTTGTATTTCTGTGATGCTGTTGCATTTTGGCTGATGCAGTTGCTAAATATTCTAAATGGAAGCAGCATAATACTGAAAAGATAGATGGCGCTGTTGAAAGCATCTAGGCTAAACTAAATTGAAGAAAGTATGAAATCAGTACTTTTCTTGGTGGCTGCTAGGATAGGATCCTCGAACTTACATCATCATGAATGCCTTACGAGGACTAGTTCATTATCCCAAGGGCCACATCCCAAACCTTGACAGAATTGATACAGAAATCTCTAGTAAATGAAGAACATTGTGAGCAAGGTAGTGTACCACTAACATAAATTGATTAAATAAAAATCTTTACTGCAAAGATATTTCAAAAAATTGCTGTGAAATACTTACTTTACTTTGGCCACATTTTTCATTAGATCAAACAGCAGTATTTGGATTCATTAATGGCTGGGTCTTTTTTTTTCCCCAAGATCATTATCCAGGATGATAGAATCTAGGAACCCTACCCCATCAAAAGCTGCCCAAATCCTGGTTTTCATTTTCTTCATTCTTTCCTTTAGTCTTTTTCTCATTCACATTCTCTGCTTCTTCTTTCCTTCACCTAGTGGAGAGATCTTCCTTGCTTACTTATTTGCTTTGTTTCCCAATTCTTGCCCACCTTGCAATGGGGTGGCTAGACCCATTCTTTTTCCTCCATTCTCACTATTCAACCTTCCTTCAGGCAGCCCAAGTCTCCCAGCCTGTCTTCCCTAGCCAAGCTTGCTGCCCCATCTTGGGAGCTCTATGCCACCTGAGAAGCAGGACCTGCCATGAAGTGCAAGAGCCGATGGGGGGTTCCCGGGGAGTAGCTGGGCTCTGCATAGGCAGCCTCAAGGCACTGACTATGTAGCCCAGCTAACAAAGCCTTGCTTTTGCCAGGAGACCTGCTGACTCAGGCCTAGGTATGCTGTCAGACCGCTTCTCTTTTTGGAGCACATTGCATTCAGTGCCATTGCTTTGCTTGGCATAGCTTTCCATAGCTTCACAAAGTATTTTTGTGGGTTATAGAAAATTACTTGGACAGTTGTATGTGGCATGTGAGTTTGAGACTCCTGTACTACAGGTATGGGTAAGCCACCATATCCTCATGAAGACCTCACTTCCATGGCATTCTCAACAGAAGCTACATGTCCAGATGTTTTGCTAAGGTCTTCAGGAAGACGTGGTACCTCAGCATTTCAAACAACAGATTTGGAATAATTTGTATAGCCCTAGTGTCTTCTACTAATACAGTACATTAGTTGGGAGACAAACTACCAAGTGTGGTCCTGAAGAAAAATTCCTGACCTTTCTTGCTGACAGTTTTTTCCTTCAGAAGGCAGAGGAAGGTACTCTTGACTTGATCCCGTCCAATAGAGAAGACTTATTAGATAAAGTAGAAGTAGCAGGAACTTTGGGAGAAAAATGCCCACGTAATGTTGGAGTTCCTGTTTTTGAGCATTATCAGACTTATCACCTGGACTTCAAGGAATCACATTTTAATAAACTCAGAACAATGATAAATACATGGGGAAAAGAGCCCAATATTGACCAGACTTTCTAAAAAGTATATACTATACTAAAAGCATAACTGCAAACAGTTCCAGCAAGGAAAGAAAATGGAAAATAGCAAAAGAATCCAGTGTAGCTATACACAAAGTTTAGTGAAGCTCTGGGGGGTGGGGTTAGTCACATAAAGGAGATGGAAAGAGGGACACGTAATCAAGTAAGCACACACAAAAATAGCCTGAGATGATGTCAGAAAGGCTAAAACTCACAGTGAACTGAGGTTGACCGAGGAGGCAAAGAACAACAAAATGGGCTTTTTCAAATATGTTCAAAATAAAAGGAAGGGAAAAAGTATATCACCTACTGACTAAAGACAGCAACATAACAGATTAATGAAGGAAAATAGAACTATGTTGGTTCAGTTTTCTTTAATAAGATAGTGGGCAGTCAAAGCAGAATTTCAACTTGAGCTTGATAGAAACAGAGAATACAAACTGACCTTGAGTAAATTTAGATACTTCTAGGCCAGATAAATTGCATTCTAGGGTACTTAGGAAACTTATTGTTGGTTTAGTGGAACTTCTATTACCTATGAGGAAGCCTGGAGATTAGGTGAAGTACCAGATGATTTGAGGACAGCAAATTTTGCCTATATCAGCAAAAAGGAGAATCTACAAAGTCTCATATTGATATATGGGAAGATTCACAATGTGATTTTTAAGTACTTAGAAAACATGCAGTGATTATTAGATGTCAGCAAGTATTTGTCAAGAACAAATCTCGTCAGATTAACTGTACTTCGTTTTTTGACTGGGTAGCTTCTCCTTTGAAGATTGTGCAAATTCTGTGTGTATAATACATCTTGATTTCATCAAGTGTCGCATAACATCTGATTAGCAGGGTTGTTTAGTATGGCATGTCTATTCAGTGGATTTGCAGTTGTATTGAAAACAATACTCAAAAGAGTGCTGATCAACTGTTCATCCTTAAAATGGAGTAAGATGTTTATTGGGGTGTTCAGATTGTGATCCTCGGACTGGACCTCTTCAGCATTTTGCTTAATGACTTAGATGAAATGATGGAGAGAATGCTTATCAAATGTGCAGGTAATACAGAACTGAATGAGATAAATTTCTTAATGAGAGGTAAAATATATTAAAGTATCAAAATAAATTAAGTGTGTTATTGGGATCTCTTTATATGATGGAACTTCAGCATGAGAGTTTTTAAGAGGCCTGGGGTAATAAATTTAGAAATGATAATGAAGAAGTAAGCTATGTATTAAAAACATCAGATATTGGTGGTCTGAAAGAAAACTATAATGTAACGATACAGTATATTTATTTGTTTATTGTAACATTTATAAATTCTCAGTCCCATGCAAACTTGTAGCAGTTGACACACTATCTAACAAAATAATATATTCAATACCCTGTCTAATTAAAACAATAGCATATAGACAGTGCAAAAACTCAGTGATGTCAAAGGAACCAGATGCTTTCTGGAAAAACGGCATCTTGATAGCCATTCTACAATGGGCGCCACAAAAATTTCTAGTCATAAGGTACTCCATAGGGATGGGGTGTATACTGAAAAATATTGTTTCCTTCCTTCCCCTCCCCAAATCTGAGAACTGTAAGATGAAACAGATAATTATGGTCACTGACTACAATATGGGCAAGTTATATAATATTCCCAGCTATATATTAGGTTGGCCATAGGATATTTTAAGCATCAGTGGGATATTGTGATATGTCCAAGAATTTTGGATCCAGGTAGTCTGATAATGGAAGAACTGGTGAGTTCTCTTATTTGTAGACATTGCTCTGGATACATAGGAGTATATGTGAAAATGACTTTTGGAAAATTATTGAAATAATCAGATCAATCCTTTTCAGATCCATTTGAGGATCCATTTAGAATAGGTTTATGATTGGAATATAAGCTAGGTTTTATGGGGAGGGGGTCATTTGTGTGTTTGTTTTCTGAAAATAATTGGTTATAATTTGGAAGAAATGGATGAAATGAACTTACAGAAGCAGAAATACTTGCATGAAAAGATTCTAAAAGGAAGGAGGGGAAGCTATCTTAACATAATTATTAATAGTACAGACTTGTAAATGCACTCTCAATTAAAAATCATTTCCATAAAAATGGGGAAGAATTGAAAGTCAGTTGAAATCTAAGCTGGTTGGTAATTTGGGTCCTTTTTTTAGATTCTTTACAAATACTGAATTATTTGAATAGAACCAGGCAACAATTAAGGGGCATAAAGATTGCTAGGTAGTAATAGTAATATGAGACTCACAAGGAAAGGCAATTTGCACTTGGACAAGACAGTGAAGGAGATACCTAATATCTGGCAAGCAGTAAACATAAAAAAGGCAAATCTTGATTGAAAAAAGGAAGCAGATTCTTTTATACACTTGCATGTATACATTTATACCCATTTATAGGGAGGAAGGCTGTCAGAAAAGTCTATGAGCTGGTTCGGAAGATGATGGTTTTTAGAGAACATGGATTATCACATTGCTAGAGGTGAGTAGGTATTAGATTCTGCTCCAGCTGGGGGAATCCCTGCAAATTGTGACACTGAAGCTGTCCTTAGGGATATTGAAACATAATGTATATATTATCTTGGGTCACAAAGTTGGTTGTCATTCTTGCCAAGTAACAATTCTATAGCAGAGGAAGTGGAACCTAAGTGGAAAATGTAGTAGCTGAGCTGCTGTTTAGTCTGCACAGCAAACAAAGCAGGGTGTTCCATAACTGTCTGCACTTTTGTTTTCCATCAGCATTTGGAAACATCAATATCTAGTGAAGAACTTTCCTGTTCCCTCCGTTTAGGACAGAGTATATGCCTGTATAATAAAGCCTCAAGATTCTATACAGTCCTCTATGTTAGCATCTCATCCCTAACATTAATTTTAATAATTACTGTTTGAGCAGACCTCTAATGCTTTCATGACACTGTTCAAGGCTACTGCTTGGTTGGATGTGTCAGCGCAGAACGAGAGAACCTTTTTGTCATGGAAAATAATTGCTGTAGTGCTTAGTGGCATAAGCATAACCAGCAAAAACTGGTCTCACTACTGGTATACCACAGCTGTGCTGCTATGATGAAAACATGGCTAGGTGTTTGATGCCTTACTAATAATTGCTATGCCTCAAGAATGTGGCACAACTTGAATCAGGTCCATTGTTGTAAACCTTTTTAGGGAATGTGGTTTAAGTGTGCTTGGTTTTGGGGGGTTGGGGTGGAAGGAAACCAAAGGCTTGAAATAAACCTTGCCTTCCTGGTTCAGTTAAATGAGCCTTAATGTTCCTTGAAAATGAATTATCTGGACTGTCAGAAGCATGGAGGCACGTCACCTATGATTTCGGTGCTTCAGTCTTGCCCTTTCAGAGTAGTGCCCCACTGAATTTGATCTGTGGCTGGGTGGTAGCACTTGGCCAACTTGGGCAGGTCTGAAAAAGCTAAGCAGGATTGAACCTGGTTAGTCCTTGGATGAGAGAACACCAAGATGGCTTTTTCCAGGAACTGGGGGAAAAAACTCCTATGATGCAGTGGAAAATCACTTTGGTATTTTTGCCAAGAAAACTACATGGACATATTTGTTACGTCATCAGGAATTGAGCTCAACTTGAAAACATTTAACCTGTAGGTATAACTGACCTTCAGTAGAATATGCTAAGTTAGTGCAGAAATATTTTTTTTCCCTTTGTTGACAGATTGATATTTTGGATCTTGGCCTGCCAACTTTGCCTTATTTACTAGTATTCTATACTCTATGTGGAATTAGGCTTACGTGGAACTTTCAAAGGTTAATATTCAAAGGAGAAAAGTGACACAGATGAATAACAATTAACACAGTCTTTGCAGAAGTAAAGGAGATGTAATGAACCTCCAATAAATGTAGCACATCTATTGTATGTAACACTCTGGGTTTGCAAAGGAAAATAGGGGGGCTGAAAAATCCACTTTGATGACATCATCGCATCATTGCCTTCCCTACTGCATATGTTCTACAGAATTTCTGTGCAGGTGTTCTGTGTAAGTGATAACTTTTAGAATACTGTAGCTCAACAGTGGCAATTTCCAGATTCTGGATTTCAGCTCCCAGAATTCTCAGCAGTGACCATGCTGGCTAAAGCAGTCTAGGAGTTAAAATCCGTGCATCTTGAATTTGCCAACATAGTTGCATGGAAAAATGATGTGCATGTTTTATAAATACAGAAGTATTAATAGGGGAATCAGCTTCCAAATTGTATGGCACTGTTCTTGAATAATCCAGTAGAGCACCTTATTCAATGCGATATTTGGTTTCATCCATATCCTGCAGATCAGAAAGATATTACAAATGAATCTATACACAATGCATATTTACACCTTTATTATTTTATGGTCATCATACCCATTAGGATCATATTTCAGGCCCACCAAAGAATAATGCTCTTATTATACACTGTAATGCATTTATTTTTGACAGACTTTAATTTTGAGATTCAGAATAGCTCTGGTTCTTATTTTATTTATTTATTATTCAAATTTCTATCACTTCCCATCTCCCCCAAACAGGGGGACTTCTTATATATCATGTATAGGTCATTTCAAAAATTATGTAGAAACAAAGACAGTTTTGCTAGGAGAAAGCCGTAACCTGCAATTGTCCTTTTATTTATTTTATTTTATTTATTTAATTTTTATCCTGCCTTTATTATTTTTATAAATAACTCAAGGCAGGGAATATGCCTAAATACTCCTTCCTCCTCCTAATTTCCCCACAACAACAACCCTGTGAGGTGAGTTGGGTTGAGAGAGAGGGACTGGCCCAAGGTCCCCCAGCTGGCTTTCATGCCTAAGGCAGAACTCAAACTCACAGCCTCCTGGTTTCTAGCCCAGCACCTTAACCACTAGGCCAAACTGGCTCTTGCACCTTTTGACACGTTTACAAAATTGATTTGTTTTCCAGGTTTTTTAAGTGCAGATCAAACATGGTTTGGAACAGTTTCCTGTGCAATTAAAATAATTCCTATCATATAAGCTGCTGAGAGTCAAATTGATTGCAGCAGGATACAAATGTAATAAATAAATAAATGGCATAGAGTAATTTGCATTTGAAAATGTTCCAATCAAAGGCATACATCTCACATACTCCATATTGATAATCACCTGGAAATACTAATTACTTTTTAACATACAAACACAAAATTATTATTATTATTATTATTATTATTATTATTATTATTAAAGAAGGGGGAAAAAGAAAATGAACAAGCAAAAAGAAAAAAACAGTTCATGCAGAGATAAAATATTACTAGATGGACAAAGGAGTTAGCAAAGTTATGTAGTTAGTGCTCGGTATATCTCTGATGAAAATTAATCATAAAGGCAAAATACAGTGGGAGGAGATGGGCAGGGACGAATTTAATAAATAATTATTATTATTTTTGACAGTAAGAAAAATGATTTTAAGATCTTTTTCAATCTCTGAGCTGAGTGCCAAAGTCTCCACTATTTTCTTATTAAAGATACCAAAAAAATAAAGAAGAAAAAGGAGAAAGAAGAAAAACTACTAAAAACAGTATAGGTAAATATTTAGTTTCTAACTTCCCTTTTGTTGTACTCTGAGACTGATTGATTGATTGATTGATTGATTGATTGATTGATTGATTGCCATCAAGTTGTTTTCGACTCCTAGCAACCACGTAGATAGATTTTCTCCATGACTGATATACAATATTTATAAACATTTAAAATTTTCATATATTTCTGATTTCAGTTCTTTGGTCAATTCTTTTTCCCCTTAAAAACCATATTCTAAATGCTTAAATTTGCCTTGCTTTGTAATATGCAATATATACGGAAGCCATTCTTGCTTAAATTTGGTCAAATGTCCATTATAAATATATGCTGTTTTGCTAATACTGCATATTCTCCAAATCCCAGTCTAATACCATCAATAATATATCTCTTCTCCAATGATTGCTTTTAAATTGCCAAATTTGCCTAATAACATATTTGGAGTTGGCAACTACTGATTATTATTAATGTCCTTAGGAGGCAGAAAATGTTTCATGGAAAGATTAAGCGTTATAAACTTCCCAGACTCCTTTTTCTGGATTTTGGCTGGTAGTGTCTTAAGCTTTTGAAACTGTGTAAAGTCCATTTAGTATTAGATTACAGGATTGTGTACTTATCCTTTCCAAATGACAGGAAACCAAAATTTGGAAAGGGGCTCAGGTGCGTTATTTTCTGGTGTTCCTCTTCCCCAGCACAGGGGAAGATTTTGTCGTGACAGCTGAATCTCACAGACAATAAACATGCCATATTAGAATTTTTCTTATTGCTGTGGCATGCAAGAGATTTTGTGTAGCTGACTTGGTTTCTCCCATGTAAATGGATCTTTGCTGACGAACTGGGTACTGCCCTCTCTCTTGAGCAGCTGTGAAATCCAGCTGAGTGCTTAGCATTTAAACTTTTAAGTGCTAATTAACTTTTATGGAAAGGTGTCTGGTGGGAACTGCCAATTTTGAAATGAAATTATGAAGTCTCACCTGGTTGGCTGTGGAGATTGACTTGAAACCAACCTCTGAGTTCTTCTTGTTGCTCAGTCTGTAAGCGAAAGCAAAACCAGAATGAATCCTTTGAGTTAATGATAGTTTCACTTTCAACAATATGCAGACCAGTGTCTCATTTCTTTTCTCAAGCCAGGGAAAGTTTGCATAAGATCAGGTGTTTTAAGTTCTTGGTGCAAAGATAGCTTTTGACAGGCAGCAGAAAGCAATGATCCGTCACGGCTCTCCAGAAGAATTGCTTACCATTTTTCCTGGTTGTCAGCTCCTTCCACCGTGCAGTGTGGATTGCAAGCTGTGCTTCTGTGGTTTGTTTACAGTTGAAACATATTGCCTGAGTTAACCAGGGAGTGAAGCCAGGGATTGCTTTGTGTTTGTTTTGTGACAATGTCCCCTGTTCAATTCCAGCTAGAAGCATTCCTCATTCTAAATTTGGCTGAGATGCTTATTTATGACCAAGTCATGAAAAGGTGGTTTGCAAACCATGCTACCCAAAGGCTTTGAGTGGGTATACTCACATTATTCCTGTCCCACTGCTGCCATAAAGATCCAAAGCATCCCACCATCAACAACTTCTTGTAATTAAACAGGCTACTGAATTAGTATATTGCAAAGCTTCTTCCTTTTTCTGAAGGTCTTGCTAAAAATCTCCCTTAGCAAAAGAATATGTGGGTCAGATCATTTTGAGTCATCCCTGTATTTACCCCCAAAAAAGGTACATATTTCCTACCCCCAATTGCCTTTGCAGTGGGCTATCTATTGTTCATAGTATAGAGGTGGACATTAAGTAAAGGCCAGGGACTTTAGAATGGGAAAGATGTAACTGCAATGAGTGAGAACTCTAGAAAAATGTATGTGGAATTCATGGGTAGAAAGTCTACTCATGAGCTCCATATACATTGTTTACACTCCTCAGTCGCAAAGAGGCAGAAGAAATGGCAGTGTTCTGCCCCCTCTCCCCCTTTCTAGCTCCCTCTTTATGCCAGGATCCCTTTTCTCCAGCCAGTTTTATTCCCTCATTTCTCTTACCTTCTTCTTCTCTTCACCCCAGGTTCATCCTGCGTTTTACTTCTTTTGGGCTGTGTATGCTGGAAGGAAGGAGGGAGAGAATATATGTGTATTCTGTGTGAAAGAGAATGGTTTGCATATGTACATGTAGATAGCAGAACCAATTTTAAAAATGGGATGCTTTATTTTGGAGACAATTTAATCAGTAGTTATTAATTGAATTAGTTGTTTTGCTTTCCTTTTTGTCCAGAGTGTGTCATTTCTGGCCAATTTGCACACTATATACTTAAGCAATTGTCAGAGGTACATATTTATAGGGTGGATCTCTGGGTTTGGTTTCAGCTGGTGTTGGTAACCTAGACTGACTGGTTTAAGATTGAGAAAGGAGTACGGCAGGGCTGTATACTCTCACCCTACCTATTCAACTTGTACGCAGAACACATCATGCAACATGCTGGGCTTGAGGAATCCAAGGCTGAGTTAAAATTGCTAGAAGAAACATTAACAATCTCAGATATGCAGATGATACCACTTTGATGGCTGAAAGCAAAGAGGAACTGAGGAGCCTTATGATGAAGGTGAAAGAAGAAAGTGCAAAAGCTGGCTTGCAGCTAAACCTCAAAAAAACCAAGATTATGGCAACCAGCTTGATTGATAACTGGCAAATAGAGGGAGAAAATGTAGAAGCAGTGAAAGACTTTGTATTTCTAGGTGCGAAGATTACTGCAGATGCTGACTGCAGTCAGGAAATCAGAAGACGCTTAATCCTTGGGAGAAGAGCAATGACAAATCTCAATAAAATAGTTAAGAGCAGAGACATCACACTGACAACAAAGGTCCGCATAGTTAAAGCAATGGTGTTCCCCGTAGTAACATATGGCTGTGAGAGCTGGACCATGAGGAAGGCTGAGCGAAGGAAGATCGATGCTTTTGAACTGTGGTGTTGGAGGAAAATTCTGAGAGTGCCTTGGACTGCAAGAAGATCAAACCAGTCCATCCTCCAGGAAATAAAGCCAGACTGCTCACTTGAGGGAACGATATTAAAGGCCAAACTGAAATACTTTGGCCACATCATGATAAGACAGGACACCCTGGAGAAGATGCTGATGCTAGGGAGAGTGGAGGGCAAAAGGAAGAGGGGCCGACCAAGGGCAAGGTGGATGGATGATATTCTAGAGGTGATGGATTTGTCCCTGGGGGAGCTGGGGTGGTGATGACTGACAGGAAGCTCTGGCGTGGGCTCTTCCATGAAGTCACGAAGAGTCGGAAGCAACTGAACGAATAAACAACAACAACTAAGGTACTTGCCTTAGACTGAAATACAATTATTCAGTCTGAGTGATCGTACAGATCTAGGAAAGACAGACTTGTCCTTGCCAATGGGTATTAAAATCTTGTAATACAGTATATGGCAGAAGGGTCGTACCCCATTGATATTGCATATGCTGGCTGGGAATTCTGGGAGTTGAAGTCCACATGTCTTAAAGTTACCAAGGTTGAGAAATACTGATGTAGGGTAATTTTGTTCCGAAAGAGAAGGCTTTGTTCCACAGCACGGTATAATTAGCCTATTACCAAAACCGAGCAGCCAGATACCAAAACCGACACAAATCCGTATTTACATGATTTTGTCAACTCTGGAAAGGCAACTTTCCCTGTAAGGATTAGAAAATAGACGTCTGAAAAAGTGTACTAAATCAGCCTTCCCATCCTGGGAGATCTCCAATGTGCAGAGTTCACCATTTACAATTCCCAACCAGCATGACGATTCCTGAGAATTGCAGGAGTTGCAAGTCCACCCATTTGGAGAGGCCATGGTTGGGAAAACTGTACAGTACTGAATTCTCTCCTGAACAGTAGAATTAAAGGCTGAGGTTCCTTAATAGTTGATCTTCAACTCTGGGTAACTCATGCAGTAAGTGCCTCTGAAGTTAGTCATTTGTAGGCAACAGAAGTATGCAAAAGATCTCTGCTTTGTACCACACAATTACAAAATCTGCAGCATCTTCTATAAATACTGTAACAGTGCATTCTTTTTGATTTAGAACTTGGACTCAGAGAAGTAAAGGCAGCCATTCCTTTTTGTTGAGCTTCTTATAATAAGGTGGAACTTACGTGAAATAATAACGTATTAGTGAATGGTACTTCTAGCAAGGTGCTATGAAAAAGTGAGAAAGTCCGAAGAACAGTAGCAGCAGTAATAGCAGTGTCTGTTTGCTTTGCACTTTGAACTTCAAAAGGAGGAAACCTTCAGTGTCAGATTCTTGCTTTTGTCAAGAGTATCAATTTCCCTGTACAGGTACAGTCCTGCCTGAAGACTGCAGGAAATAAGGCCCTAAAAAAACCTACTTTAGGCATGCTCAAAAGTCCATTGGTCATTTTTGCACATGCACAAAGTTACAGAAAGCAAAGCCAGATGTGCAAAAGCGGTTATATTTCCTATCAAGTTGTGGTCTTAATTAGGGATCACAGCAAGGCAGATAGTGAAGAACGAGGGCCACCTTACCAATGTTGCAGTACTAAGAGTTGCAAAAATCAGGAGAGTATGTGAGAGTGATTAATCTAAATTAATATTAGTGAAACTTCTTATGCAACACTTACAATGGATTTCATGGTCTCCTCATGCCCTAGTGCAGTTCAGCCTCTTTAGCATATTCTGTTTTCTGGTATTGGCACATGATATTTCAGGTGGTTAAGTGAAAATAATAGAATGAGTAAAGAAATACAGTAAATATCAACTTCTTAGCATATTCCCAATGTTTTGCCTAAGATTTCTGTGATGAATGTTTATGCACTACTTTTTTTTGGTGTTCATATTAGGAATTTTTAAATAAAATTTAGATAAAATTTCAGTAATCTAACGAGAGCCAGTGCAGTGTGATAGTTAAGGTGTTGGACTAGGGCTGGGAAGACCCAGGCTCTCATACATCCTCAGATGATAGAAAATTATTGGTTGGCTTTAGGCAAGCTACTCTCTCTAAACCCTACTCTCCCCACCAACTACACAGTGGTATTGGGTGGGGAGAAAAATAGGAAAAGGAATGCACTGTACTCTGCTTAGCCTTCTGGAGGAAAGGCAGGCTGTACATCTAACAACCGCAATTAATTAAATAAAATAATGCGCTATCATAGTGAGAATCTTGGGTTTTTTACTTGATTTTGCTTTTTGAATGAGATGGGTGGTGACTAAATTTGAAATATAAACCAACAAATAAATAAATAATGTACTGCATCTCAGTTTTGCATTTGTGAAATTAGAAAATATGAAAAGTTCCAGAATTTAGGATTGGGTAATTCCTTTGTTAGGACCAATGGAAATGCCTAAAAATCTGAAAATAAATGGAAGGGTTATATATAATCCATTTTCTGCCTGAAAGACCAGAGTGTATGAGTTAGCCTGTATATGAAGAATCTACAACAGAATTCATTTCTTTGCTTGTTGTAGCTGCACCCCCCTCTGATGGAAATTAGAACAATGTACTTAATATTTCTAGAGAAGAAACTAGGCATTGCAGTCAGATTTTTCTACTGTAGAAGGAGTATGAAGAGTGGGATTTTTTTGCCGTTTCCATCTCTACCATCCAGCACCTCTTCCCCACTGACTCTAGAACAGCTTTTCGGGCAGATGCAGGCAGAAGAAAGACTGACAAGAACACCCATCCTCTTTCCCAAGAGAATTCTATGGCAAGACCTTTATTTTCAAGTGGTTTGACTTCAATCCTAAGAATATAAATTAATTATAGATAATGGAAAAATTATTCTACAGATTGATAGGCAGTAGATAGATTGTTCAGAGGCTTAGCCATTCTAAGGGAGCTTAGAACCATCATAAAGCAAAAACAGAATTAAAAAATGATTAATGGGTTGTACTTGGTCCAAGATGTCTGGTAACAGCTTCCCAATATGTTGGAAATAAGGACAACTGGTGCCTAAATTCAAAGGCAGTTGACAAGGTTCAGAAATAATTTTTAAAAGAAGTACAAATGAGGCTGCACTCAGAAGGGGGAAAGACAATAAAAAGAGTAGCATGCTGAGGGAGGGATGGTGATCAAAGGAAATCTGTGGAGATTCTTGGCTACTTGATTGATTTAGATGTCAGATACCTAGATCTTTCAGGAACTTAAGGTAGTATGAAAGGTGCCCAGTGCTTAGTTTGTCTTGCAGGTTGGAATGTTTTCCTGTCAAAGCAGTGGATGGGTCAATTTGCAATCAATGGCTGAATGATGACTTAGCAATCCAGTTGGCAGGTGTGCATATTAGTACTTCTCTCTGAGCAACTTATTTTAATCTAATTAATGGAAGAAACATACTTCTCTTTAATTAGTGGATATGCAACATAGACAGTGAGGTTCTAACCTTTCCGCAGGCCTCTGGGGCCTTATTCTTGTTCCCACCAACTGCTTGAGCCTCTGATTTGCTGCTGTTTCTGGATCAGAATGAATTCCTGAATTAAGGACAAACTCAACGAAGAAAATAATGCAGCTACACAGAACTCCTCTGTAAAATGAAGAAGCATTTTCTCTTCAAAGAAAATATTATTTAATCAATGTGTTGGCCACCTTAATGACTGAAGCAATTCCAGGTGGCATACAACAATATAATAAAAATAGGTTAAAGACAAATCAGGAACAACAAACAACCCAACAGTGAGAGAGAAAAAGAATAAACAACTCACATCAGGGGTATTGGAATTATCAGGGATCAACTCAGTGTTGTCTCATAAGCATAAGGGGGTCGCTCTAGCAAATCGCATCTCTGTTGTGCTTGTGGGATGTCACATGGGCCACCTGATTTCTACTTCCTCCTCCTCCTTGGGCTTGGGCATTAACAGTCTCCATTACCCTTCTGGCACACATGCAAGCAGGAGGTGCTGCAGGAATGCATCCCTCCCCGAACCATCTGTCCTAACAGCCAGGAACCACGCTGAGACAAGGAATAGGTCTCTAGTGTTTTATTACTGCTACATAAACAGAAAATTCTAACAAACTGAAGAAGCGTGGGAAAAACCCAGACATATAAACCCCAAAGGCTAAGGCGGGCCCGATCTGTGTCTCTTTGAATGGCTACCTAATTCCTCAGTACTACGCACACGCTTTACAGCCTGGATGGGAGCCCCCTGCTTGCCATCCTTACTCATGACATCATCCTCTGCTACAAAGAACCAGTGATGATTAAGTGCTTTCTATCATGAGCCTACCTGTATCCAGATCTACTGAATAAAAGTAAGCTATCTCTATTTTTTTCTTCATCTAACTACAGTATGAAGACTGAATTTATTTCTGAACGTAATTAAGCTTAATGTGCAAGCTCCTTTTTTTGTTCACGCTTCTGCTCTGCAAGATTGCTGTTAGCTGCTTGGAGTTCTTTTATTAACCTTTAAAAACTCCATCAAGAGGAACAGCAGTACAAGTATGCAGCACAAGTGGAATCAGAAAATATCCTGCCCCAGGGGCTGCTGAAGAAGTCACGTCTTCAAGGCTTTCCTAAATGACAGCAGGGTTCAGAGAAAATGCTGTTCCAGAAGGTAGGGAAGACATACCTCTGGGGTCCCATAAAAGGGCACTGCTTCATTGATGAGATCTAGAATATGCTGACATTGCCAAATCTTACTGTGTGGGTAAAAACAATTGGAGAAAGGTAGTCCTGTAGGTATTTGGAATCATACATTTGGAAGGGGCCTTAAAGCCATCAGGTCAAACCCTCTGTGTGTGTGCAGTAATGGCTTTCCATAGGCTCTCTAGATAGAACTGAGCTTCTAGTCCCCAATAACATTGTTGCTCTTCTCTGAATCAGTTTCATTTTGTATGCATCCTTCTAAAAGAATGATGCCCAGAACTGGGCACAATAGTCAAGATGGGGACAGATCAACAAAAAAATTGGGTTATTAGTTTCTATAAACTGCTAGTTAATTGAGCTTGGTTTTGACTTATAAAACCTTACATGACTCGCCACTGAGGTACTTGCAGGACCACCTGCTCCAATCAGTGTCAGCCTTCCTGAGTGGGTCCTCTGGGAAGGAGGTGCTGGTGATGGTGCATTTTTGTCACCTGAGTGGAACTAAGGCTAAAAAAGCATTGTTTTTCAATCATGGTACCTATCCTTTGGACCATCCTCCCTTTAGAATTAGAAAGATTACAGGTTATATAACAATCTTTCTCTTCTTAGTCTACTTGTGCATGAACTTTTCGTTTCCTAAACAAAGAATTTTGAATTTGTCTCTTTTAAATGTCCTTATGTTATTCTCAACTCATTTCTCAATCAGAATCACTTTGAATTTTATTTCTGTCATCTAGGGTATTAGGTTTGCCACCCAATTTTGTGTTATGTGTAAATTTGATAAGCATTCCTTCCACTCCTTCATCCAAATCCTTAATGAAAATACTGTACAGTAGAGGAGACAGAACTAATGGTTGCAGCACCTCAATTGATATTTCATTCCAGCTGGTGAGAAGGAACCACTGATGAGAATTCGATGAGTAAGATTTTTGAGCCAGTTACATATGTATGTGGTAACAGTTTTATTTATTTAATAAAAAAAGAAAAAAAAAGATATATAAATAACAATCTAAATTTTATATATTTATATAGGCTTCTCATGCATATATGAGGCCACAAATGTCACAAGTTTTCAGTGTTCTTAGCTGAAATATGCTGAAAGATTTTGAATGGGAATGCCAAACTTTCTGAGATTTGGGGCTAAAACATCAAGATTTCATAAGATTTTAGGGCAAAGACCCCTAAAATCCCTAATCAAGTGCAAAAATGGAATGGAGAATGATGTATCCTAAGCAGTTGTTTTTTCCTGGCCTTGGAACAGAACTTGCTTGCTTTGAATACTATTGTTTCAACTGTTCCAATCACAGAAAACTATGTAGACTACAGGCTGTTTGGACCATCACAAGCTTAAAACAAAATGCATATATTTTAAGGAATTTGTTTGAAGATCAGAACAAAAAACTGGAGCTGTTTCAAGTTTGGTTCCAGCAGAACACAGCCAATTTGACCATTACAATGAAAATTTCTGAGCAGGATTTTTTGTTAGAAGCTCCAAACAAAATAGGTATCCCATTTTCCATGTCCTCATCTCTTCATCATTCTCTAACCTTCCTATCTTCCATTCATATTTGCTTAACTATGCAATAGAAGTATCTGTATTATAGGGAACTAGTTTATGTCTAAATCTAGCAAAAAGGAAAGAAGTCAGCAACATTTGTGTTCAGGCCCTGGGAAAGATGCAATTTCCAAAGACCACCTGAGGAAAAAGAAGGTGCAGAGAAGATATTTTTGCAGGTTATAAATATGAAAGAAATGTATCAGGCTTCATTCAACCACTGGGAGAAAAGCAGTGAGGTTTCTAGAGGCACATGGAAAACTGGGGGGTCCCACAGTTCCCCTGAGGCAACTTCCCTGCTGCTCAATTTTGTAGAATGAATTAGCCCTTCAGGAGAAACTTTTACAGTAGTGAGAAGAGGTAACTTCAATCTTGCTTTTGTCCCAAAGGTCTTTCTCTTCCTTGAATGTTGGCAGTCTGATTTATAGCATCATGGCTGCTCTTGAGAGCTCTGACCATCTCTTACACAACTAAATTATTTCATGTGATCACACCCCAATCCCACAAAACATTGTAATAGGCTTGTTCTTGAGCAGGGTGGCAAATCGGTAAAATAGCTCTAACCAGGTCCCAGTGTTGCATAGAACATTAGGTGTGGAATCTTGAGGGATAGTCTTGGTCGTCGTCGTCATCAGCAGGATCATTGTCATCCATAAATAGCACCTGCAGTAAAACATTACAGTTTTAAATGCCTTTTTGCCTTCCCATTCCATTACCTAGCTTTTTGAGATCAGCCAAGTTTGTCTGGGTGCTCTCAGCTAGCTGGGCTAACAAAGATGTATAGTCTGTGTTCAATAGATTTATGATAATATTATGGAACCTACCCATTGGATTGGTTAAGACCAAACACTCAATTCAGCAACCGCTATGGACTCCTGGGTTTCCTTGAACTGTTTGGGGTTTTTTTTCCCTAGACGTCTTCTATCTTTTCTATTTCTGCAAAGCCTTTGGGTTTACACAAGCATCCTGATACCTTTTTCTCCTTTCTGGATAACACTTCCATTGCCAAAATATCACAGTTGTGTGTATATAGCCCACTTTTTGATAAAAATATTGAGAGCAAAGCACAATAATAAAAACATGTAACCAATCTCCAGAAGGAAAGAACATAAACTTAGAGAGAAAAGCAAAATCCTGAAAGCTAGGTAGTATATATTAAAAATGTCTGCCTGTCAAAATAAGTGTCCAGCAAAGGAATCTGAGATGTTCAAAGCAGGCAGAGCAATCCAGAGGAAAGGCCTTAGACCAAGCTGAGTCATGGGCAGGCCTGTCTGGTGAGAGCATATGATCCTAAAATCCCACGTAAGCAGAGAACACAGCAATACAAGAACCTTCCATTTTTGCAATTCTGTTTCTCTTTTAAGTGGTTTCTGGATATTAACTAGAGATTTGATCATGTGTTTGTAGGAAATGGGAATGCTGGGTCTCCAGTAATCAGATGGAAGAGAGGCAGTGTGTTCTGAGTAGATCTTCTTCATGATTAGTCGGAATAAACACATTGCAGAACAATCTTTCTAGACTGCATAATTTATGAGCCAAGTTGGTTGCCCTTAGGTCTGCTGAAATTAATGAGACTTAAGTGAATGCTACCTTCTGTTTATAGGATATGGAATTTGGTTTTAAGTTTGATGTCTAGTTTTAAAATGAGAGCTTCTTTGGTGCATTGATTACGGTACCAGGCTAGAAACTGGGAGATTATGAGTTCTAGTTACTCCTTAAGCATGAAGCAGGGACTAATCCAGGTAGTTGCCAGGAGTCAACACTGACTCAAAGGCACAAATATATATAGTTTAAAAATGAGAAAGTATATATATCCCAGTTTATTAGGGGATCACTCTTAGTCCGTACTTCTGTTCTGTAGAAATTTTCTTCCCTGCTTTAGAAATGTTATTTTTCCTCAACTTTGCTTGTGGCATCTGAAATGAAAAGAAATGACTTGCTCAGCACCAGATTAGAAATCTGCATATTTTAGATGCTTTTGAACACAATTTACATATTTTTATAAACATGACAGATATTGAAATATAGCTGGTAGACATATGACATTTATTTTAAAATACTCTAAATGTGGTATCATAGAGCTGAATCAGCTGTTAGATCTTCCCTTTTGGAGCAATTTAAAATGCCTTTACCAAGGAAATTGCTGTTTCCCATCATTGCTCTCATGTCATGTCAGATTGGTTTCTTTCTCACTTTCTACATCAACTATAAACTACAGAACACATTTATATACCATTTCTAAACATTTCTAGTATTCCCAAAATGGAAACAGTATGCAAAAATTGAAATTTCAGATTTCTGCATTAAATAATGAATAAATTCAGTTTTTGCCACAATAAATCACTTTAAAAAGAGGGTAGGGAAAGGAAGATATTTTAAAATTTCATTTACAGCATGAGCAGGAATATTTATTTTAATTAAGATAATTTGGATGTAGTACTGAGAAATGAAACTTAAGAACTCTAGGGGAGAATAGAAAAGTGAATATTGAGTCAGAGTACATTTTTATTTATTTATTTATTTGTTTGTTTGTTTGTTTGTTTATTTCCTGCCTTTATTATTTTTATAAATAACTCAAGGCAGTGAACATACCTAATACTCCTTCCTCCTCCTACTTTCCCCACAACAACAACCCTGTGAGGTGAGTTGGGCTGAGAGAGAGTGACTGGCCCAAGGTCACCCATCTGGCTTTCACTACCACCGATCCCATGTTCCTGCTAAAATTTTAACCATCTTAGCTTTATGTACACTTTTAGCTGGAGCAGAAAATCCAGGCCATCCAAAATAATAGGATGTTTTGAAGATTCAGTAGCATTTCGTAAGAAAAATATGTATGTTTGTTTAAATAAAGATGACTGCCAATGCTGAACGTCTTCTGGACATCACCCTCCTCAAAGCCCTCCAAAAATGTGTCCTTGGAGCATGATTGTGCAGGGGCACACAGAAACAATCGTGCCCATGCATGGTTCCCACAACCCACCAAACAGGTGGGAGAGATTCGTTCTTATATGGAGGGCAGTGTATGGAAAGGAGAATATTACCTTACCCTACCTATCTTCTTGTCTTTCCTGTGTTTAAGAGAAAGAGGAATTGCAGCTGAGGAGGTTGCTGGTGTGTCTTGATGTGAGGAGATCGCCAGCCCTTCACTGCTTTGGGATGTTTTCAGGGCAAAAAAGCTTGACTGTTCTTGATTTGAGAAGAGTTTAAGTATTTGAAAAGGAGTCAGTTGAAGTGATTGAGAGCATTACCATTTTGCATGGAAGGCATCAGAGGTTTCACTTGGAACAGGGTCTCTCAAGCCTTCTAGAAACTTAAAGGGAAAGTCCATTAGTAAAATAATGAGCTAATTTTGAAATCTCTTCTAATGTAAATTATTCCAGTGTTTTCCTTTAATGCATTTATATCACAGATTATATTAATACTGAAAAATGTAGTTTCTTCTGGGCATAATGGGTGTGCTGTACAACTAAGCCACGATTTCTTCCTAAGGAAGCAAGTTTGTGCTTATTCAGCCTCACAGAAACCTAGTTATCTTCATAGATGTACCTCAGGTGCTTCAGTACAATTCTAGTTGAATATTGTTAAACCTCTGGGACAGTTTTCTTCTAGTTGGAATAATTATTTCATGTTGTCAGTGAAAATATGCTATTGTTCTTGTCTGTGACATGCTCCTACTGCACAATTCATAGTGCTGCTTACATGGTCAAAAATTAAGACTTGCAAGCAATGTAATACTTCACAGAATTTCAGTGCATGCAATTAAAAAATGTCATAAGGGAAACTATCGCCGGAGGCTTCTGTACATGTTGTGCCTGTAACTGCTGGCTCATTTTTTCACTGCTTGCCTCATAGTCTGGAAATCAAACACTCCAGCTAAGGCAAGTATTGGTTTTGGTAACGGTATAGAGCAGTGTTTCTCAAGCTTGGCGGCTTGAAGATGTGTGGACTTCAACTCCCAGAATTCCCCAGCCAGCAAGGCTGGCTGGGGAATTCTGGGAGTTGAAGTCCACACATCTTCAAGCCGCCAAGCTTGAGAAACACTGGTACAGCATGTCCTGTAATTTACTGTGGAGTGTGATTTCTTGACAGCAATAGAATTGCTAGGATGGGGCATACATCCACAGAGATTCAAGGCATCCCATATGTTTGCAGCTACAGTTTTCAATGGGGGCTAGGATTTGGGGTGGGGAGGGGGCTACTGCTTACTTCAGATATTCTTGCAGTTTTGGTTTGACTGAAAAAGTTTGCCAGCAATTACTCCAGTGATAATTAGATAGCCAAAGAGATCACCAGCTCTTCTCAGCACTTCTCTTTTATTTCCTTTTAAAAAAGAAATTGCTGAGTAACTCTGTCTTCTGCATATTTCAGCAGGGCCAGGTTCAGTCATGTCACTTTTTCATAGACGTGGTTGGAAAGTGAGGCAAACATGCTGCTTAGTCAGTGTTTTGTGCAAGGTGGGATAGTTATAGGAATAGCCTTTGGGAGTAAGGGTATGTTTGACACTGCTTCCATAACTTAATTTTCAAAATGAAATTTTAATTAACTGGAGAGAAGAATTCAGTGAGAGCTCTGGACTAAGAATAAAAATGAAACTTCAGATTTGCTGCTGATGTATTTCAGTAGGGTGATTGTGCTTGGTCATTCTTGGATTCTTCTCTGATTAGAACTCCTCAACATATTCTTCTTCAAATGGACTTTGATCCTTTGATTTAAATTGTAAAATAAAGATGCTCAATCAGAAGTTCAGAGCTATATGCTGGTCCCAGAGTCTGGATGCAATACACAGAGCTTCTCCAAAACTCAAATTGTGTCTTAAGAGGGAATAGCTGTATTTAATGTGTCTGATTATTTAAATTTAATTAAGCAATCTTACTTCAGCAAAGGATTGTTACCTTGTCGTGGTGCTGGAGCTTGAGCACCTCAATGATGCCATGAGCTAAACCGTGAAGGGCCACCCAAGACGGGAAGGTCATGACAGAGAGGTCAGACTAAATGCGATCCCTGGGGAAGGTAATGGCAACCCACCCCAGTATTCTTGCCGTGAAAACTAAATGGATCAGTACAACCAGAGATATGTCGGTATACCATCGGAAGATGAGACCCCCAGGTCGGAAGATGGTCAAAATGCTACTGGGGAGGAACAGAGGATGAGCTCAACTAGCCCCAGACGTGATGACGCAGCTAGCTCAAAGCCGAAAGGACGGCTAGCGGCCGACGGTGCTGGTGGTGAACGGCGAATCCGATGTTCTAAGGATCAACACACCATTGGAACCTGGAATGTAAGATCTATGAGCCAGGGCAAATTGGATGTGGTTATTGGTGAGATGTCAAGATTAAAGATAGACATTTTGGGTGTCAGTGAACTGAAATGGACTGGAATGGGCCACTTCACATCAAATGACCACCAGATCTACTACTGTGGACAAGAGGACCACAGAAGAAATGGAGTAGCCTTCATAATTAATAGTAAAGTGGCTAAAGCAGTGCTTGGATACAACCCCAAAAACGACAGAATGATCTCAATTCGAATTCAGGGCAAGCCATCTAACATCACAGTGATCCAAATATACGCCCCAACCACAAATGCTGAAGAAGCTGAAGTAGAGCAGTTCTATGAGGATCTGCAGCACCTACTGGACAACACGCCTAAAAGAGATGTTATTTTCATCACAGGAGACTGGAATGCTAAGGTGGGCAGTCAAATGACACCTCGAATTACAGGTAAGTATGGCCTGGGAGAACAAAATGAAGCAGGACATAGGATGATAGAATTTTGCCAAGACAACTCACTCTGCATAACAAACACTCTCTTCCAACAACCTAAGAGACGGCTTTATACATGGACTTCACCAGATGGACAACACCGAAATCAGATTGATTACATCCTTTGCAGCCAAAGGTGGCGGACATCTGTACAGTCAGTAAAAACAAGGCCTGGAGCTGACTGTAGTTCAGATCACGAACTTCTTCTTGCACAATTTAGGATCAGACTAAAGAGATTAGGGAAGACCCACAGATCAGCTAGATATGAGCTCACTAATATTCCTAAGGAATATGCAGTGGAGGTGAAGAATAGATTTAAGGGACTGGACTTAGTAGATAGGGTCCCGGAAGAACTCTGGACAGAAGTTTGCAGCATTGTTCAGGAGGCGGCAACAAAATACATCCCAAAGAAAGAGAAAACCAAGAAGGCAAAATGGCTGTCTGCTGAGACACTAGAAGTAGCCCAAGAAAGAAGGCAAGCAAAAGGCAACAGTGACAGGGGGAGATATGCCCAATTAAATGCAAAATTCCAGAGGTTAGCCAGAAGAGACAAGGAATTATTTTTAAACAAGCAATGCACGGAAGTGGAAGAAGACAATAGAATAGGAAGGACAAGAGACCTCTTCCAGAAAATTAGAAACATTGGAGGTAAATTCCAGGCCAAAATGGGTATGATCAAAAACAAAGATGGCAAGGACCTAACAGAAGCAGAAAAGATCAAGAAAAGGTGGCAAGAATATACAGAAGACCTGTATAGGAAGGATAACAATATCGGGGATAGCTTTGACGGTGTGGTCAGTGAGCTAGAGCCAGACATCCTGAAGAGTGAGGTTGAGTGGGCCTTAAGAAGCATTGCTAATAACAAGGCAGCAGGAGACGACGGCATCCCAGCTGAACTGTTCAAAATCTTGCAAGATGATGCTGTCAAGGTAATGCATGCTATATGCCAGCAAATTTGGAAAACACAAGAATGGCCATCAGATTGGAAAAAATCAACTTATATCCCCATACCAAAAAAGGGAAACACTAAAGAATGTTCAAACTATCGAACAGTGGCACTCATTTCACATGCCAGTAAGGTAATGCTCAAGATCCTGCAAGGTAGACTTCAGCAGTTCATGGAGCGAGAATTGCCAGATGTACAAGCTGGGTTTAGAAAAGGCAGAGGAACTAGAGACCAAATTGCCAATATCCGCTGGATAATGGAAAAAGCCAGGGAGTTTCAGAAAAACATCTATTTCTGTTTTATTGACTATTCTAAAGCCTTTGACTGTGTGGACCATAACAAATTGTGGCAAGTTCTTAGTGGTATGGGGATACCAAGTCATCTTGTATGCCTCCTGAAGAATCTGTATAACGACCAAGTAGCAACAGTAAGAACAGACCACGGAACAACGGACTGGTTTAAGATTGGGAAAGGAGTACGGCAGGGCTGTATACTCTCACCCTACCTATTCAACTTGTATGCAGAACACATCATGCGACAAGCTGGCCTTGAGGAATCCAAGGCTGGAGTTAAAATCTCTGGAAGAAACATTAACAATCTCAGATATGCAGATGATACCACTTTGATGGCTGAAAGTGAAGAGGAACTGAGGAGCCTTATGATGAAGGTGAAAGAAGAAAGTGCAAAAGCTGGTTTGCAGCTAAATCTCAAAAAAAACCAAGATTATGGCAACCAGCTTGATTGATAACTGGCAAATAGAGGGAGAAAATGTAGAAGCAGTGAAAGACTTTGTATTCCTAGGTGCAAAGATTACTGCAGATGCTGACTGCAGTCAGGAAATCAGAAGACGCTTAATCCTTGGGAGAAGAGCAATGACAAATCTCGATAAAATAGTTAAGAGCAGAGACATCACACTGACAACAAAGGCCCGCATAGTTAAAACAATGGTGTTCCCTGTAGTAACATACGGCTGCGAGAGCTGGACCATAAGGAAGGCTGAGCGAAGGAAGATCGATGCTTTTGAACTGTGGTGTTGGAGGAAAATTCTGAGAGTGCCTTGGACTGCAAGAAGATCCAACCAGTCCATCCTCCAGGAAATAAAGCCAGACTGCTCACTTGAGGGAATGATATTAAAGGCAAAACTGAAATACTTTGGCCACATAATGAGAAGACAAGACAGCCTGGAGAAGATGCTGATGCTAGGGAGAGTGGAAGGCAAAAGGAAGAGGGGCCGACCAAGGGCAAGATGGATGGATGATATTCTAGAGGTGACGGACTCGTCCCTGGGGGAGCTGGGGGTGTTGACGACCGACAGGAAGCTCTGGCGTGGGCTGGTCCATGAAGTCACGAAGAGTCGGAAGCGACTAAACGAATAACAACAAAGCAATCTTAAATAAAATCTTTGTTTTAGCTCTGCCTATGTGTATGCTACTCATCAGCCAAGTGCTACTCTCAGCCACCAAAAACATTGGACATCCCGGCTTGGGGTTTCAAGGAATCAGTCAGTTGTGCTGTTTCATCTTTAGCACCTGCGCACTGCTGTGCACCTGAATTGCCAGATTCAGAACAAGAGAGAGATTTTATGGACGTAGAATCTTGACAGGTGCAGTCTAAAACTTCTGGGTAATACAAGTATGAGGGAGACTGTTTTGGAGTCTTTGGTTTGTAGTATGATCTGTGGTCCCCTTGGTGTTCTCTGAGCTTGGTTGTTTGCTTGCAGACATTTCATTACCCGGCTAGGTAACATCATCATGATATATCAAGGTTTGTGCATGTATATTATTAAAAGGTTGTTCTCTTTGTAGTTAGTTAATTTCCACTGACATACTGGAGGCACAGCCTGTCAAACTGGTAGAAGTAGAAGAATGTAAATGAGGGAGGGGCTGTACTTGCTTCATCAAATATTTAACATTGAGGAAATCTTAGTACAAATTGCCTAAATATTCTCATTCCCTCAACAGCTTTTCTTATTGCAGCTAGATTTAAAAAGCTGAATTGAAAGTCACTAAAATTTTATTTATTTATTTATTATTCACATTTCTATCACCGGCCATCTCCCCCTAAAAGGGGGACTCACCTAAAATGGGTGATGTGTCAATATCAGCCAGATTAAATTAACAAAAGAAGTTGTCTTTGTTCTTTATACAATTTGTTGGCCCTCCTGGAAATCATTATCATATCATAGACAGAGGCTTGGGGACAGTCCAGTCCTTCCACAGGTAAATATAAGCAGTAATCTTGTTGCTTGGCTAGTCTTAGAGGTTCTTCTAATAGTCCTGCAAAAGGGTAGGGAAGGAACAGATATGCTTCGGTTGTGGTTTACTCCCTCAGGGCACTCTAAATATGGCATTGATTCTCTTGGCCACAGTTTGGATTGTTTCCTCCCACACGGAGGCTTTTCTCTTTACAGGGCTAAAAAACTTTAAGATAATAAATGCTGACACTTGGTGGCCCCTGAATGCTTCCCTGAAAGGAAAAATAAAAATTTGGACACTTTCCTGATGCAATAGAGGGCTCCATTCTATCTTTCAGTTGATAAATGTGGATGCTTCAGTTGCTGACTGAAGACTAACTGCACATTAGATGCAGCCGGAGACCTGTTCGTTTCTGTTCCTGGAACAAATGAAAGCAGGGTTAGCAGAATTCCTGTAGCTGCCCACCCAAGGCGAAGAGAAGAGTTACAGTTCTTGCATTTTTCTCCCATTGTCCATGCTGGGGGAAAGGACTGAGACCTTTCCATATATTTTAAACTTTAAAAACAGGCAAATCTATCTATATGTGCTCTTCCAATCTGGAAGGGATACTGACACAGTCTGGAATGTTCCTTGATAAAGCTTGTATTATGTTCTTGCTGCCTAATTCACAGAATTTTGCAAAGGGCCTAAAGAGGTTTTACCCACTGGTCATGAGCCCATGTATTTTCAGTGCCGTATTGATATTTCATAATTGCAAAAAAATGGAAATGAAAGAAAAAGCAGAGCATCGATATATTTATTTTAGTGGGCCTAAAAATGGTATTAAAGTGGAGACTACCCTCATTTATCACTTTTCAATAATATATGATTGCATAGCTATTTTGTGTCTGCAAAACAGGGCCTTCCTCTTCTCCCAAGAGTTCTTTTGGACTGTGAAAAATCAGAGGTGGGCTGGAAACAAGCGTAGAAATTTCCTATGTTGGGTAGGAAATGGACTAGAAAAAGTTGAAACCAAATTAATTTGGAAATGAAGTTACATTATATTGTCCTTGGGCCATAGACACACTGAAATAATCATTCTTAAGCACAGAAAGAAAACTGAAATGGGTGCTTCAAAATATCTGGAGAAGAAGGATTAGGGTGTTGTGAGTGAGCAGGATTTTTAGAAGCAGAGCCATAACCTGAAGCCCTAGGAAAACCTATATGTGGAAGTTTGGAATTGGGATTGGTGGAATCAAATGTATGGGAAGCAGAAAACTTAAATGATGGTATCTTGGTGTGGATGTCTTTAACAGAAGAAGGGGACAGCTGCTTGACCTTTTTGAAAAATATATCTTTTAGATGACAAAATACAGTATTCTGGATGCACTGTGTTACATTGACTGAAGCTCACTGAATCATTGTATGTAGTGGAAAGTAAATGTAGGTAGAATAAATTCTAGCTCTTACACTTAAAGCTATAAAATTGTAATTGCCTAATACATCTCTGATAACCTGACCAGTCACTTGCATCTGTGTGTGGGAGGATGTTTCCTTCTTTTTCTTGCCAATATGTCAATTAAAAATACTATATGCTGGTCCCACATATGTGTATTACTGATATGTGGTCCAAAAGCAGTGTGAGGGAGAATCAACATTTCTGAGTGTTGCTCATCCTGGTTTCCAAGCCTGCCTTCATAGCTCTGTATGGCCATTCTCTTTGTTGGCTAAGTGCTGCCATACTCTGCAGATCTGTTTCTCTCCCTAGCCAGGGTGTGGTCTTCTGTATACAGGGATTTCAGAGAGGCTTGTCATATTTTCTTTAGTCCTGGTCATGAGTTCTCTCTTTCTTCTGAATGCCTTTTATGCAGATGAAGAACAGATATATTGCAAACACATTTTAAGAGATTTTTAACAGGATTTTATTTAAAACATAAATACTCCAGGACAGCCTTTCTCAACCTTTTGACCCTGGAGGAACCCTTAAAATATTTTTCAGGCCTCAGGGAACCCCTGCACATTGAGGCTCAAATATAGGCCAGAAGTTACAAAATTATTGTATGTATTGGCCCTAACAGTGTTCTTAAACTAAAGAATGAAACTTACCTCTTTAATTTGAAGTTGCCCAAATTTGAAATAATTTTTAATATAAATAGTGACCTTTCACAGAACCCTAGGGTTCCACGGAATCCTAGTTGAGAAACCCTGCTCCAGGATATCTCAAATACCAGATAAAAATATTAAAGTAGATGACAACAAATTAGTTGCTTGTGCTGTTGAATCATTTAACATATAATGCTATGTATAAAATGGGGGGGGGATCCTGTCCCTTTCCATAAAAATGGGCTTCCCTCGTTATGTGAGAGAAATCCTGCAACTGCATAATCCTGATGGAAATCATCCCCACAGAAGATGATGAGATACAGCACTATTTGCTGGTGCAGGAGATGGGCAGTGCTAAAGTTTGATTGATTGATTGATTGATTGATAGATAGATAGATAGATAGATAGATAGATAGATAGATAGATAGATAGATAGGTGTAGTGTAGTGTAGTGTAGTGTAGTGTAGTGTAGTGTAGTGTAGTGGTGTAGAATAGCATGTTCTGAGTAAAGAATGATTAGGTGTTTGGTCTTTAGCCAGATGTAAGTATCAAGTTCTGCTAGTTTGAAATGAAGACATGTTTTTAGTATAGCTGAAATCCTAATTTGGTTAAATCCCCTATCCCTTGCCCCCAAGGATCCATATTTTGTGCAGGGCAGATACGTCCTAAGTATCAATTGATGTGTTGTGTAAGGAAGCATTTCTCTACTACTGATATTAAGGCATTTTCTTCTTTGTTCTCAGGAGTGGACATTGATCCTATGACGCATGCCCGGAAGAAACAGCTCTTGCTTCTGAAACACTCAGCTGGTTCTGCTGGCCAAGCTTTGTCACCGATTGACGGTGAGAGAATGGATAGGACTGAGGCGGAGGGCAGCAAGCATGGAAATGGCACTGAAGGGCAGAACTGCCAGACTAGATTTGCCAACATGACTAAAAGCAGGAACTTGCAGGAGCTTCGAAAGACGTATCCCTTGAGGAAACGCCTCAGCTCCTCTGTGGACAAAAAAACCTGCTCTGTGCTACTCACAAGGCTAGAGGATGTAGCTGGATCGCTGTCAGAGGAGACTCCGAGTGGGATGAAAAGAGGTCTCACCAGTTGCATAGATGACTTCAGACCTTCCTGCCTTCCGGAACAAATTCAGGTAGCGGGAGCAGGGAAACAAGACTCTTCTATAGGCAAATGCCAGATATCATGCCTTGGGACTGAGGAGGAGGGGCACAATGGCTGCCTCTCAGAGCCCAGAAAACGAAGGCTGGCCTCCCTGAATGCTGAGGCGGTGAACAACCTGCTCTTTGAACGGGATGACAACTTACTATCTGGCAGGCGTTTTCGAAAAGATTCACCCCAGATCAGTGGGATTTGTTGCACTAAAAGCATATGTTGCAAAGCTCAAGGTGCATGGCCCTTGATGGAAAAACGGAGTACTAAAACAGTGAAGGGAAAGAACCAGACTAAGTCAAGTCAGAAGTGTGCTCCTTACAACCAGTCCCTGGGCGGTGTCTTTGAAGGGAAAAGGCGGGAGGACAAGGGAATTTCCTACCATCCTGCCCCAAAGAGATTGGCCAGTCTCAATGCTGCAGCTTTTCTGAAACTGACCCACGAGAAAGACCAGCCATTAAAGCCCAGAAGTAAATCAACTGGAGAAAGCAAGATGGAAGGACACAGTTCCAAATCAAAACTCAAGTGGGCCAAAGCCAGTGGAAAAAATTGTGTTAAATCCAAAAAGGAAATATCTGCTGTCAAAATAGAGGGTCAGCGTAGCTGGCAAGGAGTCCCTGAGGGTGCATTTAGAAAAGTAGTTCATCAGGATTCTCCTAGAACCTATGGGAAAACTGAATCCATCAGTTACAAACAATTGCCTAACTCTTCTGAAGGCACAGAGGGTTTCTACCACAGACTGCCTTTGCTAATGGGTGGGCAAGCTTCCATGAAACCTGAATATGGAAGACCTGGAGAGAAATCTCCTACCCCCAAGCAGGAATTTCATCAGCCTTCCTTCCCAGTACCTCAGTTCCATCCTTTGCCTGTGCCAGGCAATCATCCAGATTGTGGCTGTTTCTTTGAATCGTCTGACTTGACGCCATTGAATGGATTTTATGTTTATTATGGCCAAAGTGGATACAATAGTTACACTCATTGCTCCATATACCCGAAGGATGAGTTGTCACAGGCAACGGGTTGTGAGGGGCTTTTGGTATCTCCAGGTTCCTTACCGTCTGACCCCTCATTTCAGCCATTTCATTGGTGTAGCTCTCCATATTGTTGTGGAGAGGGACCAGCAATTAACAGCTTCAGCCTTTGTGGAGTTATGCACGTACCAGAAAGCAGAATTGGTAGTGTGCATACAGGGCGGAATGGCTACCCTTATAAGATGCCTTTTGCAGCAGGTAAGTCTGTAACCACCTCCTTTTGTTAAAAATGCTAGTATTTATGGCAATTGAGTCTTTGAACAAAGGTATTTCCTTGTTGCCAGTTGATGGTATGCTTGCATTGCCTGAATGATTGGGTTCTGGGATACTGTGCTGGCCTTCAGCAACTTTGCACCTGAAGTAAAGAAGTCTGTATTGTTAGCTCATTTTTATTCACTGACAAAGTTAGAGGTTGGAATCAGAAGAGTTCCCCCGTGGTATCTCACGCCAAAAGGTGATGTCGGTCGCATCTTCTTGGTTGCATATAGCAGCCCAGTTGATCCTTTCAGAGATCTTAGACTTGATCCTGTTCTGGCTGTATCAGGTTTGCACATGGAACATTTCTTACAAACACATCTCCAGTTGATGCTGATATTCACCCCATCGGGTAAGAGGCTGGCAAAACTTGCTGGTTGCTAACATGGAGATTCCACTTCCAGTTTGGATAATTCAGTTGTAAGTTGAGCAGTCTAAACTATAAAACACTTCACTTCATGGGATGTCTTATTTAAGCTGTAATCCAAACCTAGTGATTGGCCTGTACTTCGTTTCCTCATGCAGGCACCAAAGGTGGAAAAAAGACAGATGTTGTAAAGGGATGCAAGAAGTAGGATAGCACAGGGGAAATAGCACTGCTTGACTTTCCTATTCTTCCCCATTTCTGACTGGAGCTGTGAAGATGACATGGCTGATTAACGTTACTTGTAAAATAATACAGATAGAGAGTGAACTCGTTGGATGAGTAGTGTACTGTTGTTTTTCCCAACCTGGCCCTTTGCAGCTAGGGTGAGATTGACTAGGAATTCATGGAATTACAGTCCTAACAGCTCTGGAAGGTGACAGATTGAGGAGGCTGCTCTAGAAGGAAAGAATATGTGGATACCTAGAAAGAATGTGGGATTCTTCAGTCTTTTCTATCCTTCTCAGTAGGGAGCCCTTAATTGCAGATACTTTGTGGGAATTCTCAGAGTTGATGATCCAATATCTGGAGAGCACCATGTATGGGAAGACTGGTCTACTCAACAAATCAGTTAATTTAAATCCCGAAGAGCAGCCTTTTTGTTGCTGGGGTTGGCATTATTGATTGATTTTGCATTATTTTTAGCAGTCAGAGGCTACAGGGGTGGGTGAGATAGGGATGTCACGCTATCACATAAATGAGTAAGATTATTTCTTCCAGTTTGTTTTTAATTTGTGGAAGTGTCTAATTCTTTTACATATACTTTAAACCTCTCTGAAGGCTTACCACAATTTTTTGTGTTTGTATTTCTTACCGAAAATTGTACCACCAATTTTGGGTGATTTGCCCCAATATAATATAATGCTGGGGATTCTGGGATATGTGGGCCATGCATAGCTCACAGCTTACCTCTCCCTGAGCTAAATAGTTCTCCAAATATAAATGTCTCATTCTATAACAGTGGCACCCACAGTGCAGACTTTTAGAAGGAAGACTTGCTGTCTGTCAGCCCTAGGCACAATCAGTTTAAACATGAGTGCTTAGTTTTCCCTTCAACACTCATTCAACTTCCTTAACTCCACTAAAAAAAGTATTTTATTTCTACATATCTCATGTCATGGTTCAGCTGCCTGCACTAACTATACGCTGTCAGCCACTTTAAAGTACAGTGGAAGGAACATCCCTATTCCCTTTCTGTGCACAACTCTGCAACAGTCAGACTGCTGAATATATGGCCAGCAACTATTGCTATAGTCAAATACTCTTTCCAATTTGGATTATTACCTTTTATTAATAATCATTGGAAAGGCTTAAGTTGTGTAGCTGACACAATGAAAACTCCCTTTTCAAAAATGCCTGCACATTCAGTGTCAGATTTCTACTTTGAGAGCTTCTCTTGGCAAGTGCTTACTTCTCATGCTAGCACAGAAACACTTAAATGCATATATTGGCCCTTTGTTTTTCCATGTGTGATCATTTTGGCTTGTGAGCTAGCCTATCGCAATGCTTGAAAGAGGCAACATAAATGCTATTCAGGGAAACATTTTGTTCTCATCAGCTCTAAGTGAGCAGGGGTCAGTATCTGGGTAACTCAACACTTCCCCTCGATCCCTGCCAAAGTCTAGGGCTTCCAAAATTGATTCTGGCACCCAGGAATTCTTGAAATGTATTCCCAGTACATTAAACCTCCTAAGGGTGCCATTTCTGTACTGTTTGTAAAAATCATACTATAGCAAAAAAAAGTCTGGGCAGGAGTCCAGTGTGGCCATTCATTGGTCTACAAGGTTCCCTGTTCTGTTTGGTTAAAGAAGGGCAGTCACATGACTAAGACTGGTGAACATATTGTGCACTTGCCTAAGTTATTTCTCAACTGTAAGATGCAAGATGTGTTTAGATGTAAAGCTAAAATACAAGATAGCTTGTTTTTAGCTGGGCATGGTGAGAAAGAAATCATAGTTAATTTTAGCAACAAGCTACAATTTAAATCCATGGGTTGACCCTGAATTGCAAATCCTGGGCTGCGTTAATAGTCACTTTTGTTTCATCTGAACTCAGAATTCTAGCTCATTTCCATTAGTATTATTATTATTATGTCCCCATTAGCAACAGAAATGGGGAAAAAATTAGAATTGACCAAACAAGCCATAATTACTTTGTTGGCCTGCAAATCTGACTTTTTCTGCCTTTTCAGCAAACCACAGTCAACACAAATCTTGAGTTAATATTATGCATGTGAATATAGTACCCCATATCCTCTTTTTCTTTTTTCTGTACTAAGAAGCAAATTGCTTGTTTACAAAAGAGAAGCAGGAAAGAATGACGAAGAAGCCTTAAAAATAAATACACAGATGTTACTAGCCCAGCTACCCACACATACTTAACGTAAGTGAAAAAGAAGAAAACTTCTTGAAAAGCTTCTCTTCTGCATGCTCCTCTTCACAGATTGCTAGGCAAGTAGTCATTTTCAGGTCTCAATTACGGATTATGGCTGGGATCTAAGGATTCTTGCTTGTAGAGCCTAATCCAGCTGTTTCTAATCTGCCATCCTCTAAAGAGCTGATTCTTCAACTCACAGAATTCACAGGGGTCATTGAAGTTGAAGTCCAGCAGACCATGAAGGCACCAGGTTGGAGAAACTTAGTCAGATGCTTCTTCAAATGTAGGGATTATATCATTTTTCAGATTGCTTAGGTATCACTAGGTACTAGATACCTAGATCCCTTCAATTTGAAGAGCAGATTTTGAAGGATCTCTTAGAGCTGTAGTGAGAATGAGAGGCAATCTCAGTGATCTGTGAGGTCTTTAGAGTAGATGTTCTTAAATAATGGTAATCAGAGCAGATGGCCATGTCTAGGCAATCTTGGCAGATCCTGAGGAAGCTAACCAGGTTCAGACCTTATTAGTTCTTGGATAAGAGACCACCAATCTCTAATCTCAGGACTAGGTAGATTAGACTTTTAAATGTCAAGAAAATCCAGAAAGAAGAGAATGGCAAACCAGCTCCATATTGTTACCACAAAATTAGTATGACTGTCTCCGTGTAATCACTGAGACTTGAGTTCAACTCAAGGGAGATTTTATCTTTAGGGGCAGATAAAATAAAAGGCCCCAGTGCTGTTTTGTCCTGTTCCTCTTGGCTCCCTGTACTCAGATCTTCTCAGCAGGCCTGCTCTGCCTTGGCTGGAATTGCTCTTGGTTGAGTTTAAATTTCTTTTACACACACCTTTTACAGGACGGCCTTTTTATGTTTTTGTAAATTTCTGAAATCAACCCCTTCCATTTCTTATTCAGTACTGATTTTTATACACCTCAAAATACATTTATTTTTAATAAATATAAGTGCCAGTTTGGTGTAGTGTTTCAGGCACCAGGCTAGAAACCGGGCGACTGAATTCTAGTTCTGCCTTAGGCACGAAGTCAGCTGGATGATTCTCAGCTCTAGGAAGAAGACAGTGGCAAACCATTTCCAAAAACCTTGCCAAAAAAACTGCAGGGACTTGTCTCGGCAATCACCAGGATTCCAGCATGACTCAAAAGCAACCCCCCACATACCCCCCAACCCTGAATATAACTTAACTACAACTTTCAAATAATTCTTCTAAATATTTTATAATACTTTCAGTATTGAGATACTTCCTATTTTACTCCCCTCACCCAAAAAATGATTGTTTATTTTTTTTAAAAGTTCATAACCCTCCCAAACTACCTTAGAATTGCTTTCTATCATATCATATAACAATTCCTTTAAAAATTAAAATAATCTAACTTCTCTGCCCTATCACCTTTCCCCACCAAAGAGTAAATCTCAACCAAGTGCAAGACTGGTGATAATTATTGAGTAAAATCATGTTCTCTATAAGATAGGAGATAAATGTCCTTGTTTTTCAGTTGCTTGATAGAGTCGTAAACATTTACATTACCAACTTTAAGGAATATAAGAAGTTATCTTATCTTGAGCCAAGCTATTAATCCATCTAGCTATGGTCCACATGACTAGTAGTGGGTCTCCATTGTTTCAGATAGGAGTCTCTCAAGTCTGAGTAGAAATGCCGGGAACTAGGATCCTTTCCTATGCAAAGCATGTTGTCTACTATTGTACTACATCCCCCAGAAAGCCAAAGAGTAAATATTAAAGTCTCTCAGGTGAATCACTGAATTGCTGACCACTGAATCACTATAGAAGCCATACATGACAACAACTAATGATGCCATTTCCCCCAGAGTTGACTCTGTATGAAGAAAGGCAAATTTTCAAATAATAATCATTTAAGTTCATTTTTAAGAACGTGCTATACAGAATTTATTTTAAACCAAGTTATTTTTAATTAGAAATTCAGATTGAAATGCAATTCTAAAAACTGTTTTAATTATTATTTTATACATCATTGATTTCTATTTACCCTTTGTTATATATGCATAGGGTCCTTCCTTCATCTTCCTGCTCCTCTCTCTTCTTCTGTGTGAGGAGAGGCATAGCTTGATAGATAAGTGTGCATTTTGCATGTACAGCACGTGGCCAAGTGTCATTTTCAGTATCCAGTTAAAGCAGGGGTTTACCATCTGCAGTTCTAGGGATGCATATTGTACACCTAGTCAGGCTCTTAAAGTCTGCCTAAACCGAAAGTAATTTCAACTACAGTTCTCATAGAGTTCTCTTAAGCAAGATTTATTTAGGTGAAAGGGATGGGATTACAAACACTTCAGCAACTGAACTCTTTTTTAATTTATCCCCAATACATTAGGTTAGAGACGTTTTTAGTTTATTTTTACAGCCTTCCTGTGATCCGACTGGGAGGCAAGTCTTTTCACTGATAACAAACAAGCTTGAAGCTGGCTGTTTGTATAACCATCTCCTGAATTTCTATCAGTCTTGCAACCAACTATTACAACCCCTAGAGTCCAGCCAAAAGTTATTGCCAAATTGTAGGTTTTAAGGGGAGAGAGCTATTAAATGCATGGTGAGTAATCGTATTTGCTGTATTTAATTAATTTAAAGTTAAATTCAACCAAGTTTTTGTTCAGCCCTATTTATTTTTTAGAGTGTGGCCTCAGCTCAAAAGTGTCTGAAAGGATTCTGTGCAGTTGTAGAGTAAAGGCATTCAGGTAGAAAGGCTAAGGAAGGAGTTAGAGAAGCACCTACTGTGCCATAGAGAACAGTAGACTGACTTCTATAGAGCCAACTTCATATGTATTCTGATTCAAGAAACACCTCTGATGTCTGTATAAGTGGGTTCCAGCAATGTGTATTTTACCTCTTTTGTTGCTTGTGTGTAGAATTCTAATCCCAACTATTTAAAACACTTCTCTTTTTTGCTGTGTTGTAAAATTCCATACCAGTATCTCTAGTATAAAAGCCACAGGACTATAAAATTCTAATAACTGTTATTGAGACAATTAGTTGATAAAGAGGTATAATTTCTTCTCCTCAGAATGGCAGGTACCTCTGTGGACATCATTTTCTGGCTGTGTGCAACCATGCTGTGAGAACAATTTTAAGATTGCAGGAAAGAATAACTAATTCAATTAAACTGCTGCAGGAATTTAGGTAGATCAAAGCAATGTTTAAACTAGGACTGTGGGACAAAATGGGTATTGTTCATTTTGCAGAAGGATGCTGCCATTCAAAAAGCAGCGTATGAATAAAGACCATGTGACTAAACATCTGTTATTTATCTGCGGATTTATGGATTTCTCAGAATCCTATCTTGCACTGAAGAGTTAATGGCCATATAACTCATTTGTAAAACTAAAATTAAATGTTTAAAATTTTAAAAAGTAGCTCCACAGATTAGGCAGTGCTATGCTGCTTTTCAGAGACTTATTTGGTTGGCTGTATTCAGAACTGAGAAGATCATGTTTCATGTTCTGAATAATGTGGAGGCATGTTCGTAGCCTAATCAGTGAATGCTTTCCTTGGAGTGAAGATGAACCTGCTAAATGAGGAAGAAAGGTGTCATTCTTTCCATCGTAGTGCAAAAGGTTCAAATAGTAGTTGAGTGATTAGTGCAGACCAGAGATACTGGTCTGTGTGTTTATCAATCGTGGAAGCCCTGCCTCCAGCTTCCTACAGCTAGTAGCTGGGGAAATTCCATCTGAGCTGGATCACAAGCAGAAAGGGATTCCCTCACTTTCTCTCCCTAAATTATGGGTCCTTCTAGCCCCAAACCAGTTTGAAGTTGTGACAGAGACCTGTACTTTTTTTGCAAACGTCTTTTTCCTGGTATTATACATTGTCCCATATACTGTTTCCTACTTTTTACAAACTGGTATTTTTGCACACTGGGTTTTGTTCTACAGACAAATTCACTTGAAAGTTTCAGAGGTGCAGATTGAGCAAGTTCATCTAAAAATGTAGACTGAATCCATTTCCCCTTCATCCATATTCAAGATACACAAAGCACCTCTTTCTGGAAAGAACTCCTATCTCTTCGCTTTCTATAGACCATTCCCTGGCTTGAGATATTACTCACGCTTTGGGGTTTACAGTTTTTAGCATAGCAAGGGAGAGCCCGCTCAGTCCAGGGAATTCAGAGAGCCCCAGAATGGTGTTTGCACCTCTGACAGTTCGACCATTAAATATTCTTCTCATATTTATTAGCTGCCCTTATCTGTGCAACTGTGACAGCAGTATTACTATTTGTTAATGCTGTTCCCCATACAGACAGAATAATAGCTTCATGGCCTTCTCTCTTCAGTAAAACATCTCAGTCATGCTATGTGCTTTAGGTCAAAATCAATGGCAATATTGTTTTTCTTTTTTTTTTAAGTTGTCAGGATTTCAGGGATTTTCTGTGTTTGCAGCAGAGACCTGGTTTTGTCACAGCTTGCATGTCCATCAACTTCCTCACTTTCTAGAGGTTACATGAAGCATTATTGATTTTTATGGGTACTAATATCTTTGCTCATGTAAAAATGTTTTACACTTCATGGTGAAGGATGCTTCTTGTGGAATTGGTCAGGTGTAAGCCACTTTCTGCCATTCAGAATCCTTGCATTAAGATGCATAGCTCTTACTCTGTCTGATGTAGTTTGCAGACTTCAGGCCACTGTATGTTCTTGAAAATCATAGCCAATGTCAAGCATGAAGTTCAACTGTAAAGATCTCCTTCATTAGCACTGCATCAGCAGCTCCTTCCTCAGCAGCTGCTTAACAATAGGGCTGTGCAGATTTGAAAGGAAAAGGTGATTCAGAGTACACATGGAGGTTCATGTCCATTTTGGCATCTCTTTAAGTCAAACATGTCTCTTCCTGAGTTGCATGAGCATAGGAAAAGAGGCCGTTAATTTAAGCAGGTGCAACAGGTGAGGCATGTATCCTCATGTACATTCCAAATCACTTTTCCCCCTTTAAATCAAGATCTCTGCGCTGCCCTACTGAACAATTTTGATTTCCAGTTCCATGATTCCCATGCTCTCATTTTTCTTGAGAAACTGAAACTATTTGACTATTCCTACATTCATGCATACTGTCAGGAGGAAAATTGGAAGACTTATCCCACTGTTGATTAAACAGAAATATGGCCCAGCCATTTCTCTGGTGTGGCAGGGATTGATTGTGGCAGCACTGCTCTACAGTGGTGTGTAAAATGTTTCAATTTGGAACACTCCATTTCGAATTCAAAACAATTCTTTCAAGTTAAAATTGTTTATTTGGTTTTTGAAACAAGCTATTTTAGTCATTTTGGAGGTGTTTTGAAACATCTTGTTTGATGCTTGGAATCAGGGTGTTTCAAAAAGATTTGAATTTAAAATATTTCACACACCCCTAATGATTTGTATTTCAAAAACATACAGATTTTATAAATGATTGACAATCTGAAGAAGACATTTTCAAACAAATCTATTTGTTCCTAGTTGCAGACTTTTTGTGCGGGGGGGGGGGAGATATGGAGATATGGAAAGCATTTTTTTTCCTCCGGTGCTGAAATATGGGCTAATAACTCCCTATGGGACTTGTGAAACATGGACAGTAACTGTGTAGGTGCTAGGGAGATGAGCACCAGATACTTTTAATAAGTACAATACACAGGAAGGTTTAATCAAAACTGCTTGTGCATTTTTTCTTTTTCCTGTTCATCAGTTGTAGCATTAGAACTGCAAGTTTTTATTTTGTGAAGGAGAAATTCAAGGAAAATGATGTCTTGATTCTCAAGACTGAAGAAAAGATCTGATCATTTGGTATAGATACAGATGTCATGTGTTTTGTATACATTTGTAAGAATGCTAAGTTAATTATGATGTTGGAAGCAGACTGAGCAAAAACACCACATATTTCATAGGGCCAGAAAATCGCTTTTACGTCCGTTCTGGTAATTCTCAAGCATGAGACTTGAATTCAAATAGTAATTCAATCATTTTTAAATAGTGCTTTGCAATCTTCCTCTTGGAAATTGTTCCAACAGTCATGAAAGGCTGAGTCTTGCTCTGAAAAGTAGAATCTTATATTACTTGTTTACCTCTTGCTCATCTTGTAGATAGCTGCAAGTCCCTGGACCAGCTGAGCCTCACAATCCCAGTGGCAGGACATCCCGTTTCACCTGCCCATCCTCTCTCAGGATGTCCGGTACCCAGTGTGCCACCAGCTGCAGAACCTGTTCCTCACTTACAAACGCCAAACTCAGAGCCCCAGACTATGGCCCGTGAATGCCCGCAGAGCTCCAAACCACCCAGCGGCTCTAAATCTGGCCTCCGGAATACTACTAGCTGCTTACACGTGTCTGACAACAAAACAGTCGGAAGTCACTTGCATCCAAAGCAGCAACGCATCAACCGGAGGAGAGCCACAAATGGTTGGATACCTGTTGGAGCAGCATCTGAGAAGGCCGTCTACGTTGTGGTAAGCGTTTGGCAAATGACTTTTCTGTTAGCAGGCAGAGCCAAAATGAAAATAAACAAAGCAGTCTACGGTAAAGAAGCAAAACAATTTAGGTTGTGCCAGGATTGTTTGTGACGGAATGTTTTATTGCCTTTTGGTGTAGGAAGAAAAGAATTTTGCCTTTAATCATTGCAGTCCAAGTCTTAGCTCTTTGGGACCTGGTTTGTAACAGGAGCAGAATGCCTTGTAGCAGTTTCTCTCAGCAAAGATGGCAAGGAAAAAAGGCTAGTCACAGCTCGCCTTTGAATTAAGATCCTTGCTCTGATGATTTTTGAAGTATACTCTCTTTTAGAAATATATTGGAATACTTCTTTAGTACTTCTAAAATGATCAGAAAAAAATAATACATTCATTAAAAATGAAGTTAAACATAATCTAGAGATTATGTATTTGAATAGAAGAAATAAATATTAGGTGGTGAAATGAAGTATAGTACACTTGCTGTTAAAGAAATGTCTCTTTCTGAGTACTGTGTACAACAAGGTCTTCAAACATTAGCCATCTTCTCTAGGCAATAAAATAACAGTCCTAATATTGGAATTTGTCCTAAGTTTTGGTGATTGCCTGCAACTACATTTTTACAAAAAGAATTGCTTCGAGACAGAGGTGAGCAACTTCTGAAAGGCTTCAGAAGGCCATCTGGTGATGTGACCGAAAAAGATGGATATTTTTTCCAACTGTTCGTTTGTTTTGCAGGTTGTAGAGATAGGAATGGAAATCAGAGGCTTCTGAGAGCCAAACTGGTACAATTCCTAACCATAATCTTTTTGAAGCAGAATGAAAAAATGACCCTTTTTAAACTAGTTTTTTGGGGTTTGGGAATTTTAAAAGTAGGAATGGCAGCCGGAGGCAAACTGCTATTGTTCTCATCCTTTAAATCCTCCAAAAATCTGAAAAACATCCTAATACTGCACCACTAGTATTCAGCCATTTTGCTACAAAATTTGACATTGGAGCTACATTCAAACTGTAAACAGCTCACCATGGCCTAAGATATGTTAGTTGCAATCCCCCTAAATAATTGACCATTTGATGCACTTTAATGGAGTTCTGTAGTCTGCCACTGAAGAGAAGCGATTCTCTACAGTAAAACCCTGCAGAACAAGGTATTCTATAAAACCACTTAGAGGTAGTCCTCGACTTACAACAGCAGTTGGGACCGGAATTTCCACTGCTAAACAATGTGATCATAAAGCACAACCTCATCACTTAGCAACAGCAATCCCTGCAGTCCTGGTTGCTGTCGTTAATCAAATCCCACAATTGTTAGGAGAGGAAACTTCCTGCCAGCTTCCCACAACCAAAATCAGTGAGGAAGCTGGCAGGAAGCTGCAAGTCCCAGGCCAGCAGACAGGTAAGTGGCTGCTTCCGGATGGGCGAGGTGGTGCGCGGGAGGGTCAGGGTGTGAGGGGGTACATGAGAGGCATGGGTCGGGGAAGGTGCACAAGAGTGCTCAGGTGGGGGAGACTTACCCCAGCGACTTGTGATCTTCCCTGCCGCCTTCACTATTGACTTTCTGGGGAAGCCGGCAGGGAAGGTTGCAAATGGCAATCACGTGATCGTGGGGTGCTGCACCTGGTTGTAAGTGCAAACCAGTTGCCAAGCGCCCAGATTGCAATTACATGACCACGGGGCTGCTGGGATGGCAGGAACTCTGAGGATGGTTGTAACCACCGTTCATTCAGCGCCATCGTAACTTTGAACAGTTGCTGAACAAATGGTGGTGGGTCAAGGAATACATGTATTCAGGGTGCTTTCAGTTTCCGTTTCTTTCTTCTGAAAGTCAGCACTTGCAATCTTCTTTCAATTCAGATTCTTCTCATTTGCAGACTTGAGTTGTGAGAATTGCTGGTAAGTAACAGGTGAGCTCTAGGCTCATCTAAGCTCCCTATGGGCATGTTTACAATATACAATCATGCTATAATCATTACTGGGATCATATTAGAATGAAATCATCCCAGTGTGGAAGAAGGACTTCTACCTCCTTAAAAACAGTTCACATTCCAGTAATAACATTACCATTCTTGTTAAATATACTTGCTTTTGGCCCCTCACAGCAGGTTTTTACAAATTATAGTGCTATAGATGTGGCTGGATTGTTGGGCACCTTGGTATCCAACTTCTGTCAATAAATGCCAGGTCTGTGCAGAATAAGAATGCATCTGTTCATGACATGGTAATCGATGATTGAACAGATCTAGCCAGAGTAATAAATGTGATTGCTCCCGTGGGGCTTTTGTCCAGTCACTGTCCCACGGAAGAGTTGAGGGGAGTGAAGTGACTGAAAAGATGCTTAGAGTGACTGTGGCAGAAACTAGAAACCACAACCAAACTTTGGTAAGATCTCATGTTTGAGTCCACACAGTGGCGATAAAAACAGCGAAGTGTCAGTTCTTCTCCACAGTTATTATTCTGCCCAGCAGCCATGTTCAGAGTGATACAAAATCTTTTAGGAAAGGATGGGTGGAACAAACCCCCTGCAGACACACTGGATGAATTTGAGAGTTTTCTTGCAGATAAAGAACTTGTATCTGCTCTGGTTTGGATACTGGATGGGGAGAGTGCATTTCAGAGAGCGAGGTGTCACTTGGTGTTGGGATACATCTGATCTCTTGGAGCCCAAGGAAGTAGCTTGAGTCCTCTATAATCTGAAATCTGCCCCCTGCCTCCCTCCTGGCCTATTTGGATGGCATGGGGAGATGTAAGCAGCTGGCTCCAGGAGATCATCTCGGGGAAGGCATAATGCCACCTGCCTTAAAGAAGGTGGTAGTATGCTCTCTCCTGTTTGGACAACTCTTGCCCAGTTTCTAATCTCTTTCCTTGTGCAAGAGCATGGTGGGAAATCAACAACAAGATATTTCTAGATGAAATGGATTATCTGGATTTTTTCCACCAGGATTCATGCCTGATCATGGGACAGAAATGGCATTGGTCGCTCTGGCTGATGACCTCTGCTGGAATTTTGTGGGGTGTGCCCCTCCTGGTCCTATTATGTCTTATCAGTGTTTTATAACCAGTGCCTATCTGGAGGTTGTGTGGGAGTGATTTCAAGGAAGTGTCATTGACATAAATCTTAAGACAAATGTCTTTACAAGATAGTTCCTCCAATTTGAGGCTGAACCCCTCCCAGGATTTGATTCTTACTTTGAGCATCATTTTTACTCCAGATCTTATTACTTTGAATACCAGCTTACAAATAGGCATATTTCTCACAGATTTCTTTCAGCAATTCCATTTTATTTTGTGGCCACACCATTGTAAACATTCTAAAAACTTATTTTCAGAGGAATTCTAAAAGGACAGGAAATACAGTGTAATGCACTTTCTTCTGGTAACACATGGAACATATTAGAAATGCACAATAGCAGTGAGAGAGGGAAAACTGCTATCTATGGATAAATCTATATAAAAGTGTGCATTTAAGTACATATTAGAGCTAGAGTTGGTATCAACTTTTCCATTTTGAAACTTCTAAATATAACACACATTTTTGTACAGCTCTTTACTCTGTGTGTGGGCAAAGATATACAATAGCACAAAAAGATTTCATTATGTTGGAATATCTACATATGTCCACACATAGATGTGTGGTTTTACAGTGCCTATAGCAGGACAAATATCTGGCAATAATTCTCACATGACAAAACATACGTTTCAACGCACAGCTTGGGAACTTACAACTTGGGGATTTAAAAAGTATAGTGGGCATTGTCCTTTTATCTTTTAACATCTTTGCAGCCAAGAGCAATTCAATATCAGTGGGCATGCAATATTGATTTCTACACCAGAGAGGTTAAAATGGATTCTTTTAACGGGGGTCTTAGCCCTGCAGTCTCCCACAGAGCCAGGCATGAAAAAGCTCACCTTTTGCCCAGCCTTTGTCCTTAAAATGAATCTGAACTAAGTAAAGTAACTTGAATATTTCTTCTTCTCTGGTTTAGTAATCGTTACCTTTCGTTTGAGCAGCATGTTTTGCTTCCGAAATTAACCCGCTGGGAAGAGAGATGGATCCTGCTGTTTTGCACGATCCGTCTTCTCCACGGGCTCTTTAGCAGTAAAGATGCACACCCTTTTTTGGCAGGAAGCTGTCTACTTGGCGTAGGTGGATTAGTGGAGGCTGCTGGTGTCTGTTTCTCAGTATTGTTTTTGCAGACTCACTCCTTTTCTTGGCGCTCTCTCTTGTCAATATTTGTAGAATGAGCCAGAACCAGCTGTTCGTAAGAGCTACCAGGCTGTGGAGAGAGATGGAGAAATCATTCGGGTCCGGGACACAGTCCTCCTGAAATCAGGGCCACGGAAGAAATCAATGCCTTATGTGGCTAAGATATCTGCCCTGTGGGAAGATCCCAAAACAGGTATTGAGCACAAAACTTATATATGTACCTTGTACAGGCTGTCAAGGTGAGATGGTCAGCTATATGATGGATGTTAGCTATGTAATAATGTATTTGTTTATAAAAGATTTGTGGAGTTGGGGTGAGGATGTCTGAAAATCATCCTGCATATCATCCTCTGTGTACCTGTCTACCGAAGGCCCAGTGTGACAATCATTTATAAATGATTCAGTCAAGCTAACTGTATCCATGATGGGAATACCCTGCAAGCTTGGGTCAGGAAAATCCAAGATAGAATGTTAAATTAACCTGGAAGGCCAGTTGGCAATCTGTGGAGCTTTCTTTCATTTGCATCATCACTTTAAGGCTCTTTTTTAAGTTGGCAAGTAGATGCCTTAGTACTAAAATTAAAGGCATCCAGAGGCTTCTGCTCTGAAATGAAAGCAAGAATAACCAACCTAAAATAGACTGTCACGGAATTAGATTTTGTATGGGGCAAAAATGTTGATGTCTCTTACAGAAGATAATTGCATCCAATTGGTCAGTAGTCACCCATACATCACAAAAAAAAAAAAGTGGAATAATTTTTGAAGGTTTTCTTGGTGACCCCTCAGCTCACTTTATTTCCTAAGAACTTCAACTTCTAGACATTGGTTCAGTCTAATAATTGGGGACGTGCACCCTGGAAACAGTTGCCCCAGTTTTGCCAAGTTGACATCTTAGCAACAGCAGCTCCCACAAGATTTTACCACAGCCAGAATGTCTTGAACCTCTAATTAGGCTAGCGTTCTCTGTAGTTTGTAATCTGGGAAATGGAAGATAACTGGATTTCTGTTTGCTTGATTGTCATAGTACTAAATGAAGGCCATGCTGCCATAGAGATGGAGATAAGAAATAAAAATAATTTGGGGATATAGACTGTTCCTTTCCCATTAGGCTAGTGGCTAGGCATCACCATCAATAGTATTATTTGATAAAAGACAGGTCATTTTCAAAATGCTTTCGTTGAAGCCAGTTAGACTGTACCTATATCTCTCCATGACTGAGGATGTGGGGTAGGGAAGTGTTCTGTTAACATGCAATGCAAGCAGACAGTTTGTGGTGCTGAATTTGAATCACTTCATGATGTTTACAGTTCCTCAGAGTTATTTCCATCTATTTTTTTAAATACAGAAAGGCCTAGTAAAGCTGGGGACAAAACAAAAATTAGAAGGTTTGCAGGGGGTACTCAGTTCATATTAACATCTCTTTCAGTTGCAAAACAGGCTGCCATTTCTACGTATCGAGGTGGCTTGATCTCTATTCTTTGTGCATCACACACATGGGTGATGAGTCTTCAGAGAGTCAGTGATGGAAATTTCTAGAACTGCAGGTGACTTCTTAGGAAGCTTATTCTCCAGTCCTCATCTGAGAATGTTCTCCATTGTTTCCATTAGTTTCCTTGTGACCACTGTAGCATCATCTGGATTCTTCCCTTCTCATAAATGTGCATAATGATTCAGAGGTTCTTTTATTATTTTTGCTTGCTCCCCTGCATCTTTCACTGGGGCAAGTTTTTGAAAGAGTCTTCTGCAGATGTTAGACTTCACAGGCCAATGGCAGCAAGGCACACTTCAAAAAATGTGCTAGTAAATTGCTTCCTACCAATGATTATTCTTTTTGTCTGCTAAGACTAAGAGAGGCTCATGTCATAGAAAGCTGTCATGATTGTTAAATAAGCTTGAAAAACACAATTCACTCAAGTATCAAGCTCTCTTTACAGGAGAAGTTCATTCTCATATCTGTTTGGGCTGTAGAGTTAATGACATTAGAAACTATACTAGTTTCTTCAGGATCAATAGCTCCAGTTTGATCTTCAGTGCTAGCCACTCAGATGGGTTCAGACTCAACCTGTGTGCTGACCTCATATCATTTTTTTACTATTTCAGGCAAGTTAGTGAATCTCCCATTCCAGTGAGCTTTCCAGTAAAAAAAAAAAATCTCCAGTATAAAGTCCCTCTTTGAGACTGATGGTCTATATTATGTGTGTCCTCTTTTGGACCTCATTCAACTGCCCCACTTAAGATGACTCACCTTGCCTCCAGCTTTGATGGAACCTGAACAATTTTCTAACACAGATTCAACAGTCCTCATAAGAAGATACCAGGATGCCAAGCAATCATGTTCTTCTCAGTCCAAGTTGCCTTGATCTCACTAAGAGTTTCCAGGAACTCCCCCAACTCTTCCTACTCCTGCTCTTCTGTTGAAGGATCTTGGTATAGACCAGTATAGATCTTGTTCCTCCATTTTTCTTCCTGGCATAGTTGTCCTTCCATGCAATATGACCAGTGGAAACATTGGCCTCATTTAAGCACCGATTTTCAGAGTAGATTCTATACATCTGCCCTATTGGACCCCACTATTCAGTTTTTCTGATACCTTCAAACTTTGCCAACAGAAGTTCACTCAGATTCTGAGGATTATCACTTTGACACTTCTTCCACCTACTCAGACCACCCATTTCATTCTTCTCCTGACTCAGTAGCATCTATGTTGTCAACATTAAAGGATCCTGAGAACCTACATAAAGTTTAAGAGGATGAATAATACCTTCTCTTTTAGCATTTGATATCAAGCTCTATTATTGTGGATGCTTCTCAAATTAAATCTCAGGCTCACTAAGTCCAGGGTATCAAGAGCTAAACAGTGAAGAGGAGGCTGTTACATCAGATTCCTGGCTTCTTATTATAGTTTGAGTTCATAGCACAGCCTTCTTTAGGACTTGTTTGCCATTCTCCCTTGGATCTGACTCTTTATGTTGAGGTTCTTGAGATCTTCCGGAAGGTTGCAATAAAGTCAGCCATGTATGTTCCAGTCTTCAAGGGTTTTACTTCAACAGTTCCTTCATCAGGGAAAAGAGATGGTAACATGCATCCTATCTAGGATTTAAGGAACTTAAACACTTCAATTTGTGATAGAAAAATCCAGATGGTGATTCTTCAAAACCTCCTGCCTTTACTACATCTGAAAATTGGTTTGCACCAATTGACTTACAGGATGCCTGTTCTCACATTAGAAAAGTTACAACACAGGAAATATCTACCTTTCAGTAGAAGTACTTTTCTTTAGCTTCTCTGTTATGCTAACATTTTTCTCAAGAGGCACTTTGATTACTTATCTCTGACTTCTCATTATCCAAATGTACCTGTCATAGACAATTGTTGCCCTTTCTAATCCATCTTTCACAACAGATCCAAAGAATCTTCATCTGTTCCATCTCTCAGGCTTTGGGTCAACCTGAGATGTCTTATTTGCATTCTGCCCTATCTTTTCCCTTCATAGGAGCAATTCCAGATTCACACTGACCAAAGACATTCCTCCTCTGGAAAAATTCTAAGAGCCTTCCCCAGCTGGCTCAATACATACAGTGACTAGTGGATGTCTGGCATTATGGCAACTTCTATTTCAGGATTGAGTTCATAAAGCTTTAGTGAGAACTTTTCAGTATTTGTCTGTTCTCAGCTAACTCCCACAGTCGTCATCTGAAAAGCTGGCTTTGTTGCCTATGCAGCTTGCATTTCACTCTGTTGTAGGGCTGAATCTTCTCAGAAGACTCACAACTGACATCTCCATCATGGTTGGATTACCCACTGTAAAAACTTGCAAATCAATGAGTATTGGTGTTACCTGTGTGCTCCTATCACATTAGCTATCTAGAATTCTTAGCGTTCTTAAAGACTGTACAAAATTCAGTCCTGTATTTTGGAACTAGATGGTGTCCAGGCTTAAACAAAGACCACGCTGAGATGAGGAGAATGTCTCTAGTGTTTATTTAACTGCTATAGTAGACAGAAAATCCTACCAAACTGAAGGAGCGTGGGAAAACCCAGACAGATAAACCCCCAAACTCGAGGAGGGTCTATTCTGGGTTTCTTTGAATGACAGTTCAAAGCCTCTAAACTATGCATGCGTTTTCCCCCCTGGATAGGGGCCCCCTCCTGCTCACCATCTGTACTCATAACAGATGACCCAGCCATTTTTGTATATCTTTTTTTTTAATAAAGTTTTATTAATTTTCAACATATACATAAAATACATAAAAGCTAAAAAGAATGAAACAAAGAATACTACAAGAAAAAAACTAAAAAAGTGCAAAAATACAGAAAAGACTATTACATGGTGGCTTCTGACTTTCTACAACAAAGATATATATAATGTGATGACTGGAACACTCGTGCCTTCATTCAATTATGACTTAGAAGCTTCTGCTTATAAATCTATTTTAATGAAGCACAGCATTCAGTACAGAGAAAAAGTTGTGAATGGAATTTCCCATGCATTTGTACATTTTAAAATCACAGTAACTTCAGTTCCCCCCCCCCACTGCCCCCTTAGGTATGTGCTCCTCCTTCTCGTGCCAGCAGATGGCTGTAACAGTTCTTCGCAGATGACCTTGGTGCGAAGAGCAGCTAGCCCACACAAGATGAGTCACACTCCCGCCATGTTCCTCCTCCCTGCTGGTCTACTCACAGGTTGACACGGGTTGCTGCAAGATGGATGGGAGTCAGATAAGATGTTCTGGGAACATTTGATTGAGGAGCATGACAATAACTCATTATCAATCTCTTACTCTAATTTAAACTAAGACAAACATTTCTATAAAGCATTTCCAACTCTATATGACATTCTCCTCTAAAACAAACAATCTCTCCCTCTTAAAAAAATAAAACAGCTTTTCTAACATAATTATTCACCTAATAAGGAAATACTCAAATATCCTACTTCACTAAAATTTTACTCCTCTCTGCCTACAAAAATAACAAAATATAAATGATCTACATTTGCTTAATGTCCTTTTACCCAAGGTAAAATCATTATCCACAAAACAAAAACAGTCTAAACCTTTAAGAGACCATCCTGATAAACACATTTAAACAATTATCCAACTTCAAAATAGACTAAGGCATTTACATATCTCAGTATTACACACAAAGCTTTCCCCTTACAAGTCTCAAATTCAGCAGCCAGCCTTGATTCTTGATCTCAATTTTCCAGGAACACAGCCAATCGTATCTCTCCCTTTGCACCCAAAACTCTTCTTTCTTCAGAATCAAAGTTAACTCTCCACAGACCAATTTTTTCTCCCTTCGCTTTTTGACTTGGAAACATTAATCCTCATTTTCTTCTTTAAAGAAGGAGCACTACTCTCAAAGTAGTTTTCACTCTTGTCTTCTTTTTCAAGTTGTTAGTAAGCTTTAGACCTCACAAGTTCTAAGAGACGGTCCAGGGCTTGGATGACGTCAAGATAGAGTTCTTTAAAGATTGCTTTCATTTCTTCCATGTCTCTCCACAGGGTATTATCAGGAGAAAAAAGATGTAAACAAAAGCTGTTCTCACAGGAAAGCAGAAGCAGATAGCTCAAAATTCAACTCAGCAGGTTCAACAAAGTAGATAAATCTTTTATGATCCTCAAACATTAAGAAAATGGCAACAGAACAGCAAAAATCTTTAAATCCCAATATTAGAATTTAAATATTAAAAGGGCCAACTTTCCAAATTAGTAAATTTCAAAAATAAGAAAATCACCAAGAGCTTTGCATTTCTTTGTTGCAAAAGGCCTCTCTTTGGTAACAAATCAACAACAAAAACCCCTTGGTGTTTTAGAAATGGGGTGGCAAGATTTAGTGTCCGTTTTATGGCTTCGGTGCAGCCCCGAACTTGATGACATCTGCACCTCCCAGTGTTCTCAGTCATGGATTGATCACAGGGACTCCATTCTGTGACACCCCCCCCCCCGCAAGGAAATGGTATCTGGAGAACAAAAGGGATGATGTCCTGGATTCTCCTTACCCGGAGAATTCTTCAGGCTGCAGGAACCCAGCCTGCACCCAGAAATGCTGTGCCGTCGGCACTGCTTAAAAAAGCAATACTGCTCAGTCTGCCATTCCCCACAGGAAGCCCATTTTTGTATATCAACAAAAAAGGGAGAACTCAGTCCTCATTCATGTTGCAACTAATCTAGGACACTGGTATTTAATCCACAGGACATGCCTAACCATCTCATAATGGTTCTCCTAACACATGACAGAGGAGGGAGCTAACAGCCTGACCCAAAACCCCTTCAGATAGCAGCATGTTTTTTTGCAATTCTCTTTCAAACTAAGGGATATACTATGGGCAGCACATAACAACTTGACCAGTGTTTATACTAATAAAAAAACTTATTTTTCCACTTCAATTTCTGCCATTGTGGAATGTTTCAGTGTTCACTGCAGCATATATCCAAATTCTACTTTTTCTGAAGTCAGCAAGACTTTCCTTATCTTTCATACATGTGTATTTAGCAGCCATTTTTGCCTACCATATAGAAGTGGCCATTTCTTGGTTTTCTTTCCTTGCATCAATGATCTCATTGTCTCTTACCCCCATCCCCTGTTAAATTACCACTTCCTTTGTCATTTGTCTCTTGTCCTTTCCTGGTGGATTGTGAAACTCAAACAACCTACAGCTTCTTAACTTTAAAGTTGTATCAGTTACCTCAAGTGAGGGAATGATATTGAAGGCAAAACTGAAATGCTTTGGCCACATAATGAGAAGACAGGACACCCTGGAGAAGATGCTGATGCTAGGGAGAGTGGAGGGCAAAAGGAAGAGGGGCCGACCAAGGGCAAGGTGGATGGATGATATTCTAGAGGTGACGGACTCGTCCCTGGGGGAGCTGGGGGTGTTGACGACCGACAGGAAGCTCTGGTGTGGGCTGGTCCATGAAGTCACGAAGAGTCGGAAGTGACTAAACGAATAACAACAACAACAATCAGTTACCTCAGCTTGCACTCCTTGTTCCTTGAGTGTTGACCAGTTCTATTTATAATTTCACAAAGAATTTCACAAAATATTCACAAAGCCTGGTTCAGCCTTTCTCTCCAAGCTAGTTTCCTTTGCTGTCCGTGCCTGTTGAGCAATCCCTTTGCTTCCTGGACATCTGTCAGACTTTGGCCAATTATGCTGGTTGTACTGCTTCCTTTCACCCTTCCTCTCAACTGCTTCTGTGATGTGGGGAGCCCAAGAAGAGTTTCCCAGTGTAGTGCAAATGATTTGCCAAGTGGGTGACAGCTGCGATATAACTCTGCTACATTTGGTCAGAAAACAGCCTCCTTGCCATCCGATGGTCCACCAAGTCTTCTTCTGCAGCCTTTGCCTCCTGGCCATCTGATGGTCCACCAAGTCTTCTGCAACCTTTCTTACTGTTCCTGCATTGCCTGTGTTTTGCAAAATCATAACTTAGTGTAGCCCTCACCATTCTACTTACATCTCCCAGAGCTACTACCTCAGTAGGGGAGGTGGGCAAACATTTGGAACCTTTTTCTCATGCTGTGGGCTTGGGGAGTTAAATTTCATTTAAAACCAGCAAGAAGTTGTGCATGGCCCTGAGGCCAAAAAAGATTGCTGCTTCCTGTTCTACATTCATTAAACATTATTACCTTGATACCAGAACTGAAACTTCATTGAGGGCAATGACCCACCTTTAATTCACTTTCCCAAATGCGTGTTGCACAGAGAGCTATGAGAAGAACAGGCTGTTTATACAACCCACATACCACCCTTGCTCAGATAGACTGCATTTTCCCTGTTCTGCTCTTCAGTCTGGGGAAACTGAAGCAGGTGAGAACTTCCCACTAAAAAAGTCCCCTGCAGCTTTAAAACAGTCCAGTGTTGGCTGTGTACAGGTGCATATATGTATGAATACACTAATGATCACTGTTAGAGGTAAGCAGCCTGTCTTTGTGTTCTGTCTGACTTTATGCTGGTGTGTTAGAGTATTTAAAAAACCTACTTTATCCTTTTCTAGGGGAACTGATGATGAGCCTCCTGTGGTATTACAGACCAGAGCACACTCAGGGAGGCCGTAATTCTAGCATGCATCAGGTGAGTGTTTGGCATGGGGACTGGGAATGGAAATACAGAACATTTAAAAAAAAAGTCAGCAAAGGCTGCTTGCTGTGGTGGTTCTGATGTTTCTACAACCATTTATTTGCAAAGAAAAGGAAGAGCATTTGGTCTTCCTGCTTTGCATGGGTCCTTAGTGTTTTATTTTTCAGCAGTTGGGCCACTTCTTTCTAGACATGGGAAAATTTGTGCTGTTTTATAAGCTGGAAAAAGTAGCAAAGAATATGTTAAAGGCTAGCACGTTTATTGCTTTGGATGTTGCTGCTGTACCAAACTAACATGGCTGCCCTCTGGAATTGGTTGGGAAGTAATTAGAGCAGCAAGGCATTAAAAGACTTTCCATTACCTCACCCCCAAAATTCATAATTTTATAAACAATCCTTAACAACTCTGAAAGTTTCCTTTTGTCTCTGTGAATTTGTTAAAGAGTGGTTCTTGCTCATATATTAAAGTTGGTTTTCCTTCACTTTAAGACACCAAAAGCTATGGAAAGCATTCATCTCTAAGACTGGAGGGTTATCTTTAAAGGCTGGATGTTTTTCCCCCGTCAAGATCTACAGTATATTGTTACAATGCTACCTTCCCAGATTATTGTTTTTATTGCACAATAAATGCAGAGGCTCTCCTCCATTATGGGTAGACCTAAATGTCTTTTCCTTCATTGAAGACTTCAGTTGTAGGAGAATTGCTTTTTTCAATAGCACCAATAACAACTCTCTCACTTTTTCCCCTCTCCCCGACTAGCAACTCTTATTATTAAATGTAATTCCAACTACAATGTCCACCTGACAGGATGATCCAACCACCTTTGATGACTTCAGATCTAAAATTTCTAGACTGAACCAGGGAAAATAAGAGTACCATTGCCTTTTAGTTTAAAATTGAGCTTAGAGGGGTGGGAACTTTGAGGAGAGGGCAGTAATTAATTTGAAGTGTTGTCAAGTTGATCCCAGAAATTGAAATATAAGAGCTACTTGAAAACAAAGTCTTCTTTTGACCAAATTATGTAAGCAAACGAGTAGGCAGTGGAGGGCTGTGAAATGTCTATGCATATTTCTGAGCTGGCAGACTTCCATTTTAGCTAGATATCTTACATTTCCATATAAAATATAAATTCTAATATGTAGTCTATTTCAATTCAATTTCCCTCCCAGGCTCCCCCAAGAAGTGCTCTCCAAAAATATAGAAACATGAAAAAACTGATATAACTGGTACATAATTTAATGTATTAATATCTTGTTGTAAACTATCTCATACATTAATGAGAATAAGTATTGATATCCACCTCCTTTTCCCTACATCAAGGAACTAAGGTGAGGTGGAAATTATTAGTCACTAAATGTATACCCTTAAACTTAAAAAGGCCTGGTGTGGTGTAAAGTGCCGGGATAGGACCAGGGACATTCAGGTTCATATCCATCCTGACTATAGAAGTTGTGATGGAATGTGAGGGTGACCTTGGGAGACGGGGAAAGAGATGCCGCCTAGGGAACAATCAGATGAAAGAGAAAAGAGCCCACAACAGAGTAACAGCCAGAGAAAGAAACTTAGGAAGGGCTCGTTGTAGCTACTCAGGCGGTAAATAGGGAGGGCGGGAGATTTGTACTCAGACTTGTAAGAGTATGTTAATGTAGCCGTACAATAAAGTAGAATTAGCTCATCTAGTTGTTTTTGCTGTCTGGTTTACCTGGGAGGGATGACAGAAGTTGACTGGGTAAACCGCCCAGAGTCCCTCCTTGCGAGGGAGATGGGCGGTGATAAAATTTGATAAATAAATAAATAAACTTTGCGCTAATCAGTATCTCTCAGACCAACTTACTTCAGGGTAGTTGTTGTGAAAAGAAAATTAGAGGAAGGAATGCTATAGATACCACCTCGAGCCCCTGAAGTAAAAGCACGATATATGTTTACTAAATAAATGCGTTCATTAATGTTACATTATAACATAGAATTATAGAGTTGGGAGGGACTATAGAAGTCATCTAACTCAACCCCCTAGTGCAGTATCTCATTTCTTTAAAAAACAAAGGCTAATATTGACATGGTAAGCCTTCAGTAACCTTGACATACCTGTTTTGCCTTAAAAAAAAAAGCTTCCCCCCACTAAACACATTAATCAAAACTTAAATCCCACCCTACCAGCCTAACCCCTGGGGCACTTAGAGATTAAATATCTCCTCCCCAGCTTTGCGGGGAGATGGGCGGTGATAAAATTTGATAAATAAATAAATGAATTCTTTTATCAAAATGTGCACCTCAGCGATAAAAAGTTTGCCTCACCTGGTATATGGGATCAGAAGTTGAATGAAGAACCCACACTCTGAATGCTTTAAACTTGAAAATGTAATAGTTAATGGCTAAATCACCACATGTTGGTCTCCTAAAATGTTGAGTCATACAGTATATATAGCAATTGACCTACTTCTTGGCAGAACTGTGCTTAAAGGTGTGATCTGAAGAGCATGTAGAAATAAAGATGTGTATCGTAACACACCACAGACAAAAACATGCCTTGGAAAACTATTCTTGTCAGACTCTGATTCCCTTGTCCACCTTCTTGCAGAATGAGATCTTTGCATCCCGACATCAGGACGAGAACAGCGTGGCCTGTATTGAGGAGAAGTGCTACGTTCTGACCTTTGCAGAGTACTGCAGGTAGGTAATGCTCTTACTGTGCTTGTGTTATGGTCTCGGTGCTCCATCAGAAGAATTCCACAAGTTGTCTTGTTTGTTATTGGGAGGGTTTTCCAACTGTCTCTCTAACTGTCTCTTAGTTGTGGTTTGTGGGGCATCAAAAATATATTCAGTGCACAAATTGTCAAAAATAGTGCTCAGTATTTGTTTTGGGAATGGGCTATCTTATTCATTTGTGTACCTGCCCCTTCTCCAGCAAACTTCTAAAAAAATTTTTGACGCATCCTAGCCTTAACTCTATTTATAATAGATAATCAGATTGCCATTAAAATTATACACAGCCCTACAACTTGAGACAGTTTAAGACACAAGAAGCATTTTTCTTCTAGAAGCTCTTAAATCTTTCTGGAGAGATTATTTAATAAATTGTGTTTGCTTATTAACTGCATCTAAACCAGTGTTCATGTCAAAAGTTGTATTGTTTGTCCAAGATGTGGATCAGGAGGAATCTTCTGAGAAGTGGATTTTGTACACCTTAGATTTTTATTTTCTTAAAATTCTTTTCTTTACCGTTGTTTTAAAAATGTTTTTCACTCAATGAATTTTCCTTTTATTTACTGGGCCAGAACGGCAGATAGATAGACAGACAGACAGACAGACAGACAGACATGTTACAATCAATGCTATTGTGGGATTCTTCACAGATGTCCCTATGAGATCATCTTGGCATTTGTCTTCAGACAGTTTTTGTATGTGCCAACTAGCGTACAGTAGATCAATAAAAGTATTGGCCTTTGTCTCACATTAGCTCCAGCAGGAATTGTAGGTTTGGTAATCCAGCATATATGGGAAGCACTAGGTTGCCTATCCCTGCTGTAGATTCAGCAATAAAAAACAGAAGGAAGCACAGCTGACCTTCCAGTCCAATTATCTAGCCTTTCAGCTGGTTGAGTATTGATTTTGCTGTATTTTTATGAGTTTGGATATTTTGTATTATATACCTGCTATGCAACACTTAGAGTCATATGATTAGGGCAGTATACAAGAACTGTGAAATAACTAAGTGGATAAATAAGATGCACCAGATCCAAATGTCTTAATAAACACTTCTGTGCTTTTGGTCTTGGAGTAAGGATGCTGGGGAAGGAACAGCGGGACCACTTATTTTCTCAGAAGTTTTATCAATACATTATGAGCCAACTTTTGTAGATCTGGAGCCCGTAGCTCCAAATCTACAAGAAAAAGAGCAATGTAATCTACTGTGGGGGATTGGTTTTGTTTGGCTTTTATCATAGAGCAAGATTGCAGTCTGCGGACCAGATACGGCCCTTGGAAGCCTGAGTGGCCCACCATGGCTCCCAGTGGCCTGTCAGTCAGCTGATTGATGGATATATTCAGTAGCAAAAGATTGCTGAAGTCCCACTGCCAGGTGATTTAAAGCAGTATTACTACATGAAAAGAAGGAGAGAGGGAGGCTCATGGCTCCCCACTTCATCATATAGCTTGCTTGGGACTCAGCAGCCTTTTGGCTTGGGCCAGGGAAAGAACCTTTCACTATGTGCACATGTGTGCAAGTGCCAGCGCAGCCTCCAACTTGCCACCAGGCAACCATAGTGGCTGGGATAGAAAATAATTTCTTCAAGTTGGAAGAACTAAAAAAGTACAATTTGGAAATCCCTGAGCCAATGAATTGTGGCCAACTGCATTTGTCAGAGTAACCAAGAATGCACTAGCATCATTATTTGGCTGTCTTGCAGATTTTGTGCCTTGGCAAAGCGTCGGGTGGAAGGGATTCCAGGCAAGAAAACAGTGATGGTTCCTCCATCTGAAGAGTATTCCACCCCTGCCCATCGCAAGGTGCCAGAGGACACTGATCCAGAGTTGGTTTTCCTCTGCCGTCACGTCTATGATTTCAGGCATGGACGCATCTTGAAGAATCCACAATAACACCACTGTGGGGTTAGCAGGCCATTAGGCAGGCTGAGCTCTTTGTCCATGTAGGGGCCTCCTTTTGTGGAGTGCTGCCCACAGGCACTGAATAACATCCCCAAAGCACTCAGTCCTCTACATTTGGGAGCAGATTTCCTGTTAAGGCAGATGTTCAAAGCACAGCACTTCATATAAAAAGCATAAATGGAAATATATATCTATAAAGAAACGTGTGTCTGTATATAGATATAGGTGCTTGCTTCTGTAAATCTATATCTATATATCTGTACAATGAGCTTCATATACTGGAGGGAGGGGGGAAGGGAAGATAAAAGTGGATAAAAGCCAGTAAACTGAATCTAGAGCCAATCTTGTTGGGGATGGGTAGAATATACTGAAGGAAAACTTGAGTGTAGGAGTGAGTCAAACTATAAAAAGGTTCCTGGTGTCATGTCATTCTAAGAAGAAGAAGGACATACATCCTTTTGTTTAGTATAATATTGAAAATGGAGATGAGACCTTGTTTCTGGAGCCATAAATATATTGAAAATCCTTCTCATATTCTGCATACATACCACTTGAGAAGGGAAAGACCACATTCAAGGTATTTTGTATTCTGTGATTACCCAGTCAAACTGGTTGCTTTGGGCATCACCTTCAAAGCAGGAAGTGGGAAAGATGTGATAGGATCACCCCACACCATTGTGGAAAGCTGCATATCCTTCTAAGGTTGAAGCTCTAAGCCAATTGCTTAGCATTAACTTACATTGACATCTGTAGTATCTTTTCCAAATAAATGCCATAAAAGTCAGGATATCAGGAAACAGGCCCAGCCTTAAAGATCACTCTTATTGGGCACAGCAATGGTGGGGGTAGTAGGGTGGCACTTGAAAAGTTCTCAGAGCTTGAGACATAAATAACAGCTGCTACAACACTGATCTCTTCTCTCCACAAACCTAGAGAGGCCTGCCTTCTTTGGGCAGAAGTACTTTATATTCTTTCCCTTCCCCATCCCATTTTCTTTGCTCTCATGTACTGTCCTTGTAGAACCTGGATTTGCACACTCATCTACCTGGGAGGGCCAGAAGCCAGAGTTAAGAAATGATAGCATAGTGTGTAGTGCTTGAGTTTCAGTCTTCAAAACAGGCATCGTAACCCAACTGAGTCTGCTTTTTGCCTGTCTACCTCTCTTCTCTCCCACCCACCCCAGAATATCTTAACACTGACATATGAACATGCCCATGATGGTGAGACTCTGGCTTCCAAAAGGAACTGACCAATGAGAGGTTTGCATTTTGAGAAACTGCTACTTGATTCTCACGGATATTTCTGCCTCTTGCCTTACATGTATAGCTCTTAGAATACTTTAGTTTAGCTTTAACACAAAGCTGTTTCAGTTAATTCTAAAGCAAACCAAAGGACAGCATAAGAAGAGTCCACCGAATCAGTCAACACCCAGCTGGGATTCCATTTGTAGATTGCACTAATTCTAAAGGAGAATCAACACTGTATCAGTCCATGTACCTGCTGACAGCCAGAGTTGCTCACCTGAACTAGGGACCTATGTGGTTGCTTTTTTTTCCTTTTGTAAGGGGGTGGGGGAGATTTAATTAGTGTTCAGTTATTATAGAAGCGTTCCTACAGCTTTAATATTGTTGTCTTTTCAAGTCGAATTAGCACTATCTGTTCTGACCCTCAGGCTAGAAGCAAGAGTTTGGCCACCAGTGCTCTATGTCTGTTAGTTCTGGAGAAAGTAGCCCTGCCATGTTCAGCTTCTTGTGCATTGACACAAATGGTATCTGCAGACTTGCTCTACATACCAAAGAGGGGAAGTGATGGGGGAGAGCTGTGAAAAAGTCTAACCATGGTGGATAGCAGAGATCAGGTGATGATTCCATTCCAGCAGGAATGGTTGTATTCCTGCTTGGGGGAGGAGTCTTCCACCCTAATGCTGAGCATGAATTATCCAAGCTTGCTAGTGTCAAAGTAGTGGCTTCCTTTATCAAAACCACTGCTCGGGCACACAGAAGGGCTCTTTGTTAACTAGGGCTACAAAGCGTATCTTGTTACAGCACAGGAATGGAACAGAAGATCGCGTACAACTTTTCTTCATGCAAGGGAAAGCAGCCCTGGAGAGGGAACTGATTAATGGAAGGGGTAAGCAGAAAGAATGCTTTGGGAGCAGTATTATATGCTCTGTAGCTGTGGCCTGTTCTTCCATTTGCCAAGTCAATTGTAGAGATAAAGAAACAGTCCTCGAATGATCTGGGTAGGAGTGTATATAAAGAGTTGGTTAGTCTGATCTATGCAGAATCAGATTCAGGATTCTTTTTCTCTTTTTCTTAACTAGAAGTGGGAGAGCAACTCTTGCTAGAGAGCCTCTTCCCAAGAAGAATTTTGAGAATTCATGGTGTGGTGGCTGGAATCCTCAGCATGGTGAATTGAGGTCCAGATTCAGGGTGGTCTTCCTGCTCTAATGAGAGAAGTTGAAATTTAGCTTCAGAAACCAGAGTAACTTCCTAAAGTCCTGATTTCTGTTGCTGCTTCCTCCTCCTCCTTTCTCTGGCTTCTTCTCCAGGCAGGAAAACAACAGTTGTCTAAAAACAAAAAACAAACAAAAAAATAGTTAGCTGCCCAATTCTGAAATAGGGTTGGAACCCCTTTTCTGGAGAAGAGAAACCCAAATCCTTCCCTGCTTCTGATAATTGTCAGAATCTACTTCAGGCCAAGAATATTGTTTTAAAGATTTGTGTAGTTGTTTTATGCTGTTTGCAGACAGCATGTAAATGATTTGAAATGTCTTATCTTCAATGAAAATATTTCATGCTTTTTTAATCTATTAGATATGGAAATATTTTTGAAACTGAAAATGCAGTCAGTAGAATTTAAATTGAAATGTAATACATGTAAAATATATTTTAGTTGATAATTTTGTAAAATGCACTTTTTGTGTCTCTTCCCTTGTTTCCCAGATCTGTATTTCAGTGTTTACAGATGGAATGAGAACATTCCCTATACTCTCCTTCTGTGCAAAAGATATATTAGAAGTAATTCTTAAAAATAAATTTGAGAAATTGTATTGACTTAGAAAACAAAACTAAGGCTGTTGTCTAGTTTTTATTACTGGTGTGGCATGTATTGATGGAGACTGCTCAGTAATAGGAAAAGACGTTGCATTTATTTTATTAATTAAATGGATAATCCTGCCATACACTTGAAGTGGCTCACAAAATAACACACACATTTTCGACAGCACAATATTTCATGTGTGGGGTGGGGCTCTTTGCTTGACATCAGCACATCTCTACCTCTTCTCTACTGGAGGGAAAACACATAAAAGTCAAGCTCTCCTTGCCCAACGGTTCCCTATCCCTGATTTCCCAAATAGGGGAGGGGAAGCTTGAGGCTGAAATTAAGAATGGAAGTAGGCCTAAGCACGTTGCATGGTCGTCCTCTTGTTTCTTTTCCCTGAAGGATTCTTTTAAGCTGCAGAGAAACTGTCCCAGCTCACAGATTAAAAGGCTATACTTGGGAGATTGAACTTGGAGAGAGGCACCTCTGCTCCAGTTTTCACCACGTTCCCTTGCAGTATCCGATCTCTTGGCGATAGTCCTTTCAGGCCTTGTCATCATGAGTACTTGAAGCAAAACAAACAGCAAGCATGTTCCTATAAGGGTTAGGGCTAAAGCTGATGAAGATGTGAGGCAGTTGAGTAAAATGTTGAACAGGGACCTGGCTCAGTTACAGACTTTGGGGGCATTTTGAGGGCCTTGCGAATGACTGATATTATGGGTTTTCTGCTAGAGCATATGAGCAGGGCAAGCAAGAAGGGATAGTGAAATACTATGAACATTTGAAAAATATTTTTAATTGAACATTTTAGAAAAAAAAAAAGAAAAAAAGCAAAATAAAGAATACAATCAGATAAATAAAGAATTGTCAAATGTGATAAAGTTATGATTGTTCCTTTCAACAAAGTCAGGGTGGTCCTGCAAATGTATCATCTTTCATACCTTAGATTGCAATACATGATTTGACCCAAATCTGCTGCATCCTAGGGAGCTTTCTGTCGAAGTATAGTTAGAATCTAAGTAAATTTATCTATCAATCAAATTTGTCACTGCCCATCTCCTCCAACTAGAAGGACTCTGGGTGGTTTACAATAATAATAAAACAATAAATGTACAATAAAAATACAATATCTAAAAATACATTTACAGGTAAACAATTATAAATAAAAATAGAATCCAGATGGCAGATGATAACTCAGTCCTTGTATGCAACGAGCACTCCAGGGTACTAGCCATCCTCAAACATGATGACTCCCCGCCCCAAGCCAGGTGGCAGAGCCAGGTCTTCAAATTCCTCCGGAAGGCCAGGAGCAATGGGGCTAGCCTCACCTCCGGGGGCAAGATGTTCCAGACGGCAGGAGCTACTGCAAGGAAGGCCCGCCTCCTGGACCCCGCCAGACAGAACTGTCTCACTGATGCGGTCCGCAACATGCCCCCTCTGCATGATCGGGTGGGACAGGTTGATGTAACACGGAAGAGGCGGTCCCTCAGGTAGCCTGGCCCCATGCCATGTAGGGCTTTAAAGGTGATAACCAACACCTTGAGTTGGACCCGGAAGCAAACTGGTACCCAATGCAGCTTGCAGAGCAAAGGTGTTACATGTGCCCTTCTATGGGCACCAAAGATCACCCGGGCGGCTGCATTCTGGACCAGCTGTAGCTTCTGGATACTCTTCAAGGGTAGCCCCATGTAGAGCGCATTGCAATAGTCTATATGGGAGATAACAAGGGCATGAGTGACCATCCGAAGGGCTTCCCGATCCAGGAAGGGGCATAACTGGTGCACAACATGAAGTTGCGCAAAGGCCCTCCTGACCATGGCTGCCACCTGCTCTTCGAGCAGGAGCCATGAGTCCAGGAGGACCCCCAGATTATGCACCGGGTCTGCCTGGGGCAGTGCAACCCCATCCAGAGCCAAAGATGATGAAGTCCCAGATACGGAAGAGCCATTAACCCACAGCCACACCGTCTTACTAGGGTTCAGCTGAAGCCTGTCGTTCCCCATCCAGACCGCTACAGCCCCCAGGCACCAAAAGAGGGCGGTCATGGCATCACTTACCTCACCCGGGATGGAGATGTACAATTGAGTATCATCAGCGTATTGATGATACCTCATCCCATGGTGACGGATGATCTCACCCAGCGGTTTCATGTAGATGTTGAAGAGGAGCGGAGAGAGAACCGAACCCTGTGGCACCCCACAAAGGAGGGGTCAAAGGTTGGGCCTCTCACTCCCTATCACCAATGGGACCGGCCCTGGAGGAAGGAGCTGAACCAGTGCAAAACCACGCTGCCCACCCCCAACTCCCTGAGCCGTCCCAAAAGGATACCATGGTTGATGGTATTGAAAGCTGCTGAGAGGTCAAGAAGAACAAGGATGGATGCACTGCTACCATCCCGCTCCCACCAGACATCATAAGTGCAACCAATGCTGTTTCTGTCCCATATCCTGGCCTGAAACCTGGCTGAAAGGGGTCTAGATAATCCGTTTCATCCAGAACCCTCTGGAGCTGCAATGCCACCACTTTCTCAACCACTTTCCCCAGAAAGGGGAGGTGGGAGACTGGAAGAAAATTGTCCAGTACGGTAGGGTCCAGCAATGGTTTCTTGAGGTGGGGGTGTACCAGCACCTCCTTAAATGCAGTTGGAAACACCCCCTCCCACAAGGATGTAAACCATCTCCTGGACCCAACCACATGTCACCTCCCAAGCTGCTTTCACCAGCCAGGAGGGACATGGGTCTAGATGACAAGTGTGGCATTCACAGTCCGGAGGATCCTGTTCACTTCCTCAGGTCCAACAGGATCAAACTGTTCCAGATAGCTGGGTAAGAGCACTCCCTTGGTATCTCCACGGACCCCGCTTCATGCTTGGAGTCTAAGTTGGAATGAATCCAAATAAATGCACATAGGAATTCTGATAGCCTGTTGATCTCCAACATATGAGAAGATCAAGGAAGATGAATCGTCCACCATTAGCTGGGATAAAAGAAAATGTGTCCATAGGCACACTCGCATATTAGATCCCATAAGATCAAAATCCATTTAGTTGGGGAAGCAGCAATGTCAGCAGCCCTGGCAGCTGATAGTCCTGACAGCATTTGTAAAGCAGGTACTTGGGTTGGGTCTTTCACATTTGGTAGATGTAGTATTGACATTTGGGCTTCTGCAGGCATCGCTTTTGGTTGCCTTGACAATATTCTGGTACTGTAGAACTTTTAGTAAACTCTAGGGAATATTGATAGAGTAGATCCCTTTCTTATTAGCTTTTGGGCCTGAGAAGTGGTAGTTGGACTGTGGATTAAGTATCCTTCTGGTCAGTGGATAGTGGATCTGGCAATCTCACTCATAGGAAGGAGAAAAAATAATGTGATTTATGGGTTGGTAGTACACTAGGTAGTGGTGCAATGTTTTGGTTATACTTTAAAGAGACTGTTTATTGCAAATCATAAAGCCTGTAGGGTTGGAGTAATTACTGAAAGGGTGCTTCCTATCCAGGGGATAAGAAGGAAGTTCCTTTTCTTGGCCTCCTCTTCTCACTTGAAGAAAAATTAACCCTTTCTTGTCAGGTCTACCATCCAGTAGCCAAAAAAATAGTGCACTTACAGCACTATTTTGTTGCAGAGAGCTAATAATACAGCTTTTCCCCACTTGCTAGTGCATAAATACATCAGCCACATTTACACATTTAATTCTTCTGTTATCCAGGGCACTAAAGCAAGGGAATTTTCAGAGACAGGCAATTAAATGGTAAAGAACTGCCATCTGGTGGCAGAATAGCAATTTGGGAAAGCATCTCAGTCTTTTACTCACTTAAGGAGCCGATGAATTGAGCAATCATTGCTTGACATGCTGTGCTGCATTTTTAAAAGCATGAGCCTCACTTTGGCTTTAAACGGTGGGCCAAAAATCTGCAGACCAAGGAAGTGAGGTAGAACCAGGACCAAAACTAAATTTGATTTATTTTTCATTTAATTAACTCAAGATAGATGTGTATAAGGAATATAAGGAATATATATGTATAAGGAATATAAGGAATAGTTATCAATGTCCTGTTGTTTATTCATTCAGTCGCTTCAGACTCTTCGTGACTTCATGGAAGAGCCCACGCCAGAGCTTCCTGTCAGTCGTTGCCACCCCCAGCTCCCCCAAGGTCGAGTCCATCACCTCAAGGATATCATCCATCCATCTTGCCCTTGATCGGCCCCTCTTCCTTTTGCCTTCTGCTCTCCCTAGCATCAGCATCTTCTCCAGGGTATCCTGTCTTCTCATTATGTGGCCAAAGTACTTCAGTTTTGCCTTTAATATCGTTCCCTCAAGTGAGCAGTCTGGCTTGATTTCCTGGAGTATGGACTGGTTTGATCTTCTTGCAGTCCAAGGCACTCTCAGAATTTTCCTCCAACACCACAGTTCCAAAGCATTTATCTTCCTTCTCTCAGCCTTCCTTATGGTCCAGCTCTCGCAGCCATATGTTCCTACGGGGAACATCATTGCTTTAACTATGCGGACCTTTGTTGTCAGTGTGATGTCTCTGCTCTTAACTATTTTATCGAGATTTGCCATTGCTCTCCTCCCAAGGATTAAGCGTCTTCTGATTTCCTGGCTGCAGTCAGCCTCTGCAGTAATCTTTGCTCCTAGAAATACAAAGTCTGTCACTGCCTCTACATATTCTCCCTCTATTTGCCAGTTATCAATCAAGCTGGTTGCCATAATCTTGAGGTTGTTCTTTTTTTTTTTTTTAGGTTTAACTGCAAGCCAGCTTTTGCACTTTCTTCTTTCACCTTCATCATAAGGCTCCTCAGTTCCTCCTCGCTTTCAGCCATCAAAGTGGTATCATCTGCATTTCTGAGATTGTTAATGTTTCTTCCGGTGATTTTAACCCCATCCTTGGATTCCTCAAGCCCAGCACGTCGCATGATGTGTTCTGCGTACAAGTTGAATAGGTAGGGTGAGATTATACAAACCTGCCGTACTCCTTTCCCAATCTTAAACCGGTCCATTGTTCTGTGGTCTGTTCTTACCGTTGCTACTTGGTCATTATACAGATTCCTCAGGAGGCAGACAAGATGACTTGGTATTCGCATACCAAATTGGCCACAATTTGTTATGGTCCACATAGTCAAAGGCTTTAGAATAGTCAATAAAACAGAAATAGATGTTTTTCTGAAACTCCCTGGCTTTTTCCATTATCCAGCGGATGTTGGCAATTTGGTCCCAAGTTCCTCTGCCTTGTCTAAACCCAGCTTGTACATCTGGCAATTCTCGCTCCATGAATTGCTGAAGTCTACCTTGCAGGATCTTGAGCATTACCTTACTGGCATGTGAAATGAGTGCCACTGTTTGATAGTTTGAACATTCTTTAGTGTTCCCCTTTTTTGGTATGGGGATATAAGTTGATTTTTTCCAATCTGATGGCCGTTCTTGTGTTTTCCAAATTTGCTGGCATATAGCATGCATTACCTTGACAGCATCATCTCGCAAGATTTTGAACAGTTCAGCTGGGATGCCGTCGTCTCCTGCTGCCTTGTTATTAGCAATGCTTCTTAAGGTCCATTCAACCTTACTCTTTAGGATGTCTGGTTCTAACTCACTGACCACACCGTCAAAGCTATCCCTGATATTGTTATCCTTCCTATACAGGTCTTCCGTATACTCTTGCCACCTTTTCTTGATCTCTTCTTCTTCTGTTAGGTCCTTGCCATCTTTGTTTTTGATCATACCCATTTTGGCCTGGAATTTACCTCCAATGTTTCTAATTTTCTGGAAGAGGTCTCTTGTCCTTCCTATTCTATTGTCTTCTTCCACTTCCACGCATTGCTTGTTTAAAAATAATTCCTTATCTCTTCTGGCTAACCTCTGGAATTTTGCATTTAATTGGGCATATCTCCCCCTATCGCTGTTGCCCTTAGCTTTCCTTCTTTCTTGGGCTACTTCTAGTGTCTCAGCAGACAGCCATTTTGCCTTCTTGGTTTTCTCTTTCTTTGGGATGTATTTTGTTGCCGCCTCCTGAACAATGTTGTGAACTTCTGTCCATAGTTCTTCCGGGACCCTATCTACTAAAACTAGTCCCTTAAATCTATTCTTCACCTCCACTGCATATTCCTTAGGAATATTAGTGAGCTCATATCTAACTGATCTGTGGGTCTTTCCTAATCTCTTAGTCTGATCCTAAATTGTGCAATAAGAAGTTTGTGATCGGAACTACAGTCAGCTCCAGGTCTTGTTTTTACCGACTGTATAGATGTCCGCCACCTTTGGCTGCAAAGGATGTAGTCAATCTGATTTTGGTGTTGTCCACGTATAAAGCTGTCTCTTAGGTTGTTCGAAGAGAGTGTTTGTCCTACATCTGTCAATTTTAAAATTACAATGTGCTATCAACTTTGCAGGGGAGGGGGCAGTTCTAGAGTCCACACCCCAGGATTTCAAGAGGGGACATGCTACCTTTACACCTCAGATTGGACAGGCCTGTGCTGTGGGGAATTAATTCTACTCAGAAGTGTGAGAATTCGGCACAAAAAAATCCCTTTAAGATGCATTCAGGATAAAGACTGCCCCAACGGATGGGCAGAAAGGTTTTTGCTAGACCCAATCTGTGCAATTTATTTATTACTGAATAGAATGCCACCAGGTACTCATGGACAGTGACCCAGCAGAGACATAAATAAACCACCTCCCTTTGCATGAAAGAAATGGATAGCCTCCCCCAACCTTGAGGCCTTTTGGATGCTACGGGCAACAGCTCATCTTCCTTAAGCCGGAAAAGGCAGAACGAGGGAAGACTAGGCCCCACTGATCAGTGACTTCCAAGCAGGCTTGAACCCTGTCAGGATTTTGGTTTTGTTTTGAGAAATCCACTGCTCATTGCCAGTGTCATGCAATGGGTAATGACAGGGGGAACCAGGTTAAAGTCCATCTTTAACCAGGGAAATTCACTGGGTAGCTTTGGGCCAGTGACCCTTATGCCTCACAAGCTTGTTGTGGGAACAAAATGAAGAGAAATCCCTTTGTAAGGTGCTTTGAGCTCCTGGAGAAAAGGGATGTGGGCATAAAATAAAAAATGTGTTTTCTTTGGAGCTCAAAACAAAACATGTATGTCCCTGACATTCCATCAAACCATTTCAGAATGGTTATGTTTCAACAGAACAAACTGATTCAGGTGTTTCTTTTAAACCAGGCGTGTCCAGCCCGTGGCCCATGAGCCACATGCGGCCCTGAACAGCTAGTAAAATTAGTGGAATTGAAAAAAAGTCTGTTGTCTCAACAATTTTTTTTTAAAAAGTCACAACTCAAAAGGATTGTATTATAAAAGCTAGTTATTTGGTAGCAAATCTGATTGCAAAAAAATCAAAACCAATGGTGAGTTTGTTAAGCAATGTATGGAAAGCGTGGCAGATATAATTTGTCCTGATAAAAATGCGATTTTTCTAAAATCGTTTGTCTCACCAGACTATAGCCAGGCAAATTGAAGAAATAGGAAAATCTATCGAGAGAGGTTTGAAGAGTAAAGCTGCTAATTTCAAATTTTATACTTTGGCGATGGATGAAAGTACTGATGCTACAGATATGGCTCAACTTGCCATTTTTATTAGAGGTATTGATTAATATAATGTCACTGAAGAAATGGCTTCTTTGGTGCCATTAAAAGACACAACTAAATCTCTTGATTTGTACGAAGCAGTAAAAATGAAATTAAAGCGATTTTCTTTAACCATTGTCAACATGTCTGGTATATCTACTGATGGTGCTCTGGCGATGGTTGGTAAAAGTGAGGGACTTACAAAATTGATAGAAGACGATTCAAGTGCCGCCAGCAACTCACGTTTGGTAAGTATCACTGCATTCTACATCAAGAAAATTTAAGTGCGAAAGCTTTAAAAATGGATAACGTCATGCAAATCGTCATCAAAGCAGTGAATTTCATAAGGGCCAAGGGATTGAATCACCCCCAATTCCAGGAGTTCCTTTAAAGTATGGACGCTGATTATGGGGACATCTTTTACTTTTCAGAAGTACGATGGCTAAGTCGGGGTAAAATGCTGAAAAGATGTTATGATTTGCAAAATGAAATCAAGTTGTTTATGGAATCAAAAAGAAAATTGGTGCCAAAACTTGAAGTTGAAAAATGACTCACAGATTTAGCATTTTTGGTGGATGTGACCACTCATTTAAATGAATTAAACATGCGTCTTCAAGGTGAAAACCAACTTATCGCTGCAATGTTTCAAACCATAACAGCGTTTGAAATGAAACTTAAAAGTATGGCAAGCTCAAGTTATGGACAATAATTTTATACATTTGAATATGTTGGCTAAACACAGTCCTGTGAACAGCAAGTAATACGCACCCGTGCTTTTCAGTTTGATACAGGAATTTGAGAACAGGTTTCAAGATTTCCAGAAAACTCATCAATATTTTGGTGTATTTTCAACTCCATTTTCAGTTGACATAACTACATTACTTCCAAATTTTCAAATGGAATGCATAGAGTTCCAATCAGACATTCAACTCATTGATCATGTCTCTCTACTGGACTTTTATAAGACCTATCTTACCAGAGAAAAATATCCCTCACTTCACAATCATGCCTTCTTCATGACATCGCTTTTTGGCAGTACATACATATGTGAGCAACTATTTTCAAGGATGAAGCACACAAAGAGTAAAATTAGAACTAAAATTTCTGACAAGCACCTTGAGAACTCAGAGAATTGCAACCACTTTCACCAAACCAGACACTGATGCATTAGTTTCACAAAAACAAGGTCAAATATCCCATTAGTTTTATGTTGCCCTCTTTTTAAAAAAATATATATAATAAAAATATAAAAAAATAAATGAAGTTTTATTACTTATATACATTAACTATATTACATATTTTATGTGTGGCCCAAGACAGTTTCTCTTCACTCACTGTGGCCCAGGGAAGCCAAAAGGTTGGACACCTATGTTTTAAACAAAACTCAGTACTACGCTGCACCAAAAGGACACAGAAAACTCTTAACTCCTTGCTGCCATCTAATGGTCACCCATATTTCTGCAGCCTACATCTCAGCCTTAGCCCTAGCCTTCCTTGAACTCAGGGAGTGAACAGTGGTGGAGTAAGGCAAGGGGGAATAGATATTCTTAGTGAAAGTAGAGGAGAAAGGGAGGAGAAAATTTACTAATATGCTAGCTGTGTGTTTTTGATCTCTTACACAAGTCACAACACTTTCAAATTAATTATCTTATTCAGGATATCCTGGCAAAAAAAAATTCCAATGAGTTTACTAAAGGTCTGCTTTATAAATGTTTTAAACATACCTGTTCTAAATCTATATTCTTGGTGTTTAAACCTAACCTTGCAGAGTCTGGAATATGAATTATCTCTCTTCACCCTGACTTTATTCATCTATACTGCACATTAGTGCTGTCTGAGCAAAACTAATTGTGACTGTAGTATCAAACAAAAAGGAATTCTGAAACTGAGTGATCAAGGTATCTCCCCTGCCAGGTAAGTAAGGCAGGTCAATAGTCTATCAATGTTTTGTATTAGCCTATTTGGCAAGAAAATACTCCATTTATCTGAAAGGTAAACTTTTTGCTGCTTTTGTAGATTTTAAAGCCGCTTTTGACTCTGTTAACAGAACCAAACTTTGGGCTAAATTAGAAAAATTGGTTCTTGATATGCATCTTACATACCTAATACAGGCAGTCCCTCTGATGGGAAGAGATGGGCGGTGACAAATTTGATAAATAAACAGATAAATAAATCACAATAGCATAATGCAGGTTAGATGCAATGGAAAAGGTTCACTTACAGATATTACAATGAAAAAGGGAGTGAGACAAGGTTGCATCCTGGCCCCTACACTATTTAACATCTATCTCAATGATCTGGAGCCTACATTACTTCAGGCTGAGGGTCATTGTCCATCATTATCCAAAAGGAAAATTTGTGCTTTGTTATATGCAAATGACACTGTTCTTCTTTCACATACTAAATTGGGCCTGAAACACCTACTAGTTACTAGAACTAGTTAAGTATTGCCAAGGAAATCAATTACAAATTAACTATGATAAAACTAAAATTTTGGTTTTTGAAAAAAAGTTTTAAAAGCATACCTGGAAAATTCAAGATCATATAATAACACAAGTAGAGAATTTTAGTTATCTGGGCATTTTGTTTAACCATGCTCTAACCTGGCAACATCACTGTAAGGCAATACTTCTGAAAGCAAAATCTACCATGACAGCCTTGTGTCAATATTTTTACTCAGAAGGAGGAAGATTAGTTCCCACAGCAATAAAAGTTTTCAGTGCCAAAACTGCATCACAAATTCTATATGGAGCTCCAGTCTGGATCACATCTGCTCATAATAACATAGCACAATTGCAGGCAAAATTTTTAAGATCTCTTTTAAATGTACCAAGCTGTGTTCCAAATTCTGCTATTTTCTTGGAAACTGGGCAATGCCCTTTGAAAACAAAGGCCTGGTTAAGCACTATTAAGTTTTGGTTGCAAATATATGTTTTTAAAAATAAGGAAGGGTTGCTTCAGGAAATTCCAGATGAATCTTTTGTAGATATGTGATTTAAACAAGTGACTCAGAAGGTAAGTCAGATTGGCATTGATCCTGACTATTTATTCTCCAGGGGTATGTCATCAGCATTTCATTGTATCAAACAAAGATTATGGGATAACTCAGTACAGGAATTAATGGCTAAAGCCTAAGTGTTGTGTTCACCTGTAACTTTTGGCATTAATTACAGATATATTTTTCAGCTCCCTAAATATTTGGATAGCTTATACTTAAGTAAATACAGAATAGCTTTCTCAAAAGCCAGATTAAATGTATTGCCATAAAATATGCTATATGGTAGATGTTGAAAAATTCCCATCTCTCAAAGGTTTTGTCCCTGTAACAGTACTGATCCTGAAACAGTCATTATTATTTTATTGCATTGTGAATTTTATAAGAGTCTTCAGTAAGATGTTATCTGGCCTATTTTAAAATCTAAACCAGGAAGGGATACTTCTGAGTATGTAAAAATTTTACTTGCAGATGAAAATCCTGAGATCACAGTGGCAACAGCCAGATTTTTAACTATGGTTATAAAAACAAGGACTTTAGTAACAAATCAATGACTTGGGCTTTTAAGTGTATCATGTAATATTTATCAAATACTTTATCTGTTAAACTGTTTTATTTAATGTCAGGTCTGGATTATATTTGTAATTTGTTTTGGGGCCTTTTGGCTGTAAAATAAAATTTGAATTTGAAACTGAGTGGCTTTGGGGTTTTGGAGGGATAGTGCTTGCTTGCTTGCTTGCTTTTTTGTTTTGGTTTGGGACGGGGGGGTTAAGAGCCATGTCAACACTACGAAAATTATTAGAGAACATCACATTTCCAAATGCCATTAACATTTAGTAGCTCTAATTGTTGTTGTTAATTAAAAGACTTTTAAAAATTCTTTAGTGACTGACTGTGACGGCTTCCCCACAGTACTGCTCTAGCACCATAAAAAGATTGTTTGGAAAGATCCTCAGTGTAACATTAGTACAGCAATTTGGTTTAGCATCAAAAAGGTTTGTGTCAGCTCCACTAGGTGGACCAGTCCACGAAATCAGCTCCACAGGAAAGGCTAAAACTACTTTTATTCAGATTGGCTATAATAACAGAATCTTGTGAATGTGATTGTGCTGTACCTCCTCCCCTTCTTGAGGTCAGTGAATTAGGGAAGGGTCTGTCTGAGTTGCTTTGGAATGTTACTTGGATGTTCTAGACTTAAAAAGTGTTTCATCCCCTTTGCCCAGCCAACAGCTTCTGCATACCTCCATCAAGGTCATCTTTACCCTCCACAGGTTCCTTGTTTGGGCAGTGGGTGTCTACTATCCTAGTTAAACTTATATTTCTGTCCATCTTTTTGCTCCTTAATTCACAGAATCAAATGCAGTTTTTAGAAAAGCTCTGGCGTGGGCTGGTCCATGAAGTCACGAAGAGTCGGAAGCGACTAAACGAATAAACAACAAACAACAGACCATATAAATTTCAACTTTTCAGCTTGGATTTCCTCTTGCAAAAGTGTTTGTTTCTCAGGAATCTATCTGTTTCAATATTCACTCATGTATTATATGTCCCTGAATCAATAAGAAAAAGATGACTGAAGAACAGGGAAATTATATTAATTATGTTTCGAGATTATTCCAGTAATAGAAAAATGAAAGAAACATAAGCAGTTAAGAAGCATGTGGGCTGAACATATTAGACGTTTTTTCAACACTGGAGAAAAGGAATGCTCAACAATTTGCTCAAATATTTCTGTTTTCTGTTCTCTGTTTTTAAATTATATACTGACTGGTTTATTGTTGCAGTGAGAAACAATATCTTAATAAGGATCTTCTTTGGGGAAAAAAAAGAACTAACAATAGATCAAGGCAGTTGTTATATGCCAAGGAAAGGATTGAAATGTGGACTATTTTTTCAGCAACACACACTTTTGTGTACACAGTGAAGCTCAGAGGAAAAGGCATACTAAAATAAACTTTAAGAAAGACTGTTCACAAAAATATGCATTATTCTAAGGCCCAATTGAACACTGGAAGGGAATGTTCATAATAGGATCTACACTTTATTAATTAGCAAAGTCCATAATAGTACTTTTACTAGGACAAGCCAAAGTAGCCCAAAAGTATATGCAAGTGTTCAACTTCTCCAGAACTCTTAATCAGGCAAGATGTATAAAAAACAAAGAAATGTGCAAGAAACAAGGTAATCCAAAAATAGTTCAAGTGCTGCTGTCATAAAACATAGTTTTGGTTTTTGGCTACCACATTTTTTCACAGAGATTTTGCTTTCTTAATTCTGGAGTAAACATAAGGCTGAGTCTAATTAGTACCCTCCAGTATGTGCAGGACTGAAAATTGAAAATGAGGGATTCTGAATCTACAAACACAACAAAATCCCACTTAGTGATTTCCTTAGCTCTTATTAATTCTAGAATATTTTGCCCTATATCTGTAAGAAAAAGTGATATAAGCTAGGGATCCTGTTTCAGTGTTCTAATCCCATTTATCCAATCTTCAACCAAAGAGGCTAAACTATACCCAGCATTCCTAAACTTTTGGGAGCCTTTTCTTGGCGTACTGCACACTTTTCCAACCTGGAGCCCCCCAGAGACTTTGCAGCTCTAACATCCTAAATTCCAACATATTGGCAGCAGGGTTTCTCAACCAGGGTTCTGTGGAACCCTAGGGTTCTGCGAGAGGTCACTAGGGGTTCCTGGGAGATCACGATTTATTAAAAAAATTATTTCAAATTTGGGCAACTTCACATTAAAGAGGTAAGTTTCATTCTTTATTTTTAGTTTAAGAAGACTGTTAATACAGGCCTCGTATGAAACGAATATAATAATTTGTAACTTCTGAGCCTGAATGTACAGGGGTTCCCCAAGGCCTGAAAAGTATTCAAGGGTTCCTCCGGGGTCAGAAGGTTGAGAAAGGCTGATCTAGAGGGAACCAAACTGAGGAAATACTATATAAGCTGCATTTTTTTCTGGCATCAAACATTCATTAGAATAAATAGTTCTGGATTTACCTGAAAGGGTTTATAACTTTTAGAGATGTAACTGTATGTGAATTACACAGAAGATTGCATCAAATCTGCTTATCTGTATAAATCTATATATTATGTATGCAGACTAGCAGATAGTGTCCAAAATAATTAAATAAAAATGTTCCACAAGTTGGTTTGCTACAATTGCGAAACAGCCATTCTCCTTAACTTTGGTGCTTGTCGATCTACATGGGTTTCCTTCTTTATCCGCCTGTAATGAAATGCACTTGTTCTTTTCTGCACATTTCTACTACATGTTCAAGTCAATATTAAGTCAATAATGAAACCATGTTAACAGGTTATGGGCCAGGCAGGTTATAGAAAAATAAAGCAGGTATAGAAGGTACAAAATATGTAAGTATACTGCATGAGAGTGAAGAGATTTGCTCATAGCTTTGCTCTCAAATCTTCTGTGGCTAAACTAAACAGTGGAAACTATGAAATGTGAAAATATAAGCTAAAAGCATTGTTATTTAAAGATGACCTAGACATGAATGCATAAAAAATACCTATTAAGCTGTTCCTTTTTGTGGTAAGCAATATTATGCACAGCAAGAATTTGTATACCAAGTTACACAAATTCATCTACTTACTCTAGGGTTCTCTTTTTACCATGTATGCATACTGTATCTAGTAATCATTCACTCCCCTTTTCCTGTCAAATACCTTGATCTTTAATACCTTGATTTTTATATCTAGATTCGCTGTATCATACAATCTAATATTCACTGCAAATCACTGGATTCTCAGCCAATGACACATATGTGCATGTGCACATCCCTAACCAATACATCTCTGATATCACAAGCATCCCTTATACATTTATCAATAAAGACATTAAACAACCAAGAATTTATCATAGTTTCTTATCTTGCTTTGCTCAGTGTTGACCCATTCACTAGGCATTCAATTTATTCTCATGCATTCTTTACTTCCATTATATATCACTCTTTTTACATTTAGCAACCAACCTTCAACTCTACATTTATGCAAACTATTCCACAGTTAAAACCGATTCACTTTATTATATGCTTTCTCTAAATCAACAAATATATAACAGACTTACTTTCTCACATGTATACATTTATCAGTTAGCTGCTGAAGAGGAAAAACTCTGGTCTGCTATATTGTACTCCTCAAATTTTGTTTCTCGACTTTCAATAAGAATTCTGTCCATTACCTTACACTTAACAATCTAATTCCCCTATAGCTTTGTATTCACTCTTGCTACCTTTCCCTATGTACAGTGGAACAATAACAGCATTCTTCCAATCACTGGGCACAGATGAAGGTTTTGGCATAGATTAAACCAGTCACCCATCTACTTCGTGAGCATACTACATGGGAGGACAGAGTCTTCACATATTTAGACATTCAGAATGGGAGAAAGTAAATGACAAAGCATGCATCATGATGCCATGACATAAAAACTGACTTACATTCTTGCATCAGTCATCAGGATGAGAACACATAAGGATGGAACTTGTAACATATGCATGTGTTGCCATTTTGACACTTATCTCTGAATGTGAAAAAGAAGGTATTTCTCACAAATGGAAGAAGTCTACAGGCAGAAGGAACTGGGCATGGATTCCTGAATTGTAATAAGTCACAGGGAGGTACACTCATAATACCTTGAAAGAAGTTTTATTTGTATTCAATTACGTAGATAATGGTCTGTTATTGATCAAATGTACAACCACTCAATTCTCATAATTCACTTCAAGAAAAATATATGCACAATTCAGAAATGAAAAAGAGTTCAGCTAGGGCTGAAATAGATAGGTATCCATATAAGTTTATCACAGAAGAGGAACAGGCCAGAAGAACTTTTCAAGGTCAGCATTTGGAGTTGGTTCATCTTTGGCACAGAGATCCTGAGAACAAAGATTAATAAGACAGGAGTTGATTAAAACATTGTAGTGTCTACTATCCAGTAATAATTAAATTTGAATGTTGCATGAAGGACAAGTAATAAGAGTGACTTTATCAAAAAATATTAATATAGGGTTGAAAAACCAATTGGTCTTGGGCCCAGTGAAGTCTGTGATTCATCCAGTGGAGTTATCTATATCTGAATCTTTCCTTATTTATATCCAACCATGGTAGGAACATCTCCTGGCAATATCTTTACTCTGCTGTGTCCCCATGGTATTGCCGTCATTTCATTCTCAACCAACATGTAAGACAGCCTTAAAGTTTCCTTAGCTATACTGGTATTAAAGTAGTATTTTCCCTTAAGCTAATAGCAACCAACAACGAAGTGTGTCAAATCTGACATCATTTGTTATCCATGCCGTCAGTGGTGCAGTCTGGTGACAAGTATGGGGTGGGATCAGCCCAGTGTCTATTGGCCACTTCAGGCTGGTGTCTTTGGTCCCCAGGCACTCTCCTTTGATGCTTTTGGGGGCCAGGCACTCTCCTCTGCCATTGTCAGCCTTCTACAGTAGACCAGACAGGAAACACAACCAGATGAGATAATTCTACTTCATTGTAAGGTTACATTAACAGAATCTTGCAAGACTGAAAGTACTTCTCTCCCCTTATCCCCTTGACAGACCAAAGAACTAGGGAGGGTCTCTTCTGAGCCTCTTGCCCTGCCCATATTCCTGCTGCAGTCTAAGCTGCCTTTTATATGACTGTTCCCTTGGCTGCACCTCATTGCCCTGTCTCCCAAGGTCATTCCCACTTACCATTACAGCCATTCTATGTTAGCCTCTCTTTGCCAAAAGAACTAGGTGCCATTGCTGTGTTCAACAGGTTTGCAGAGGTGCCAGGTATTGAAAGACTCACACGCTCCTAACAGCACAGTAAAGGAGAAGAGTGCGGTTCTTTCAAATTCTGGCTAAAACTAAGCAACTGCACCACACCACTCAGTCAACTTGCACAGATGTTTTGAAAGAGCACTGAATCCACACTCTCCTGAGATCATAGAAAAGCAGGAGAAGGAGGTTGAGCCACCTGTAATTTATAGCTCAACACCTCCCCAAACCCATCCTCACATCACTTTTGTGATTGGCAAATGGTTTCACACCATCTGGTGACCTTCAGAAAAGGGATGGGCAGCAAAATCCAAGGGCTTAACCAACTGCTTTGCTCCACACAATCTAAATATATAAAATCAAAGCACCACTATTTGGGGCATGTCAAAACAGAAGCAATAGATGCAAGATAGGGATTGGCAAAGGGGTCAGCAAAAAGCTTTGTATAATGGAAATATAAGTTGTTTCTGCTTAGAATTATAGAATGTGTTTACATAATGGTCATATAGTTTGTCACCCTGGCCATCAATATAGGTATCTTCTTTTCACTCCACTCTTCGAATTCTCTTAGCTTTCTGCCCTTATTCCATAATAAACAAGTGAGTGACCAGTTAACATTTCCTTGCACACTATTACTGTAGCAGTCTAAACAAAAGCCATTTTCAGGAAGAGTGGGAAAGACACATTATGGAACAGTGGAAAAACCAAAAACAGGGCATGGTGGAATCTTTGGCTGAAACCTTGAATGTATATTCCAGAAGGAAAACATAGTAAGTTACAAAACAAAGCAGTGGTTGCTCATAGTGATCACTGTAAAGGATATAGAACTTGAGATCCAGTTACTAACAGAAGAACAGCTATTAACAGAATGAATGCTGATGAAAACATAAAAGGGACTATTATAAGTCTTCAAGAAATCTAAGTAGATTAGGAGAAAAATGAAGAAAACTGAAAATTAAACTTCAAGACAAATCCTTAAAGCAAGAGATTCCATTCAGCATGGACCCAGCTGAGAATCAAATTTAACCTAGCACAACTGACAATGCTGTGAATGAGAAATCAAGTGAATCTACAAAAGGAAGATGATCTTGCAAGTTATCTTAAGTTGCAAAGGCAAATAAGATAAATGAGTCAGTAGCTAGGGGAAAGATTTCAGCATTGCCTAAAGTAGAAGATTAGAAATAGACTGAAGCAGCTAACAAAAATACTTTGAATACTCCAAAAAAACTAAAATTAGAATACTCGCTAAGCTGGATATAAAATGGTTAGATGCATTTAAGTTAAATGTAATGCAAAAGGGGTTGCATAACAATATAAAGCTAGGATATTCCGGCAAAAGGATATTCTGAAAAGCATTATGATAAAATATTAACTTTGAATATAAAGTATTCTGTTATAAGAATATTTTGAAACGTAGTGGCTGTAAGAAGAATACAAATAAGGCATTTGGATGGTAAAACTGCTTTTTTACATGATGAAATTTAAAATGTAAAAAGATATAAATATGGAACAATCTCCTGGCTTGATGATTCAAATAATCAGAAGCTAGTATGTAAACTTCAAAAGAGCTTTGGAGATAAGTTAAGAGCTTTCATGCTGCTTGGGAGATTTTAAAGAAAAGAGTTAAGGAAGTCTTGTAAATGTTCCCAAAGGGCAAAGGTCTATGATTCTCCAGAAGTTTCTGAGCTACAGTTCCTAGCATCTCTTATCATTAGAAATACTGGCTGGAGAGTGCCTGAGTTGCCATTAAGATGCATCCTATTTTTCTCCATCACTGAATGTAACATTTTATGAATCATCTACAAAGAAGCAGCTATGCATCTTAAGTAGATAATTTAACCAGTGGAGGTTAATGAATATTAATAAATCAATGAATAATAACAAAGTGGAAAGCCAAGATTGAAAATGCCAATCATAAGCTGTCCTAAATATATTTATTTATTTTCTGCATTTCTATCTTTTCTCTGGGGACTCAAGGCAATATACATATTACCCCTACAAGAGCAACCCTGTGAGATAGGTTGGGCTGGAAGGGACTCAGTGGCGCATCCAGTGAATTCCCGAATTGAGAACCTTATTTAGGTTTCACTGATCCAAGTTCAAAAATGATACTGGCTTTCACAACATAGCATCACCATGGGATATATCCTAGTAAAGGGAAGTCCTTTTGTTGTTGGGTGAATTTGTTGTTGGGTTGCCATTCAGAGCTGGAACATCAGCCAGGATGATTTGTGCTTGTCCTTGTATTTCTGCATTTTGATCAGAAATTCCTAGGAATACTAATCACAGGATAACCAGTGTCAGGCTGCAGCTGGAGGCTGAATTTTTATTAAGAAAGTGTCAAAAGAATTTCAGCAATCAAAGTTAAACATGAACTAGTCCTATTTCTAAAAATAAGGTTCAAACTTCGTTATGTTGTGTTTTTTGTCCCACCCTGCCTCAAATTATCCTACTTCGGACACTTTATTTATTTATTTATTCATTCATTCATTCATTTATTCAGCAGATTTGTCACTGCCCATCTCCTCCCCCCAGAGGGACTCTGGGCGGTTTACAATAAAAGTAGTCAATTAAAATAATAAATATAAAATATAAATACAATATATAAAAATATAATTACAGTTAAATAAGAATATGCGAAGACTCAGCTCTCTGGAAAAGGCTCTAATGCTGGGAAAGGTGGAAGGAAAGAGAAGAAGAGGATGCCTAGCAGCAAGGTGGATGGACTCAGTTACAGTGGCAATGAGGGCGGCATTGGGAGACGTGAAGGACCAGGTTGGGGACAGGTCATCATGAAGAAGACCTATTTATGTGGTCACTAGGAGTCAACATCAATTTGATGGCACCTAATTAATAAGAGAAGAGCAATGGCAAATCTCGATAAAATAGTTAAGAGCAGAGACATCACACTGACAACAAAGGTCCGCATAGTTAAAGCAATGGTGTTCCCCGTAGTAACATATGGCTGCGAGAGCTGGACCATAAGGAAGGCTGAGAGAAGGAAGATCGATGTTTTTGAACTGTGGTGTTGGAGGAAAATTCTGAGAGTGCCTTGGACTGCAAGAAGATCAAACCAGTCCATCCTCCAGGAAATAAAGCCAGACTGCTCACTTGAGGGAACGATATTAAAGGCAAAACTGAAATACTTTGGCCACATCATGAGAAGACAGGACACCCTGGAGAAGATGCTGATGCTAGGGAGAGTGGAGGGCAAAAGGAAGAGGGGCCGACCAAGGGCAAGGTGGATGGATGATATTCTAGAGGTGACAGACTCGTCCCTGGGGGAGCTGGGGGTGTTGACGACCGACAGGAAGCTCTGGTGTGGGCTGGTCCATGAAGTCACGAAGAGTCGGAAGCGACTAAACGAATAAACAACAATTAATAATAATTAAAAAAAACCTAACAGAGAACTTTGCTCCCTCTTTTGGGCAGGCTGGCTTGTTTCAATCTGTCCTTTGTTTCTACAATGATCAGACTTGCTTTTACCTGGTTTCTCACTGACTGTGTGAGAAAACTCTCATACTCAGCATGATTTTAATCACTGTTTATCAACAATGCTACATGTTCTCCTTGGTTGTACCTCCAGTATTTGAAGTTTATCAAGGCATCAAGGATTATTATGAACCTTCTGTCAAATGAACTGTTCTGCAACACTGGGGAGATAATTGAACACCTGACTCCCTGGGTTGCCGTTTCGTCAAATCCAATTAGTCCTTTCTGACAGAAAAGCAAGGAAGAGGGCTTTTGAGCAACCTGAGTGGTTTTGTTGTGATATACATTCCCCCATGCATTTTGTAAAAACAAGATTCCTCCTATCCCACTTGTAAGCATTTAAATGCTGTATTGTATATGATACTTATACTGGTATTGGTTAGTTTAGACTTGGTTTGTTTGTTTGTTTAGACTTACATTCTGTCTGTTGCTCAGGACCTCAAGGCGGTGTGCAGTAGTGCTCCTGTTTTTCCCTGCAACAACAGTCCTGTGAGGCAGGCTGGGCTGATCGAGAATGACTGGCCCAAAGTCCCCCAGGGAGCTTCTGTGGCTGAGGATAGACCTGAACCGGGACCTTGGTGGGGGCAGTCCAACACCTTACAGGATTTGTATTTGTATTTTCTTGTTGCCTTCATGTTGATATGACATTGAAATTGTGCTTGTTTATAAAAGCAAAAAAAAAAAAAGGGTTTAGATTCCTGTAAACAGCTTCACTGGGATAGTCTCCCAATTCTTTAGTGACAACTGAATTTGAGTGCCAAAGAAAGTGAACAAACTAGTCTTTTTAAGTGTATTGTCATTATCATTATTTTTGTATTTTTACAGTGAAGGAGAAGAAGCTGTCTTTTTTTTTTACATAGCCAAGCTGTACCCCTTGATTTAGCAGGAAAGGAAGGTACCTTCTGCTTTACCTCAGGCTGAATCCTGTCAGTACTATTATCATAGCATTAAAAACCTTCCTAAAACTAAAATGATCTGGATTCATCTTCAAGCAAATAATGTTTCTCCTCCTATTTTCCATAGCGCCATCCTCTCTGGCGGAAGGATGCCGGCTGTTAGAAACAGAAAAAGGAGAATTTGAATATAAAATATTACTTCATCGTCTGCTCTTTTAATATACAGTCTTTCATGCTTCATATAATGTCTGTCAGTCAAGTGTACATTTGCTTATGAAGCTTCCATCCAGCTAATCGTACAGTCAACAAAATGAATACACGACATTTAAAAGCAACATACATTATATTCTGCTGCAGTTCACAGAGTAATTCTTTGATTTTATATACATTTTTACTTTTATGCATGTGATAACTGCTAGAATTATGTAGGGTTTTTCTTCCCCTGTCAAACAGAGTTATTCATATATTGCTTGTTGGCATATCCATCTTGGACTAAAATATATATAAACAGAAGGTGACCTAGCCTCCAATTTCATGGTAATAGCTTTGCCAGTTTCCAAACTGCTTGTGAATTTTATCTGAGTGTAGTATTAAACAGAAACAGCTTCACTGTGAAGTTGAGACAGCTTTTGAAACAGGTAACATAACAAGAACCCTGTATCCAAAGACTGGTCTAAGGGAATCCCACCATATGCAGCTGCACTAGATCCCAGAAACTTGCCGCCCTCCCTGCAAAGCAGCAAGTGAAATGGTGTAGGCATGAGAAACCTGAGACCTTGAAAGTAGAGAAGCTGTGGCTATGCCTTCCTCCATCACAAAATTCCTGACACGGTGTCAGTTCTTTGTCTTGGCCAAAGAAAGAATTGGGTGAGCAGGTCTACCTGTAGCCTAACATTGCTCTGTGAGCCAACTAATAGATGGGGTCGATAAGGTTTTCAAGTGGGCCAGGCTACCCCTTAACTAAGTCACCTCTGTGCTAGTTGACAGGCAGATCAAGCTGGTAGAGATTTTGAGAAGGCCAGATCTACTTATGGGTTTAGATAGTCACTAGCTGGATGGGTAGATAGAGCTTGACAAGTTCATTCTCCTAAATAGGGTTTTACTGCATGGTGAGTGTTGCTTTGGTTGTAGTCAGTACAGAATGTCTTAACAGAAAGAGGATAGAAGGATTTGTAGAACAGTCCAAAGACTTATCAAATTACCAATTGATGCGAATATTTGTAGTTCAGGGTTGAACTGTGGAGTCCTTGGTGCTCTCTGAGCCTTGTTGTTTTCTTGCAGACGTTTCATTGCCAGACTAGGCAACATCTTCAGTGCGAAGAGGGAGTGGGCCTTGCTCTTAGTTTATATACCGTGGCTTGCCCTGCTTGTGTTGGTAGGGGTGTTGTTCTCTCCTTGGGAGTTCTTTGAACCATCAAACGGCACAATACACCCTAATCAAGGAACTATTAACTCAGTCAATCAACCAAGCAGCAAACAACAGCCCAATCAAAGAACTCCCAAAGAGAGAACAACACCCCTACCAACACAAGCAGGGCAAGCCACAGTATATAAACTGAGAGCAAGGCCCACTCCCTCTTCGCACGGAAGATGTTGCCTAGTCTGGCAATGAAACATCTGCAAGAAAACAACTAGGCTCAGAGAGCACCAAGGACTCCACAGTTCAACCCTGAGCTACAAATATTTGCTTCGACTGGTACATAAACAGGTGCCATAGCAAAGATGGTCAAGAACTGTTTCCATAACCACAGAAACTAGGACCAGAAATAAGTGTCATTTACCTAGATTTCATTAAACTATGAGGAAACACCCCATTCCCATGGTAAGATATGTACAATAGTTGAACAGCTTACTTGCAGATACTGTGGGTTCTCCATCTCTGGAGGTTTTTAAGAAGAGGCTGGATAGTCATCTCTCAAGAATGGTTTAACTGGTTTTTCTGCACATTGCAGAGGGTTGGATTAGATTGTTTTCATGGTCATTTCCAACTCCACAGTTCTATGATCTGCTTTCATCAATCTCCTCTGTTTCTTTTTTGCCTTGCTGAAAGAAAATTCATCCCACCATATGCCCTCAGATTTGGAATACGTCTGATTACATTGAACACATGTTATAGCTTCTTAAATTTCATTTTGATTACCAAAATTGGAAGAGCTTCATCACAAATCCTTATTTCTCCTCCTTTCTACCTGTATTTGTTCTAGTCCCTGTGAATCCTTCAGCCATTTCCATGTATGGAAAAGAGCTGGCATGTACGGTATCTCACTTGGCAATGAATGAATCAGAAAACCTTCCTGCGTACCAGAGGAATACTTCATTTTAATTGGCCTATTTGTATACTCTTTTGTTGGTGGCCTGATCTGGTGTGCAGCAATCAGTGCTTCAGAAAGACCAGCCCAGCTGAAGAAGTACAAAGAGGTACAAGACGTACAATAAGAAGTGCTTATTTTGCCCTTGTTTGCTTGGACTGCCATTTGTGCTTGGAAGTGACCGGCCTCCAAAGTCGTCTCACAAAGAAGAGAAAATAAGAGCGCTTTGGGTATCTTTCATTCCCAGTAAAAGCCATCTCGTGTGGTGATAATGATGGTAGGGTCCCTGTAGTCCACAGGAGGCATATTGATTCTTCCAGCTACTCACTGTGAAACTCAAGAGAAAGAGCAGCTCTTCAAAGGTCTGGCCTTTCAGGACAACAGCTGTCCCTGCAGTAACAGCTTTGCTGTTTTTCTCTGCAGGGGGGAAAAGGATTATTTCCTCGATATGGTTAACATTCTCTCTGGGCTGCCCAGTAGTTGTGGTTGGTACCCACAAGGCAGAACTTCTGGCTTAGCAGGCTACAGTCTCACAGCTGCCCCAGCTGTTGCTTTGCTGTTATTTAATGGGAGCTGTCAATAGTAGCTCAGCAGGTAAACATCCCAGATCAGCTCCCCCATATTGTGTGAGGCTTTGATGCATACAAATTGAGTTGGAATTTTAAACCATAAGAATACTTAGGGCTAGGGAGGCACCTCTTAGTGCCAATGGACACCTTTGATTCTTTGAAAACATGCCATGGAAGTTCTCACAAAGGTTTGCCTTCAAGAGGGCAGTCATAAAATATCCATATAGAACCACAGATTCAAAAGGGGCCATTGAGGCCCCTGAATCCAGCTCTCTGCTCCATGCAGACAACACATGAGCTCTTCCCAGACAGATGGTTGTTCAGCCTCTGCTTGAACACATTCAATGAGGAGGAGGCTACCACCTCTTTGGGTAATTCATCCAATTGCCAAACTGCTCTTACTATAGGAAAGTGTGTTTTTCCCCCCGCTAACATTCAGTTGGCATCTGCTGACTTTTTACTGAGTTGGTGCTGCTGCATTTATCAGAAAGCAAACTAGATCATCCATTATAGTGTTCCAGAATATTCCTTGCTATTTCAGCTTTCTTTCATCATTTTTTCTCCAGTTGGTTGCAATTCCAACCTGTATCCCTACATTTTTTTTTTTTAAAAGCTAAGTTCAAACCTGCAATCTAATTAAAATTTAACATTTGAATGTTAGAGGCTGGTGCCTTGCTCTGCAGTCTGGCAGAGTCCCATTAATTTTTTTAATCTAAAAACCATAATGATTCATATATTAGGCAAAGGGAACCTGGCAGGCAACAAGAGAAGTATCCATGGACACCACATTGCTCACCCCTGACTTGGGATTTAATGGAATTCTGTGAAGCACGAAAGGGGATTAAGACACATTATTTCTGATTCCTATATTTTTAAAAAATGTTAAATGAAACCAAAGTGCTTAAACATAATAAATACAAAAATTAAAAAGTTGATTAGAAAAAAAAACAAAAAAGCAAAACAACAAGCAACTTTAAAGGCAATCTAGTCTTAGAAGAGTTGTTACTCCATAAATGCTTGGGTGAAAAGGCATGTCTGAAATTATTTTCCAAAAGAATACAGTGTAGGGGTTATCTCTCAGGAAACTGTTCCATGATTGAGGTGCTGCTGTCACCAAGAAGGGCATACTCCTGGCAACTCACAGTGAGTCAAACCTGTCACTAGGACTGTGAGCAAAGCCTTCCCAGCTGATCTTATTGGGGGAGGCATTTTTAAACTAACTGGGTCCTAAAGTGCTTAGAGCTTTACAGACTAAAGTCAACATCTTAAACTGGGCTTCATAATTCCTAAGCAGCCCATGCAGTCCTTTTAGGACTGTTTTGACATGATCCCCTTTAGCCACCCTACTTAACAATTGATAACTGTGTTCTAGCCTATCATGGTTAGATCCACATGGATTGCAGTAATCTAACTGAGTGATTATTAGGGTAAGTGAAGGCATCCTGTCCCTGTCCAGACGTGTGATAGCTGATGCACCAGCCAAAACTGGACATAGGGTTTCCTTCTTGCTAAAGCTTTATATGTACCTAGTAACAGATTACTATCAAGGAGAATTTCCAAACTACCTATTCCTTTAGAAGGAGTGATACCTTATCCAGAACAGGTTACCTTCAAAACACCCAGGCCTGAAAGCGCCTATCAACATCTATCTCTGTCTGAATTCACCTTCTCTCTATTTGAACCCTGATCACAGCCTCTAGGAAACTGTCAAGGAAAATATTTAAGCTAGCCTTTCCCGCATTAATGCTCCCCTAATTTTATCAGACTATAGCACCCAGAATTCCTTGCTAGCATGACCAACTGCTGAACTGTTTGAGAATTCTGGGAGTTGTAATCCAACACATCTAGAGGATCATGTTAATAAAGGTTGCTTTGCATTCACTGTTCTGTTTATTATATGTGGCTGAAGGAAAGGGAAGAGGAACTGAGCTATGAAAATAAATTCTGTCTAGAAAATAATTGTTTGAATGAGATGGCTAGCATCACAAAAATCTGTTACCATAGAAACTTCAAAAATTGTTCATTAAAAGCCATTATCCAAAAGCAAGGAACAAGATGAGAAAAAAGATGTTATTAGTGCAAATCACTCAATATAATCACTGATGCAGCTAGGAGTTTTCTTGGGGCTGGCACTCATAGTCCAGCAGTCAAGTGAATGCCCAAAAATTTCTTGTAGAGTGACAGATGATTGGTGTATCAGTTTTTAGGCATAAACACTGAGCTGGCATGGGCATGACCAAGGCTGACTTCACCTGATACAGGACCCTTGTATCTTGATTTTTAACATATTTTCAGACAAGCAGTGGCAGGCCAGATGTGTGCGTGTTACAAATGCTCAGTTAATTATTTTTAATTTTAAAATGTGATCTCCCACAACAAAATGGTGTTTACTCACAAGTGAATGTGTTTAGACACACATGTTGATGCTAAATCATCTCCATTTTAGTCCTGGAGTTGTTATTCAGTTGAATATAAAATGTGAAACTGGACATGCCCAGAGGATTCATTACATCAGGATAATATTCTTGCTATGGAAAGGAGTACTAAAGAGATTAAATAAAAATAAACTTTTTATTAAAATTGGCAAACCACTGTTTGTTCTAATATATTACAAATATGGTGGGAGGCAGAAAAAGAGAAATACCATCAGAACTGAAGTGATAAACACAACTGAAGACACCACCACCAGCCAGTAAAACCATTTAATCCAGGATCTAAAATTACATTCTGTCACCACTGACGAGAATTAAGTCATAATTTATGTTCCACTGATGTCAGCCCTTGAAAGTAGTCCAGACAAGAAGCACAAACCATGGTACCAACTCTACATTTATTATAAGGTTGCAGTAACAGAATCTTTCAAGGCTGAAAGCATTTCTCCCCTCCCTTAATTTTACTTTCCAGAAAACTAGCAGGGTCCCTTCTGAATCACTTCCCATGCCCCTTTTCCTTCTGTGAGCTGAAATACCTTTTGCACGATGGTTGTCTAGGCTGCAGCTCTTCCTCCTATCTCCCAAGGCCATTCCCACATACCATTACTTCTAATTTTGATGGAATCTGAGGGCAGCTGACAGTCTGGAGGGAAATCTGAGATGAATGTGATTAAAACAAATCCCATCTAGCTAAGTCCCTCTGCCACTGACCCATGTCCCTCTGTCAACACCAAATTATATTCCCATGAGATCATCATTCCACAATTCCTTCTGCTCCTGCCCTCCATTTACTGTAATATCCTGCACCCCAAGCAGTGGTCTGCTTTTCAAAATCAACTCTCCAGATTTGGTTATTTTGGTTTCATTGCTCAACCCAGTTCAATTAAGACTTCTAATGTGAATTATTCTGTTACACTGAAAAGGCATTGAGTCCAATTAAAAGGTACAGAACATAAACCACTGACTGATTATCACTATCGTCAATAGTGACAAACATGTTATACTGATATACAAGGTCTGAGGTAGATATCTATTGTTACACTTCTTCTGATGTATCTGGTATCTGTTGTTCAAGGACAGAGAACTAGAGCAGTCTTTTACTCATTGATGTCAACTTCTGATTTATCAGAGTGTGCCTTGGGGTTTTCCTACATCAAGTAAGAAAATAATGCACAGAAAATAATGGAGGCATTGAACTTGGGTTCTAGTGAGTAGTTGGTTTGGTTATGAAGTTTCAACGCTGTAAATCTTATGCTGCCTCATACTGCTACTCCTTTATTCAAATACCCAGAATTTATGCACAGAAACACCAGGGAATGAATACATCACAGTGACTTCCTGTTTTACAAGTGTTCACAAGGGACCGGTTCCCCTTTGCTAAATGTAACAAGTATATGAAGTATGAAAAGGGCAGAGAGCTCTATTTCTGAGCCGTCATCTGCTGTACAGCTCTCTTGCCAGTTTGTTCAAAATGGCATGAAATAACTTTTGGCCAAGACCTTGATTAGAAATAAAGGCACACATAACATGCAATTGATGCAGAAAAAACATGTAGGCTTTGGCTGCCTGAATGCCAGGTGACAGGGCCCAGGAAGCGTGTCTTTTCTGCCACAGTGCCTGCCCTATGGAATAGTCTCCCTCCAGATCAAGATGGCCCCGACTCTGCTAGCCTTTCATATGGCCCTAAAGACCTGGTCCTGTGCCCGGGCCTGGGGCCCCAAATATGTGAAGGGTCCTGTCTCCTGGTTGTGCTAATGGCTATTGATTGTGACATCTTCCTTGGCTGCTTTGTATTTCAATTTTTCTATTTATGATAGAAATTCGTTTTTAACTTATTTTAAGATTGTTCACTTCCCAGGGTCACTTGCTGAGATGGATGGCCATAAAAATTGAATAAATAAATAAATACTTTTGTGTGTTATACAACAAAACTTGTTATAGAACATACATAAGAAAGAAACTGAGAGGTATGCAAATAAGCTAGAGGAGGAAAAATGTTTATCCTGAATCTTGATGAGCACAACAATGTTCACAATGGTTGCATCCTATTGTCTGTGTGCCAACAAAATGACAGGTCTTTTCTTTGCTAATGCAATTAATACATGCACACTTCGCTAATCATTTACAAGAAATAGCATAAAAGCTGTAACAAACCATCAAAAGAATCTCAGATGCCTAGTATATACCTTTGTGATAAGTAATGCTGCAGGTAAAAATAAAAAGAAATGTAGAAGAAAACAAAGATGTTTTCAAACTAATGGCAAAGGCCTCAATGTTGATTTAATGTGTCTTATCAAAGTCTTTGATGTTTCAGAAAGAAAAGGTAAAATAATAGACATTGCAGAGTAAATTTACAATAACCACTTTTCAGTAGCTCTTCTGAAGAAAGCAGAAAGAACCAAATTAACTCTCCCACAAGATGCCTGATAGAACATATCCTGAAGTGTTTTATCAAGAATTGGCCTATTCTGATAGCAGTTTGTGAAAGTCAAAAAGAAATAGTTGGTTCTGTTAGGGCTAAAGTTCTCAAGATTAAAGATAAAACACTGAACCTTTAATATGTCATAAAATTGTTTTAAGACTCACATTAATGAGGATATTCCTTAAACTGGCATCAGCTTTATTTCAGACTTGTACTGCTTTATTGAATAACAGAAGGTCTTCCAGCTGAACTTGCAACGAGGTCCAAGTACTGGTTCTGAATCATTTTCAAAGCATGTACCACCCTAAATAACCATCCTAAAGTCTATTTCTGGGGCCCTGAACAGAGGAATAATGGGCAATTTCTGAAGCTGTCAAAAGTAGGAAAGAACAGAGTGTAAGGAACTGAAAGAAATGGGCAATGCCAGACTAAATTTAAAAAACCCAAATGAAAAAAAGTATTGTCTCCAGCTCATTTTCTTGCCAATGTGATCACTATTCTTTACTGGAGAAGACCTTAACTTCAAACAGTGCTGTGTATGACATGGATATCCCATAGTCATCCTTATGTAGCATCCACTACTACAAATTTCAGGGCAGAGTGATCTTTTCCAGAAATATATGTTTGCTGATGCTGTTCTAAAGAAAGTCACAACAGTGAGCTTGTAAAAGTCTCTTAAATATTTGGATTCAGAGATCACTGAAAAAAATAACCATACTCTTAACATTAATACCTTCTGCTCATGCAGAAAGAGTATTTTCGTCTTTTGAAGTAATTCTTTCAAAACTGAGAAATAATTTGCCAACAGTTATAATAAAGAGAAAGGTGTGTCTTTCTTTGCCAGACTTTGAAAAAAGACCCTGTTCAATATAGAATTATTTTACATTTTTTAAAAGAAACATGTTTATTATAAAACAGTTAATTCCAAAATTCATGTTCTTGTTTTTGAATAATGTATTAATATAATATGCTTTGCATTGTTTCTTGGAGAAAGCTTGTGAGAACAAACAAAATGAGTGATACAACTGAAAATCTTTTGGTGGTTTTCTCCTCACCTATTATGGCAAAAACATCCCTTAAGACTTAATGGAACTGGGCCTGATTTTGCTGCTAATACCAACTGTGTATCTTCTTCCGTGGTACAAAGATCATTACTCCATTTTTAAGGAGAATTAATCTGAAACAAATTGTAACTGAATAATTTATATCTGTTCCTTCCAAAATTGAAATCTATATCTCTGAGTTTCTGAAGGTAAGTATTGGATTATAGCAAACCACAAGACTCCCTGTTATTAGAAATTGTAATCGTAGAATCTTCCTGAGTAGTGATTTAAATCAAACTCACTATGCTTATTTTCAAACTGCGTGTGAAGATACAGAGTCTGAGGCCCATGGGTCTCATCCTGCAGCCTAAGGAGCCTTCTCAACCTTGGCAGCTTGAAGATGTGTGGACTTCAACTCCCAGAATTCCCCAGCCAGCCTTGCTGGCTGGGGAATTCTGGGAGTTGAAGTCCACACATCTTCAAGCTGCCAAGGTTGAGAAACAGTGGTCTAGAGGTTTAAGCCATCCCCCTGGGCTTGACGGTCCTCCCCTTTCCCCTACAGGTGTGGGCATGCCAACTGGAGAGAGGGCACCAACACTCATGCAGAGGAAGCATAACTCTCCAGTGCAGCGTTAGCATTCAAACACATCCATTATGTCTATCTGCTTGTTCCTCCCCCCCACGTACTGGTTTCTATAGCAACAGGTTACTAATGCCAGTTCCTACCTGAATATAATAATAATAATAATAATACACCTACTTTCTATTTTCTGAGATTAAGAGAGATGATTCTGGACAATATGATGCTTCTGGCATTGGATCAATACATCATTACGCTCAACACTGCTCCTGCCTGGGGGGAGGGACAGGGTGGGGGGGGGCATTTGCTTTTGCATTATTTTGAAGTATAATCAGAATAAAACATGAGTGATAAACACCTTTACTTCAAAAAGCACTGGTCCTGCCCTTCCTTTCTAAGCATGGCTCCCTCCCCAGCCATTACCTTTTTCTGACTTGCTCAAAAAAAAAAAATTCAGAAGCATCCAAGATGAGAAATTGATGGGCCAATGACAATTTCTTACTCCCCTTCTGCTTCTGGAATCTCATGAGCTCCCGAAAAATGCTCAGAAGAAGCTAGCATAAGGGTCTAAATCAGTGTTTCTCAACCTTGGCAACTTTAAGACGTGATAGTAGAGAATCACTTCTGTCCATCCACAAGACAGAAATCCTGCCTCTGAAACCAAACCAGGTAATACAGAAAAAGGGTGTAGTTTGGACTGCAGTTTGCCTCATGTGCACCTCCTTTATCCCACCCAAACTGACATCTCTGTCTGAATACAGCCAGCTTGGCTGCATCCTCCATTGCTGGGAACAGAAGGTTGGCCTTTGGACTCCTTATTTTGTGCTATCCAATCCTCAGCCTTGAGGGATACTACATAACACGAAAGAAAAGTCTCTGGTAACTGAATCTCCATTAGCATTACCAACCACATTAGACATGAATACCAAGCATTGCTAAAAGCCATATTTCATGTTTCCATGGAACTGGGAATCACCAGCAAAGAATTCAAAAGGCTCTTGATGCAATTGTTTCTTAAAGAAAAGAAACTCCATCCCAAAGTCTGGTGTGGGAGACTAAAAAGTGAGTAAAATGAACTGTAAATTAGGGTGTTCAGACCTTCATCAGTGTATTTTAGAAAGAAGATACATAATCAAAGCCAGTGAGATCTTCCCATCAGCCTTCTTGTTCTAATGAACAATAGCTATTATAGCACTCAGCTAACAGGATAAAAAATCCCCCACAAGGCATTAAGGTGCCCACTGGAGTAATTTTATCAGCATGCCACCCAGTTATATATTTCATAGGCCTCAAAGAAGATGTAAAATCTACTTCTTTGGGAACTAATCATTAGCTTATATCTTGCTTCTTCTCTACCTGCTCCTATACTACATTCAGGATACCTGAACATGCCTTATCCTTGAAAACTGCATTACGTCCTTGTTTAGTCTGTACTGATACTCTGATAGTTTGGAAAGCAAGATGAGAACTTATGGTGGACACCCATTGCTGAAGGCCTGAGACTGAGAGAACATGTATAGTTTTCCTGGCTGAAACTCCTTTCTTACAATGCAGGACTGGAAGAAGGAGAGGGTTTGCATGCTCATATAAACCACTCAGAAATGTTTGATGTGTCATATGAGAGAACCTAATGAAATAACTAGGTGATGTATGCCAAGTGTGAGTAGCCTGAGTCTCTCCAGACGTTTTTGAGCAACCCTCAGCCCCAGCCAGCTTGGCCAATGGGAAGAGCTGCTGAGAATTACAGTCCTGCAACATCTAGTTCCCTCTCTTCAAGATGTAATTTAGGCAGAAGTGAGACTTTCTTCTATGTATTTCTTAATAAATCTATCTCTTACTTCAAATAAACCAATTGGAGGGCAGGAAGGGCTCTTTCTCAGTTGATATTTTGGCCTCGTGGTATACCCTTCCCTTAGAATTACAGAAGAAGGAGGAGGAGGAGGAGGAGGAGAGGAGGAGGAGGAGGAGGAGAAGAAGAAGAGGAGGAGGAGGAGGAGGAGGAGGAGGAGGATCTGCCCTATCTAATGTTCAGGAAGCTACTGAAAAGAGAACATTTCCAAAGAGTATTTGGTTGAATAATCTGTTATTGCCATCTTTAATTTGTTTCACTTGGAATTTGTCATGAGTACTGATGGTGAGCAGGAGGGGGCCACTATCCAGGGGGAAAAACACATGCGTTTTCCCTCCTGGATAGGGGCCCCCTCCTGCTCACCATCAGTACTCATGACAGAATTACTTATATTGATGTAATAGTTGGCATTATTTTATTTGGCTCTGTTATTATTTATTTTATCACTGATACAATTTATCCTTGTATTATTATAATTTTGATCAGTTATTGGTTGTTTTAAAGTATTTATATTTACCATAGACATAACTTTTACAGAAGTTCTTGTCAATTATTTTATAAACCACCATTGAGTCTACATTGATTCAACAGTATACAGTAGAACAATCATAATAAATGTAATGAATTTCTGTTAGCATTCATTAATAGTGGGGCTAAGCCCATATTTTGTTCTGCTACTTAATTATACTGTATTTTTTTTGGCTCTCAGCTTATGCTCAGGAGCACATATTCTAACAAGGGCTGCTGCTGAATCCAAATAAACAAGTTCATATTTATGTATAAGGAAAAGGAGCAAAAGATCTCAGCTGCTTCCAGGCAGGGGGCTTGTAATGCACTCAGTCATTGTACAACTCTTCAGGTTTGGGACTTGCCCCTACATTCTTATCTTCTTTGATTTTGCACATAAAAAGCAGGCATTGTCATGGCTGCCATCTTGACTTTTTTGACCCTTCCCTGTGGACACCCCTGATGCCCCCAGAATGCCCAGCCAGGTCACGGCCTCCAGTTTACCATGGAACTGTCAATAAAAGTAGTTCAGCCCCATTGACACCTGCCAGTTTTTCCTGCCAATAGCTGATGGCACCCAACAGACAGATGGTTCTCCTCTGTTGAAGGCAGCAAGAAATCAGCAATCTTGAGCAGGAATGCAGATGGGAATTTTTACAGCAGGAAATCTGCCACCTGCAATTACATTTGCTGGAATGAAGGAAGCTCTCCCTTTCCTCCTAACAGTCTGGGAGGGAGAGGAAATGAATGTATGGCTCTGTCACCTGACGTAACACTTAGGGCTAAAACCCTTGACCGTCCAAGTCTTAGAATGCGTTGGCACTAGGCAGGGAATAAGCCTAGCTGCTGTCCTAGTTTCTGAATACACATCCGAGGCTTCTGGTTTTGGGGCAATTACGATAGGCCAGCTCTTGTATAATTCAAACGGAGGGTTATTAAGTACTATAGTAGGATTAGCCACTAAGCTAAAATCTGAGTGCTTGGATGTCTGAGTGCTCTGATAAGTCCAAAGCTCTGCCACCAACAGCAGACTGAAAGAAAGGAAGAAGCACAACTTGCTGTCCCTTGTTTATTATCCTTTGCAACCCAACTGAATTTGCAAAGAAATGACATAAACGGGCTTGGAACTCTGTCTTTCCATCCATCTGTGTATTTGTCCATCAGCAGGATAACTCTCTGAAAACGTAAGAGAGCAGGACCAAATTTGCTGCAAGGGAAAAAGTTGGCAAAAGAAAGATGAAGTTTGACAATGGACCAGATCCAGCTTGAAGCTGTGGAAAAAAACATTTCAGGAAAAAAAAGTCCCAATGCATCCCTAGGGGAGAGGCACTTGGAAAGTTCATGACTGTTCCAGTCACCTCTCCCTCCTGGTCGTGTGACCCAGCTGGGGTGTAGACAGCTTGCCCTGTGTATGAGCACAGACACACAGAGACAAAACACAAGATGAAAACAGAAGCACACAGAGAAAGACAAAGAAACATATATTACTCGTTACACAGAAGAAAATGAGGAGTCCTTGGTGCTCTCTGAGCCTTGTTGTTTTATTGCAGACGTTTCATTGCCAGACTAGGCAACATCTTCAGTGCAAAGGATGAGTGCAAAGAAACCTTTGCATCTTCAGTGCAAAGAAAATGAGGATGCCTCCAGCAGCCACTCCTGGTAAAAGTGTTGGAAAGAACTCCAGAAGCCATGTTCTGCAAGCTTTCCCTACCTTGATGGTCTTCCTGGATTACCAGTTGATATCACCAGCCAAGCACTTGCTCCTTCCTAGTGTAAAACTTACAGGTTTATCAGATACTTGCAAGGTAAATAGCAATCTGAGGAAAGGTGGATTTCAATTCAGAAAATGGGTGTGAGGAAAATACATTTGATAAAAGCAAGAACACTTAATACAGCACAATGTTTCTCAACCTTGGCAGCTTGAAGATGTGCGGACTTCAACTCCCAGAATTTCCCAGCCAGCATGCTGGCTGGGGAATTCTGGAAGTTGAAGTCCGCACATCTTCAAGTTGCCAAGGTTGAGAAACACTGACTTAATACCAACAACTGCGCCTACCTCCACCCCATTAGGTCCCACAGGCTCAGTGGAATAGCCAGGTTTTAAGAGAGTTCCCCAAGGCTGTGAGACTTGGGGCCTTGGAAGGCAAGCATTCCAGAGTGTGGGGTCAGCCAGAGAAGGCATATCACCAGCCCCCCAGTTCCTTTACTTCATGTGGAATGGACAGTCCCTTGTAACTCTCCCTGCAGAAATGTGTGGGGTGGGCAAAATCTTGCTGGGAGAGATGGTTCTGTAGGTATCTAAAATCAAAGCCATAATTTACACTATTACTGTTGTTTTTAAATTGTGTGTTCTTGTTGTTTTAACCAGGACTTGTTCCAGATCTATTTTTGATAACATGGCATTATAGAAATTTGGGAAAAAAACAAAACAAAAACAAAACTAAAGAAATATTTCATAGCCTCACCTCCCCCAACAATTATTTCTGCAGATGCTTTGAGACCATCAGTCTAGAAACATTCCAGGGAAGTTGTGGGTGGCAATGTTATAGATATCTTCAAATAATCAAGAGTAAGCGAGTAATTTGAGTTGTATCTCTGTAATAATGAGTCTATTTTTAAAGAAAAAAAATCACTTTGCAATAATGCTGCTGATTGCTTATAGAGGCACAGTTCTGAAAAGCTAGACCTTGTGAGTAATTGACCAGCTCAAACCAATCAGTTCTTGTTTTCCCTTGCACATCAAAGGACATCTGGTTTTGCTATATTTGTTTTGCTGAGGACAGTGATCTTCCCAGATGATTCTTTGCTATCTCCTGCTGAAGTACCTTAGGGCAATATCTAACCCAACCAGAAGAACCGTATTAAAAACATTAATTAGAAAACAATAAAAACAGAAGCAGCAATAAAAATAACAGATACAGACTTGTTGGCAGAACACCAAAACCTTACATCAACAACTCAAAGATCCCAACTGCTCTTTGAAACCAAGAATTACACTCTTTTACTAGGTGCCACCCAAAGAATAGAGCAAAGGAACAGATTGAAATCCCCCCAGGTGTCTGTTCCAGGGCTTTGTCATTGCCATGGAAAAGGCTCTGTATTAGATGACCCCTCCTATCACAGAACGGAACCAAACCTTGGGTCTCTGATACAGAATTTAATGAATGAATGGAATCTTTTGGGGAAAAGAAAACTTTAAACAACCCTGGGCCCAGCCCACTTCTCTCTTATTCTTGACTTCATTACTGTATTTAGGAAACCTTCCGGTCTCCAGCACTGTCTTCAAGCAAACCAGATGATCTCTCCAGTCCTTTCCAACTCTATGATTCCATGAAGTATTTTCACCTAAGTGATTCCTGGATTCACTTAGGAGAAGTGAAGAGAGGGAGCAAGCCATGCAGTTAGTGCTAAGGGTCCTAGTCCAAGGGACCTTCCAAAAAACAAGATATTTTTTGCATTATGCTCGCAACAAATTAATATTCTCTCTTTCTACATGTTACTTCCTGTGATGGCAGTACCCCAGGGCAGGCAGAACTTCCATTATTTTCCTTTGTCATTCTCCTCAACAGGATGAGTTCTGAGAGGCAAGGCTTAGCTCACAGATCAGTAAGTCTACTTTGACTTTCTTTAGGATTTAGCAGATGAGTGAGAGATGCCTTTTTATCTTGGCATTAAAAAATGAATCCTAGGAAAGCAAATTTTCTCTCCTCCACATGAAAACGTGCTTTTAAATGCTTTCAGGGGAAGAACAAGGTGCTAGCAGCTAAATGCAGGTTGTTGAGTGCATTATTTTCAGACATATCGTCTGCCGCTGATTCTACTTTTAGCTGCCAAAATAAGGCATTGATTCATTCTGTCAGGGAAGAGCCACCAGGGCAAGCAGGCAATCAAGGCCACATCTTGACTTTTTTTTAGCCAATCTTGTGAATGGTCTTGATAAGCCCTATGGGAGTGAATAGAAGGGAGAGCAAAACATTCCCTTCCACAACTTCTTACATCTTAGAAATCTTTTCTGGTGATTGTGCTGAAGAAGGCTATCTTAAAATTGCAAGAGGGGAGGAAAAGAAAAGGACAACACAAAATTAGTTCCCCTAAACATCAAGTCACTATTAGAAAGTACAGTTCGTCCTGAATAATACTAAATTATACATAGTATTATAGGGTTGGCTCTCTTATTATAGGAAGAGGGAGAGAGAGTAAAAAAGAAAAATCTCCCCCATATGGGCTGAAAACTCCCTTCCTTCAGTGATACCATCCCTCCAGTCATTTAAAAAGCCCACCCTGGAAAGATTGCTTGATTGGGGTTCTTCTGACATCATCCTGTCAATGCCTAAGGAAATTTAGTCTATGGTAGCCTTTGACAACATAGACCTTTTCAGAACTTGTTCTTGTAGATATTTTAGCAATAATCAGGGGTGTTTATCTAGCCAGTTCTGTCTGGCTCATGAGAACTAGTTGATGTTGATCTTTTTTCTAGCACAGGACATCTCTTTGCTTACCTTAAGTGAAATATGGCAGACAGGACAGGACATTCAGAAAGATGAAGGGGCACCACCCTGACAAAGATGCCTGATGATGCCCATCCAGAAGCCTACCTCTCCCAGTAAAGTGGAGAGTCAAACAGGAGGAAGGGTGATTTCCACACACTACAGAAGGACATGTCTCAGCACATTGGTCCCCTCAGTCCCACCTCCTACTTTTCAGCTTGCCCCACCCCTTACTTGTTTAAGAACAAGCTGCTGTTGAAACTGACATCCCTTGGAACAGCATGGAAATGGTTAGCCCTTGCCTTCTCTTGGGATGCTTTTACAACTTCCCAAACTAGTCTAAAACCCTGGAATTTCCTGGTGCTTCCTCTTCCAAATAGCACCAAGATTCCATTTCAAGTTTTTTCATGAACAAAATTATATACTTTCTTATCCAGATTGAACTGTTCTGACAATTGTGCATAGTTAAACCAGTGACAAGTATAACCTTCCAATTCTAGTTTTTCCCTTGTTTTAAGTTTAGGTATCCCTTCTTCAAAGTTCAGCAAATCTTCATTATCTCAGCCAGTGTGGTTTACCTGTCATCTCTCTTCTGAAAAAAGCTTCTTGCTTTTTTGTTTACATATTCCTGCACCGTTTTAGCCTTTCTTGTTTCTCTTTTAGACTTGTATTCTATCGGTCTTATATTCTGCATTATGTGTCTTAATTACATGCTGAAAAATTAATAATAAATTTTAAAAAACAAATAGCGCCAAGATTTGACCTTGCTACGTTTTTTGCAAGACCAGCCAAGGTTGCCTAGGGGCATTGTCTACTGTGACTAGCTGTGGCACAGGTTTTTGCTGACAGGCTGCCATTCAGTTGCTCACATATCTGTAGAAGTCTCCTTGGAGTCTTCACAGCTTCATCCCTCAAAATGGAACTTCCATATCACACCTTTTCCTCTCCCCTTGGAACTAACTCAAGACCCAGCCCTCTACGAGAGCAGGAATAAGCAGGTGCATCAGGTGGAGTTGCTTGCCAAGCACGGGGCTCCAGATGACTTTAGTGCCATTTCTTTGTCATTAAAACAAAAAATAATAAAGCCCACAGAGACGCAGTCGGTGATTTCAGTTCTTAGCTAAAATGAAAGCAATGTTCCCAGCCAGGATTATTTCTTTTTAAACAATGTCAATATGCAGCAGCAATTTGTTCTGTAAGAAAGAAGAAAGAAAGAAAGAAAGAAAGAAAGAAAGAAAGAAAGAAAGAAAGAAAGAAAGAAAGAAAGAAAGAAAGAAAGAAAGAGAGAGAGAGAGAGGGAGGGAGGGAGGGAGGGAGGGAGGGAAGGAAGGAAGGAAGGAAGGAAAAGAAGGAAAGGAAGGAAGGAAGGAAGGAAAGGAAGAAGCTGCACTTGCAGATGCAGAGGGTTATCTCTGGCCCAAAACAAAGCAATTTAACAAACGGAAAAGCTGTTAAGCAACAGACATGGCTTGTTCCTGCTGCCTGACTAGTTCTCACTTAATGGCACATTCCTCTGGGTACATATCAATTTCTGCTACATCTAAGGGTTTCTGGTGGATCTGACAACAAATCCATCTGTTTGAACCTGGATCCACCAGTCATGGAGAAAGTGTTGTTGCTGATAGTAATGGTGGAGATTTATCACAAGCTGGGAATTATGGGAACTGATATAGCTCTGGAGAGTACAACTTGTGCTCTGTGGCTGCATCATGTGTTGCCTAAACTCTCAAACCTATCTATAGCACATAGCCTAAGGATGCCGAATACAACATGTGCTGCCAAACACTTCCGTTATGATCTCGTAGAAAAAACGCAGCCTGATGATAGCCTTCAGCAGGGAGATCAAAACATTAATTTTATACTGAGAAATGACCAGCTTCAGACTGGCTGTCGAGGCTTAGCTTTTAATTATTCAAAATCATGTTATTGTATGCAGTCTATAATTTTCATACACAAACACGCATACACCAACTGGAAGTTTTCATCTGAATGCAGCTCCAGCATTGAATGAAATCACGCTGGCACTCATTAAAATGGCCAACTGCTATCAGCCATGCTTTGCAGTCACCTTGTGTTTCCCACAGCCAAAATTCAGTTTGGTGCTTCCCAAACAAGCATCCTTCAGTTATGATGAATTATGATTCCCATCACCCCTTGATAACAGGCCCTGATGATGGGCACTGAAGTTTGACATAGACCCATCAGATTGGGGAGTGACAGTGTAATATATTATTGATGTCTGCTCCTATACTGATCCCTCCAGTGTCTGGAAAAGAAACAGAAATAGTGTCCCTGCAATTGTTAAAATGCACGTACTCTTAATAACTGTACTTATTACAGGACATGGGGAAAATCTATCTATGTGGTCACTAAGAATCAACAAGACTTGATGGCAGGTAATCAATCAATCAATCAATTATAGGGTCCAGGGATAATTTGATATAAACTTACAACTTGGGCCTTCTCTTATACATATATGCCACAATTATTTCATCCTATGCATATGATCTCATCAGTGATGAAAGCAAATGTGTCTGCTTTAATCACAAAATTAATAAACTTGTAAATAAAACTGATAGTGGGGATTGATGTTTGCTTTGCAGCATACCAGCTCCCCCTTTCTTAAAATTAAACTTTTAAAAAATTAAAATCAGGTAATGTAGGAAGCCTGATGGATGCCAAAAGTAATGCCCATGGGCACCACACTGTGCCAAATACTAGCTGTGCTCAGTCTTAATAACTATATCAATGTTATACAAATACCGCTGAAATCCAGAACTCATTCTATTTTTTTTTAATTAATGCATGTTGATCTCTACTTCCTTTCCTGGTGCTCTATGTTAATATGTTTTCTACTACAGATTAAGGTTACTATGGTAACTAAACATTTTGGCCAGGTGAAGAGGTTGAATTTAATTGTCTTCTTTTCAGATGTTAATTTTTGCACCTGGGGAGAAGAATTTGCCTGGACTTGTTTTAGTTTCAGTTTCCCTTCTGTGTAGGCTTGCAGGGAGTATGCAGCTGAGAGAAATCTCTCCTCTCAGCAAACAGCCTTTAAATATGTTTGTTTTCTGTAAATAAAATTATTTTTATAGAAATGCCTGGTGTGTGACTTTTCTGATCTCTCCTGGGTCAAATGCTTTCCTAGCACTCTGCCAACACTCTATTCCTGGGTCCTAGAGGTCAGATCTTTAGTGACCTGGCTCTCAAGTTGCTGCTGGTAAACAACAGGTCCATCTGCAATAACACCACCTTCACTGTGGATGAATGGGCACATCTGGTATGTATTAAAGAAACCTGGTTGGGCAGGGGCAGGGACATAGCCCTTTCAGAAATCTGCTCTCCTAGGTGTTGGGTCCTGCAGGAATCTTGACACCCAAGCTGGGGAGAGGTAGTAGTTTTGATCTTAAGAGACCCTTTAATTGTGACCAGGGTCTTTGCTCTGGACATGACAGTGTCCAAATACCTGCATGTGGCTTGAGGCCATAGATGCAAGGTGGATATCCTTCTGGTGTACTGGCTGCCCTGCAGCCCAATTGGTTCCCTTCCTGAGCTTCTGGATCTGGTTTCTGTGCTGGTGCTGGACTCCTCTTGCCTTTTGGTGCTGGGATGGGAGAACCTCTCACATTCATAGGGCCCATGAAGAATATGAGCTTGTCCCAGATGATCTGTGGCCCAATACATGCAGGGAGACCTATGCTTAACTTCATATCTGCCTCCAAGCAGTTGCACTGTCATCTGAGTATGAAGATGTTGGACCTAGCATTTTCCCATAGTCAGAACACTACCTAGTCCAGATAAGATTGTTTGCCACCTGGGACATCTGGGGGACTGTTGAACCAATTAAAATGGTCCACCCCAAGTTCCTGATAGATCCAGAGGATTTCCAGTGGCACTTCCATTGATTGCCTACTCACCAGTAGGCAATAAGAGGCAGTAAGAGGCTATTTGGACAGGATTGCTCCCAAGCAGCCTCTCTCAAGGAGTTCCAAGAGATGAATCAGCAGAAGTGACACTGAAGCACCAGTCCAAAGGCAATTCTAACCAAGCACATATTAGAGCCTTTTTTTAAAAAAAAAATCTGTTCAATCGTGTCCAATTCTCAGAGACTGCCTGGACAAGTTCCCACAGTCTTCTCAGCAGATTTTTCAGAAGTGGTTTGCCATTGCCTTCTTCCTAGGGCTGAGAGAAAGTAACTGGCCCAAGGCAGGACTAGAACTCACAGTCTCCTGGTTTCTAGCCCGGTGCCTTAACCACTACACCAAACTAGCCTACCAGTTTAGAGCCTACCCTGAAACAATAAGGAATGTGAAGAGTTTTTACTTCTTCTTTCTTATTGGGACACTGTTAGACAGTGGCTTTGTTTAGGGTAGTAAATTCTCTCTTAGGGAGGGATGAGCTAGTAAATCTCCCACCTGCTCACTATGACTCTTGCACAACAATAAGGTCACTCAGATTCATTGAGGTCTTGATTTTACATGGATACGTGATGATATAAACTTATAACTTGCTGGGTGTCGTCTTGCTGGGTTATCTGTGATTCCTTTTGAACTGTAGGAATTTCCATCTTTAAGATTAGTCATGGCTACATTGACAAAGAATAGAGCTATATCCTGTGGAAACTGAAAGCTACTGTTCTGTTCTTTATTGATGGAATATGAGACAAAGGTCATCAGTCACAAGCTTTACAGGCATGGCTGTCAATTTGTATACAATGAATTAAGTTATTTATTAAGTCACCTTTGCAGGGTATCATGTATTGGGTCAGCTGTGAGTAAACAGATAAGAATCCATGTGATTCATTGTGCTCATCATTCTGAAAGGTGCTGGGGGGGGATGATGGGTGGTAGAATTGGTATCTTTGTCACTTGGCATCTGGAACATACTTTATCCCAAGCAGTTCTATTAATCCAGTACTGGCCCTGTCATACACAGTGAGAAAATGGATGCATGGGATAAAAAACAAATGGAAACATCCACACTGAAGACACAACTAATTAGTTCTGGTTCCCCTCCCCCAATAATTGCTCTGGGTTGGTGTGGGGAGGTGATTTTTATTGAAATCATGGTCAGGAAGGGAAGGTTTAATTTTTTCTTACCTTGCACTGCAGTGCTCCTAACCATTTCCCACCATATTGTAAGCAGTTTTGTGAGCCCCTCAGCAGCTTCTCACCCAGGTAGGGTTGGAGCTATTGGTAGCCATTACAGAAAGAGAAAGGCTTGGTCCTCCAATGCTCTGCAATATTCTTCTGGGCGGGTGACAGCTCAAGATGTACAGGTTTACCATTCTCAGCATTAGGTCTCAGGAGCCCGTGGTGTTCTTCAGACTGTGTGATCTTGTCTTGCTTGCAGAGGGATGAGCATTTCTCCCTAGACTCTATGTTGCATTGCACAATAATTCCTTGTCAGGGAAGGAGGAGACCTTTTGGGAGGTCTCAAACAAGGAAAGGAACTCTGTTTTGCTCTGTGTCCTGATCACATAAGTGCCATCTTCTAAACCTAAATCAAAACTATGGACTCCAGAATTCAAGTTGGAGAGAACTAAGGATTTAACTTAGTGATTAAATACATGTTTTGTATGCAGAAGATCTCAGGTCTAATCCTGGTAACTCTGGATAGGGAAGAAAAACTTTGCAATTGAAAAACCCTGGAAACCAGCTACTGTCAGTTTTTCAGGACTGACGATGGACAGTAATCTGACTAGGGCTAGCAACCATTTCCAGTTGGCAGAAATGGATGACACCACTCCCTATTAATCCTCCACTCACTGTCAGAGCCACTTTGGGCTGGGGGTTTTTTTGCTCCACTTTTGAAGTATACTTTCCTGTGTTATGTCACTCTAAGGCTACTCTCTATTTGGAACAGAACATTTCAGTTTGTTGCAGAATAATCTCAGCAGATCATTGGCTGGCTGGAGAATTCTGGGAGTTGAAGTCCACACATCTGAAAGTTCCCAAGGTTGAGAAACACTGTACTATGCTTTGATTTTGACAAATAAACCTTTCTGGGAAGTTGAAGTCCACACATCTTAAAGTTCCCAAGGTTGAGACACTGGCATATTATATGGGAGCATATTGCCATCGATTTGCTTAGAGATATCCCCACACAACATTGTGGTATTTCACTTACCACATTCACTTTTTAGACTAATTAGTACCACTATTTTTCAGACTAACTTTGCTAAGTGCAAAATCTGATCATTCATATCATAGGCAGTTTGCATTTAAATATATAGAAATTAGCTCTCTAGTTGGCTGTTGCAAAAGGGCACAGTCCTTTTAATCAAATTAATAGTCATGTTCGTTTGTAATATGCTGATGGTTTATTTAATAAAGTACTTAGGGTCACATTAAGTTTCTAATGAGGTTTCCAGACCAGCAAAGAAGCATTAGTATTCATTATCTTCCTATTAAGTCCTTTATTAATAATATTTAACCATGCAAAAGTTATGTTGTGCAGCTATCAAGTTACATTAAAATCTCTGCTACTTGCACATGAAAATGCTACATACTAAAATCTGTACTAACAGTTTGTGTTTCCTGTGAAATAAATGCATTATCTATTTTCACTTTTTAAAAACAAATCTAGGGCTTGATCTTTGGAAATCCATGAAGAATATTTCAAAATTGCAGAATTATAATACTAAGGCCCTCCTCCTCCTCCTCCTCCTCCTCCTCCTCCTCCTCCTCCTCCTCCTCCTCCTCTTTTTCAGTCATAGTTTATTTAAACGTGATTTATTGAGAAAGCTACAAATGGTTGAATTCACACAAGCTATTTCCAAACAATCATAGCTTGGTTCACACATTGTCCTTAACCCGGCCCAAACATATTACATTCTGGATTAGCATAATGTGTGAACTCAGCCTTATCATTTATCAGGATGTGTCATTTTAAAAGAGGGCTCCCTGAAACATAGTTTAGCTGTATTGGCACATCACATACAGCCAATATATGATTTGTTTGCTGTAGCTTAGTATTTTGCATGAATCCAGCCGTTGTAGTTTGTCATGGTAAAATAAATAATTAGGGCTACCATCTCTGAACTGCATAAATCCAGATGGCCACTAGATGGTTCATTTTCTATGCATCTGTGGCTATCTGCCCATTCTACAGAGTTTTGCATTCTATATATATGGTAGCTCTGTTCACAAAGCCCTAGCCATAAGCTTCTCAGAAAAAAGGCCAACTCTGTAATAGCTATTCTTTATGAAAAACAGCATTTTTCAATGGAACTTATTTCACAAGGACTAGCAAAAGGGAAGACACATCTCCATTCAGGGTGACAAATAATTTTTACTGTAGAAATTTCTACTTAAAAATATCCACTATGCCTAATCACACACACATTCAGACAACATCACGACTGAAATTAAAAGATGCTGATTTCTTTTTGTGAATTTTTGTGAACTATGCATACGTATATTCATCAGGTTCAGAACTGCTGGATAGAGTTGGTGTCATCCCTTTTTAAATTAACTGCAAACATCTTCTGTGAGACTGCTTTTAGGAAATGCTTGACCACAACTTATTACACAGCTTGTCATAATGGAGTCTTTACTTATAGAGACAGTAATTAGATCACAGAAAGGTCTTCCAAATTTGCAACCAGAATAGGTAAGAACTTCTGAAACAACTAACATTTTCTTGGGATAATCTTAGTCTCCTTAACTGAAACAAAAGGACAATTATTGCTTAACTTCAACCCTATCTCCTTGAAGTAGTTTTTATTATACAGTCCCTAATTCTGCCCAAGTCAGACCTTCTTCGAGTTCTTGATCCAGAACAAACTAGAATAGGTACAAGTAAGAGCAATGAGGCTGGTCAGCGGACTGGCCAGTAAGTGATATTACAAGTGATTGAGGGAGCCAGATATATTTAGGGGGGGAAAAACTGAACAAGAATATTATCACACTTTTCAGACTGGACAGAGATTAAGGCATCTGTTGTGAATGCCTGAATTTGGAGTTCTGTAGGTGGTCGGACTCAGTGACCTAAACTTGAGAAACATTCACACTGCTACATTTATGAAGAAGTAAATTTCATATTCTGTAAGATATGCTGGATCATAACTTCTATCCCATACCCTCCCATCCTCATTTTGCAACATCTGTTTGCTTCCTATACAGAACTGTTGACCATGGGATAACCCTAACCTTTAATGTATCAGTAATTATTAATGCAGAGCCAGTATGGTGTAGTGGTTAAGGCACCAGGCTAGAAACTGGGAGACCGTGAGTTCTAGTCCTGCCTTAGGCACAAAGCCAGCTGGGTGACCTTGGGCCAGTCACTCTCTCTCAGCCCTAGGAAGGAGGCAATGGCAAACCACTTCTGAAAATCTTGCCAAGAAAACTGCAAGGACTTGTTCAGGCAGTCTCCAAGAATTGGACACGATTGAACAGATTTAAAAAATATATTAATGATCCATAAGAAAACCTGTCATCTTATTCAAGGGTTGCTTTACTCAGGAGTCTTTAGTGAGGGACTTTGAAACATTTAGAATAAATCCACTTTTTAAACTGGTGTGTGTGTGTGTGTGTAGGATCAGATTGTTCATTGCTCTGCTGATTGCTTTTGAATGGATCTGAAAGGATGCTAATGAAAATGGCTCTTGTTTTCCTAACTTTATAAGATTGTGTCTTACTATATTTCTTATTTAATGCCAAATGTTGCCATTAGCTACTATTATCTTCATTTTGATGCTTTTGTGTATATCCAATACTGTGTACAGATATTTAGAAATATTTTCTACCACTGGTGCTGTAAGGACTGTGGGAATTCTATAAGATGCCTTCAGGGAAACCAACCAGTTAATCTATTGGTTTAATACCCTCCTCCTACTCCAACCCAGTTTTATTCCTCTTGATGTTTTTTTCTCTCTTTCTTCTCACCAGCCTCATGCTTACTGTTCTTTCTGTCCCCACTCTTTACCAGGGCATACCACAGGCATTTTTTGTTTCTCTTTCCTTTTTTTAAGAGTTTGGGTACCCTGTAAAGCAAATCTTCAGTGCCATGTTTTATTTTTCCAGATGGCCTTTAAAGGAAAAAGGATCAAGACAATATAATAGGGGCAAAGAATACCTGTGGCTCTATTTAGTGGTGGGGGCTCTAGGTTTAAGGAACCTGAACTTTGCCTGGTGATGTTGCCCTGATGATACCACTGTTTCCAAGCAATTATGAATGAAACAAAAACATTTCAAGTGAGGTCATACAGGGAAATCTGGTAGGTACATGCATTTAACCTTTTTCAACACTTGCTTTATATATGTTTATTCACATATCATCTTCTGATGTGTCTCAGAATACTAGAGTGATCACTTTCTTTTTGAATGATAACACAGGAGCACAATGTGAGTGGAACTTTAATTTTAATCATTCCCATTTTTATCACTTATTCCTGACAACAGTTTTGATGTATGAGTTATAATCATTGCCATCAAATATCAAAATATTCTGTGGGGAAGTGCAACATGTGCAGCCACTTCTAACTTTCAATTTGGGTGGACTAAGGCACCAGGAAAAACAGAAGTTATGGTTGATCTTAGCCAAAAGACAAAGAAAGAATACAGAACAAAGTAACTGAATACAAGCCAATTCTAACCTGACACTTACATTTGGTGTTCAAAATATATACTGTTCCACTACATAAATCAACATGCATGCAATATATCCAAATATTGATTTTGAATGAAGGTAGAAGACAGAACTGCTTATTTCTCAGTTGATGTCCTCAGGAAAAAAGTAGAGAAAACCTCTGCTGTCCTTCCTTTATCGTGCCTTTTGTCATGGATCATAGGATTATATGGGAAAAGCTGGGACCCAGTCTTCTGGTGGCGATGAGAAGACAGCCATGTTATAAGTTTCTTTGCATTGGCCCAAAGAAATGATGTTTGGGTTCTGTTTGCAGTGCAATTTTTTCTGAGACCCCAACAAGGTTATTGTCTGCCAAAATAGAGAAGGTATTTAGCCGTGAGGCCTTGTGGGATATGAGGCTTGATTTCTTTCTGTGATAAAAATAGTTCCCAATATGGAATCGGAATTTCTCATGGAGGGAAGCATAAATGAAAGGATTGAAACAGGCTGAACTCATGGCAGTTACATGGCATGAAACCTGGATGACGTTCACATATCGCTTGTTTAGGATAGCAAACTCTTCATCAATATCTCTAATCAAATTAACCACCTGTAGAGGGAGCCAGCAAAGAGCAAAACACAGGACCGAAATCACCAGGATCTGGAAGGTCTTTTCTTTTTTTTTAGTCCATGTTTCTTGGTTGTGGCGAATGGCTCCTGGGATGTTTCTCTTCTGGAGACGATAAGAAATGGCACAGTAAGAGACCAACACGGCAGAAAGTGGGAGCATGTAAGACAGGAGGAGCATTAGGCAAGAGTACAGCTGTCTCTCCATCTTACGGTGCAGCCAGATTTCTTCGCAGATGATCATGTCATGGCCAATGCTGTTAAGATCCAGGTAATGGGTATGTAAGTAGGTAGGTAGAGAGATCACAAGAGACAGGAGCCAAATAGCAGCCACAATATAGACACAGGACTTGCATCTCACCCTTTGGCGAATGGGGTACGCAATCACAATGTATCGATCAACGGCAATGGCTGTGAGTGACAGGACTGACACAAATACGGTAGCCCCTTGCATAAGGGTGACAAAGTAGCACATGAACACCCCAAAAAGCCACCCACGGCTTTCAAAGGCATACATGGCTGTCAGCGGAACACAGAAAATGCACATAATCAGATCAGCAGCTGCCAAGTTCCCAATAAGGAAATTAGTAGTGCTATGCAGCTTTTTGGTGAAGCTGATGAGAAAGAGGAGAAGGAGATTCCCAGTGCAGGCAACTATCACCAACAGGGCATACAGAGGAACGAAAAGGGGCTTCAGCTCAAAGAGGAGATCCAGGCCAGTGAATAAGGGATCTGAGCTATTAGAACAGGAGTCATTCAATGGCTGAGAATAGGCCACCATGTCAGAATTTGATTGTGAGGACGCTGGCAAAATCTTTTAAGTTAAAACAAAAAGGGGAAGTTGTTAGAAAGAAAAAATTAATTGCCTGGTAGAGGTTGGCATTGTTCATCCATGTGGAAATGCCTGACACTCCTGGTTCAATATGTTATTATCACCAGGACATGGGGAGATTAGAAATGTAGAGGGGAAACAGTTCCTTTGCACCTGGGGTTGCGTCCAAAATAATTTCTTGTCTGTTTTGAAGCTCTTGCAGCTTTCAATCTTCATCTCCTAGCACTCTTAGGAACACTTTAAAATTCATCCCTTGAAACTCCTTGACAGATCACATTTCATTACACTTCCTTTAAAGCTATTCTTTTTCCCAGAAGTATTTTCCATAAGCTCCTGTAAGTATTTTCATTTGCAGCTAGAAATATGCCCTTTTCCCCAGTTTCTCCCTCTGTGTTCCTTTGGCTTTTGCCTTTCCCTCTGATTAATCCTGGATGGCAAATCAATCTGAGTTTGACAATTATATTGAGCTATTCTTATGTCAAACTCTTCCTTAAAATGCACTTGTTCCATGAAGTTATGGGTTTCGCTCATCTTCATTTAAGCTTCTGTTTGTCCATACTGACCTGCATAAACATAAATAAATGGCAATAGGAAATAATTCCAAGAGCATTACCTCAAAAGATTTGGTAAGGATAAGACTGCATTTTTAAAGGTTCATTTTCCTAAAATGCTAGCTTCCATTTTCAGTTAATTTTAATTACTATTCTATTGTCTCCCCCTCAGTTAAGTGTGTGTATATATCTACATCTACGTCTACAATCACATGCAGCCCATTGACTGAAATTCTTACTTGCATAAATTGCATATTTTTCACCCATTCCGTGGTTCAGTTCCATACACAGCCATATCTCCAGTGAAGAAGAGATACCATTAGGAGGTTTTTTCTAATGTCAAACTTACAATTTGCATTCATTAACTGTTGTCATGACTCATTAATGCAATAGAAAACAAGTTTGTTCCTTCTTCTAATTCCCACTTATTTCCCTACGATTTAAGCTTTAATTGTCTGGCCACAGGAATTAGTCAGATTTCAATATGTTGCCTGGGAGCAGTAGGAAGCTTTACACATGTGGGTGATGGTGAGAAGAAGCTCTGCTAGAACCTGAATCAAATTACATTCTGATTAATGTCTTGTTTGGAAGGTGAAAAAGGCAGAATGCATTTTTCTCAAGTTAATGGTCTCTACTCTGGAAGTATTTTTTAAGTACTTCCTATTCTAAAAGTAGTGATGTATCGAAGGACTTGCATTGGATTCCTCCTCATTCCCAGACTACAGAGCAGGGTTTCTCAGCCTTAGCAACTTTAAGATGTGTGGATGTCAATTCCCAGGATTCTGGGAGTTGAAGTCCACACATCATAAAGTGCTAAGGTTGAGAAACCCTGCTATAGAGAATCTTAGCCTAGGTCTCTTTTCCATACCCTTGATTTTACCCTCTACATGAAGGCCTAGCTAAGGTCAAGTGGCCTCTTGCCCAAGTGGAGCCTGTCACTGCTGCATTGCTTTTTCAGATTGTGTCATACATTAAAAAAAACCTTAGTCTATAAACCACGTTTAAAGTACCAGTTCGACACAGCTCTAACTTCTTTTCTTCGTTTGCTTTTTTCATCATGATGAAAGCGTAATCCCATTAACCCCAGGAGATCTACTGGTTTTGCTGCTGCCACCAAATCCTTTCCTGATCTGGACATTATTTTCCTTCTCTATTCAAAGCTGTCTCTGTCTCCATCATCATCATCTCTATCTCTGTATCTGTGTTAATGTGCCTAGGGGGAAGATTGGAAAAATATAGACACAGTCTACAGTCACTTTATTAACGTTTAAACATGGAATCAGAGTATTTTTAAATAGCATAAAATACACTGTAAACAGATTATCTTAATATTACATGTATCTAAGAGATACCTAGAGAGCCAGTTTGGTCTAGTGGTTCAGGCACCAGGCTAGAAACCAGGAGACTGTGGGTTCTAGCCCTGCCTTAGGCACAAAGCCAGCTGGGTGACCTTGGACCAGTCACTCTCGCTCGGCCCTAGGAAGGACCAATTCTGAAATCTTGTCAAGGAAACTGCAGGGATGTGTCCAGGCAGTTGTCAGGAGTTAACAGTGACTCGAAGGCACCAAAACAAACAAACAAACAAAAAAAAACCCTATCTATCCTAGCCTTTCCTGGCATTAAATATAGACTCCAAAACCTGTCAGTTTGATGGTGGTTTTCCAAGGTTTAGGACTCTAAGCTTCCCTTAAACCAATCGTTCCCCCCATAATTCCAAATTCTTCTCCCCTTAGTTCCCCCCTCCCTCTGGAATATATACCAGGAGGACATAAAAGTACTTATACATGCACCAGAGCCATCAAAGCTATATACTAGAAAAACGAATGTAAAAAGAAAGTAGGCAAAACCCAACCATTCTTAAAGATAACACCCAAAAGAATCTAAAAATCATCAGACACAAGTAGATGACTGACAAAGAAACAACTTTGATGCTGATCTGAAGGTCAGTATAAATTGAAGAATCATGATCTCTCTTAGGAGGCAAATTTATGTTGTGGCACTACCTCTTTTCTTCACAAATACAAAGGCCTATCTTGTGTACCCAGCAACACTCAAAGGAATATTTGAAACAACAAAGCTGTAGTTCGGGTTATTCCATATCTTACCACAAAGAGGCAATTCCCCCTCCTTCCTATTATTATAAAATCTTTGCTGAGGGAAAATCTCTCAGTGTGAGCTAATACAATACTTCACATGTCGGGTTTTTTTTTCTGGGGGGAAAAAAGGCATAGAAATTATATAACTGAGTTTTTTGTTGTTTATGTATATATCAGGAATGATATGCATTCTGTTATGGATCTACTTGTTAGCTTCTGCAGTGTTACCCCCACTGTCCAGACTTGCTAACGTCCCTCTCCTCCTTTTGTGGTGCCAGCAACAGTGGAAACAACGGTGAAAACTAAGCCAGCTTGCCCAAGGAAAAGCACCAGGTTTGGTTGATTCAACCCTAATTTGATCTACATGAGAAATTAAAAATGTGAAGAGGGAATGCTATTTTTTGATTTGAGTATGTGATTCAAGATTTAAATGCAAACATAATGGAGTTGATCCACTTCAAAATGCAATATTTGATTCTTTAAAAAAATGGCCACAAGCTATTATGGGGAAGTATAAAGCCATCTGCTGCCAGTGTGAGGAGTAGACTAGGACTGGAGAGCAACAGTTCAAATTAACCTTTAATCATGGAAACACACCGGGTGACTTTGGACCATTTCTCTGTCTCAGCCCAACATATTTTACAGGGTTGCTATTGGGATAAAATAAATAAGATTCCCATCATCTGCCTTGAGGACTTGGCAGAAAAGTGGGATAGAAATCTAACAAATGAGTGGATAATTTGAGGTGGGGGCAGAATGGGCTGAGAATAGCAGGACTGTTAGTCACTTTAGAAAGCATTAAAGCTGCTAAGTTTAAGAGTTCCACCACTATATTTTGAAATACTCCTTTCCTCTTGCACCTCTTTTCAGGCAGAGATAACAGGCAGAGATAAGGAAAGGAAAGTATAGCAACTCCAAATTGTCTAGCAAGGAATGTAGAGAGGATTTCGTGGAGAACCAATGCAGAAAATTCCCTACACCGAGTTAAAAACAAAGATGTTCAACTACTGTTGGAAAAGTAAATACTTACTATTCTACTTACTTTTTGAGGCACCAGGTTTGGCATGACGTTGACAAATGCCCCCTGACTTGCCCTTGTAGTGCCTCTGATTGAGTTTCCAAAGAGTTGGCATAGTTGGTGACAACTTTAATCCCTCCTGGGAAAGGCCTTCCATACATGGCTTTGATGAGTGCCAGGCAGCCCACAACACATTTGCAAAGCTTGGCCTCATCTGGTTAGGGTTCAGTTGTGTGAGGATTTTGGCTTACTGGCAGGACTCTGTATTAGGTAGTGTGGAGAAGCCACCAAAAAAAGGCTGGCACTTTGAAATCCAATGCCCCTGAGATAGGCCACAAAGGAAGTGCCTGACACAGAGGAAGGGGCATTTGGAGCCCTACCATACTTCTTTTCTTAAACGTCTAAAATTTAGATTGACTGAATGCTAGCTTGATATCCATTTACTTATTACTGAAATACTTAAACCTTTCATGCAGAATTTAAAACTGTCTGATCCAGTGAGTGCATACTGAATTTGACCCAAGATTGGTCAAAGCTAAGCTGAATTTCCAATAGCACTGACAGAACCAGCACAGAAGCATACCAGCCCGTTATCACAAGAGACCAGCCACATTAAGGAAGCAAGGGACTTAGAAAGTGAATGAGGTCCAAGGCAGTGTTTGTGCTGTACTCCAAAGAGAGACAGACTTTTTCTGACAGGGAGAGAGTTTGTTGACGCAAAGACACCATATTGACTGTAACAACTCCAGAACAGCAGAAGAGACACTGAATCTGCAAAGTAGCCCACAAAACTGTAAAGCTCTTTGCAATTACCTGATTGGATTTGCTATGTTAACGCAGGTTGCTGCTTCCATTTACAGATCCTCTTCAGTGGGGCATTTCAGTCAAAGCTTTGTTAACTCAAAGCAGCACCCTGAAGCTCTACCTAGACTTAAAAAAACAGAAAGCTACTAGCTGCAAGACTGGGCAGTGCATAAGATGGGAATAGTTGAGAGAGAGAGAAGGATTGGTGAGTTGGAGTAGTGGGGGACATGTCATGAAAGAGGTGTTTTCTTTCTTAATTTTGTAGATGTGCTTTTTTCACAGCCATACGTTTTACTATATTTATGGTTCTCTTTTTTGTTTCCTATACCCAGAAGCCTGAGTAGACAGCTTGATGGGGATAATTACAATGCATTCTTAAGCATGTTTACTCAGAAGTATCACTCATTGTGTTCAACAGGGGTGTGCAGAGATTCAGATTTGAAGGGCAAAATTGGATTGCATTAGCCTGTCTGGAACACCAGCCAAATACATTATTCCCCAAGATCATGAGTGAGCTGTGGAGGAAACATTGTAGCTGCTTTAAGGAATTCCCAACAAGTGTGTGAAGTTTGTGTCCACAGCCACTCTGAATCACATTTTGCCCTTTGTATCCAGATCTCTGCACAGCTATATTCAAGAGTGCTCACGGTCATGCTACACCCCAGCTTGCTTAACAATGATTTGCAGTTGTGTTCCAGGAAAAGAAGTTCTGGTGAACACTGGAACAGTCAGTGTTGTTTTTTACTGGAATGCGTAATTTCACTATTCATGGTGAGATGATAGGTTTCTAAAAGTAAATATTCCAGAAATGGAAGTGGTTTGTGGCATTCCAGAAGAAAAATGGAACATTCCATTGTTCCCTAGGATGTTGTCTCCTTGGTAGATGAATGTTGCACAATTCATTCACTGTTGAATAAGCCATATTTGCTTGGGTCATACATCATGCTAAGCCATGAACTATGGCTTACAATCTACAGTACCTGGATTTACACAACAACCTAAGCCAAAATAAAGAAAAACAAATTTTGGTTTTATATAGTATAACAACTTCCAATTCGTTGTGTATAGGATTTCAGCCTTTGGGTGTTTCCGCATATGAGAGATTGTGGGCAGAAACCTATAAGCCAAACTGGGCAATCCAGGTCTCTAAAATGATGCCACCAAAATTGATGACGACCTGATTAACTTTCACCAATGCAATTGTGAATCATTGGGGAGGGGATTTAAATACTGGTTATGGTAATAGTTTACTTCCCAGAGCCCTCCAGTTCCAATTCCCAGCCTTGAGCTCCTCCACCCACCCATGTCACTGGACAGCTTCCTCTTGTCCTCTGGTAAGTGGGGATGATGAGTGGCAGTTTTCAGTCCCTCTGAAGATGCCCACTGCTGCTCTAAACGTTTTCCTAAAATATAATACATACAGGTGGAATTTGCTCAGCTTTCCATTCATAAAATCATTTTTTAATGCTCCTCATGCTGTCACATGACATTTAAGGAACATTTGTAATAAAGACTGGGCTTACCCCCCTACATGTCTCTTTCTGGTTTACTAGGGAGACCAAATGTGGCCTTATGTCACTAGACCTTTCTGGTCACCAGACTGTAGAAAACTGCTCTTCAGATGTGAGTCTGTTTCCCAAGGAGAGAGTGCTAACAAGTTGACAAATGAGGGCACAAGATCTATCAGCCTCTCCAGAATGTTAACTAACACACATAGGAAGCTCACATCTGGCTGAGCCAGTTCCAGTTTGTTTGCAGCACAATTTTTATAGCTGCGTATAATAATAAACTTGCAAATTTCTTCTTTTCTCCTTTTAATATAAATGCAGTCTAAAGGGGAAACGTAAGACAGCTTTCCCCGAATATGTTGGACTGTAACTCTTATTTTGCACCAGCTGGAGGGTGCTACTATGGGGAAGATTGGTGTGAGGCATGACACTACTCCAGAGTTGTGGAAAATTCAAAATGATCTGTATTATATGTTTAGACTGCCAAATAACCAAAGATCTTTAGGCAATGTACAGGTAACTACAAAACAGTAAACAATGATAAAAACAGCATATAAAAAAGGAAGATAAAACCAGCAACAAGGCATAAAAGCAATCCAGCACATAAAAGCAAAGAAAGGACTAAATTGATGTATGAATGCAGAATATTTATAAAATCTGTTACTAGAACAAGACTTTTATTAGATCGGCATAAATATATAGCATAGTGGCTTGTACCCAAGCTGTTCTGATACACTAGGGCCTATGTGTGGAATCTGAAAGTCTCTGATTTGAATCTCACCTCTGACAGGAACTCCCTAAGTAGATGTGCCACTACTGTTTGGGAGTGATCTGCGCTATAGTCTAGACATCTAGAAATCTTGCAAGATTACATTCTGGAACCGCTTCCTTTAGCAAAGTTGGCTGGACATTCTGAGCGCTGAGGTTCCAGCATGTCTGGACAATACTAAATGTTTCCATGGGGGAACCCCGTTAATCACTGAAAAAATGAGCAACAATAAGAAAAGTGACTAAATGTCCTGGGCGAATCGAGAGCGCTGAAGTTTGCTTGTTCTCCGGCCCTGAACGATCGACAGCCACCTTACCTTCCCCACCCCACCGCCCATGCACCCGCTCCCTCAGCAACTCAGCACTTACCATTTGAGGCGGAATACAGCCTCGACACTTTACTCGAGTTTCCAAAGCTGCCGCGGGGGATTTGTCGGGCAGCGTGTGCAGGGGGGCTGCGAAGATCCGGAGAAAGGATCTCCGGCTCTCGCTTCTCACAATCGGTGGAGCTTTTTGTTTTTCTCTTTCACATCCCTTCGGTGTTCCGAACCGCCGGGCTGGGGGAAAGCTGGAGATGGGCTGTGGGAGGCCAGAAGTGGCCAAACCTGCTTCGTTCGCTGGGACTCGCCGTTCCGGAGCTGCAAGAAGGAAGCCTCGCTTCTTAACCGACGCGCGGCTCCAGGTTGGGCTTCCCAAGAACCGAGAAAAGGCGGGGAAGGGAAGCTCTGGAACTGTCCGCAGCTTGTGGTTCTGAAGCTGCGCGCTCGCCCGCTTTACCCTGAGAAGTGAACAGAGGCCGATCAATCTCCTCCCCCCGCCGCCTACTTGACAGGAATTTAAACGATCTCCCCCTTTCTCCTCCCATTTCATCTCCTGGCGCTCGAACTCATTCTGCCCATCTTGGAGGAAAAGTCACAATGTATGGGGCAGTGACGCTTCCAAGGAAGATAGTCCTTGTAATCTCCTGCTATGATTACTTCTTCCTAACATTTTTCCTAGGCAGCCTTATCTAGCCTGGTGCCCTCAAAAGAAACTGACCCATAGTTTCTGTCATCCCATCACGGTGCTGTTGGCTACTAATGACGGGGGCTGCAGTCAATATGTTTGGAAGACATCACATTGAGGAAAGCTGCTTTATATCATGCTAGTATCTTACAGATACCATTCTATCCCTATGAACAACCTCTGTGGATTTAGTTTTTGCAGCAATAATTCGTGGCAAAACTTTAAAGGTATATCTCATTTATAAACCATCAATTTTTAAAGCCCTGATTTCTGATATATTAAAATACAAGTGACTAACTTCCAACATCATTTTTCATTGTCAAATAAGCCCTCAGCCATTATTAAAGAATTTAGCAAGCTTCTTTGTTGTTTATTCATTTAGTTGCTTCCGACTCTTCATGGACCAGCCCACGCCAGAGCTTCCTGTCAGATTAAAATATGTATTTGCTAGACTGCTTTTTCCTGGGATTGTTTTTCTGCAGCTGGTTCCTCCAGCCTTACTTATTGGGATTCTTATGTTATTTTAGAATATGATGAAGTTCTGCTTCAAGGTAATAAAAATTGGTCTGGTGTGTCTACTTGTCTTTTGGAGGGGGGTATATACCACTTTGTGATGACTTGGCTCCAAAAGCAGCCTATAGATTCATTAAATTTATAGATGGACCAGATGGATTAAATTGATGGATCTTTCAAACCCCTGTGCCCTTGTTTTATTAGTACCTAATCTGTCCATCAAGTCTAGACATGGGTGTATAGGGATATATATCAAATTCCGTGAGTGTTTCAAGAAACACATACTACTGCCATCAATTGGAAATAGTGAACTTTCACCATTCCCCTTGTCTTGTGTATCAGCACGTCATCCACCCATTTTAAAATGGAAATTCACCTCAATCTTCTATCACTCTTATGTGTTCTCCCTTGGTAGGTAAGCAGTGGGTCTTCCAACCCTTCAGGAAAAAACATGGAATGAACAATATTTTAGGGAAAGAAGCTAATTGTCTTATCCTATTGTCCAGCAACTTGGCTATCCTGTCTACAGTTTATGAGAGTTGTAATTAGAAAATCTTGGGAACATACAACTGTCTAGCCTTGCCAAAGCCAAACATGTCTTTTCCTATTTATTTCCTTGCCTCAGAGCATCTTGCAGAACATATAATTAAAAACAAATGCAAATATTAACAGCACCCAAAGTGAGCACCTCTCCAGCAAACTTCTTTGATGTGGGATTTGCTCAAAGCAAAACAATTATTTCCTAATATTTTAAAATTATATTTCTGATGAGGGAGCCTTTTTTGCAATCACATTGCTGACTCATATTCAGTTTGTATTCCATTACTACTTCATTTTTTAACAAGTACTATTACCAAGCCAGCTATTCCCCATTCTCTATCTTCCCATCTGATTTCTGTTTGCTTTTGCCTTAAATTCCATTTTTCTATTTTCAGTGCATTTTTTAAGTTTATTGAATAATAAGGTATTCTCTGTCCATATTCCTATCAACCTCATGCTTCAGTCTTGCCCCTTCACCCTACTTTTCACAATTTATTGGAATGGGGTTTTTTTTCCAATTCTGCTTTTAGTATCTTCTTCTTTAGGAATTCCCACTCATTTTGAGTTCTTTTTTCGATTGGCTTCTCCAGTCATGGCCTCCTATTTGTAATTGCTCTGAGTTTATTAGAATCAGCTTTCTTGAAGTCTAAGATATACATTCAACCACCCTGAATTGTAAGTTCCTTTAATGATATAAACTCCATTTCCTCCTCCTCCTCCTTCTCCTCCTGCATGTGTATGTTTATGTGTGTGGACCTTTCAGTCAGTGACTCGTGGTGTATTGCCTGGAGAAGTCCCTGCAGTTTTCTTGGCAAGATTTTCTGAAATGGTTTGCCATTGCCTTCTTCCAAGGGCTGAGAGGGAGTGACTGGCCCAAAGTCACCCCGTGTCAGCCCTTCAAGTTAGTTCAGGCAGGAAACCAAAACCATGAGTACTAATGCTATCTTTATGGTAAGGTTACAGTAACAGAATCTTGCAAATCTGAAAGCACTTCCCCCCTCCCCTGTCTTTCCAAAGAACTTGGGATGGTCCCTCCTGAGACATTTTTTCCACCCCCATCTCTTTTGGACTCAGATTTCTCTTAATAGACCATTTTCTAGGCTGTGACTCTTCTTCCTGTCTCCAAAGGTTATTCTCACAGCCCATTACACCCATCTGGCTTCAGGCCTAAGGCAAGACTAGAATTCATGGTCTCTCAGTTTCTAGTCTGATGCTTTTAACCACTACATCAAATTGGCTCTCATTGCCTATTACTTCCCCAAATATTCCAGAAACTTCCACTTCTTGATTCAGTCCTTGTGGAGCAATGCATCATTCAGGTAATGCATCATTCAGGTAATGCATCATTCAGATAACCACTCAGAGTCCCTCTTCGGGGGGAGATGGGTGGTAGTAAAAATTTGAGAAATAAATAAATCAACAAACTCAGACTATGATCCCAGAAACCAGATCTCTCCTGCCAACATCATTTTTATAACCAGTCATTCATGTGTCTTCTTTCTCTTTCTGGTCTTCTTCTATGGATTGAAAGGATGAACAAGAAGGCCATGTGAGTCCACAGGGTCTTCAATTTTCTTCCTAGATCGTCAAAGTCAATGGTCATATGGTTGTTCTGCAGCTGTTCTTTGCAATATAATTTGTCATAGATTAGCAGGAAAAGATAATTGTCAGTTGACTTGGTAAGTCCTGGAAAAATTTTTGTCACATCTTTGCTCTCTGCTTCTGGCAGACATCACCCTTATATCAGCCCAAACCAGTGAAGCTGATTGGTGCACATTTGCTTCAGTTTCTCATAGTAGTGTGTCACCTACTAGCAGACGTCTTCTCTTTCTCATCTTGCAGGGTTTAGTTGCATCCACTCTGACTTTCAAGAATCCACTGTATTCTACTGATTAGAGCCTCTTTTTGTTCTGAGCTCTCACAGCCTACTTTTTTCTGTGAGGACCAGAAAGCTGTTTCTGAGTTTCAGCAGTGTAGAATAACCACTATGTCTCTTGCTTTTAGTTGCTGGTCTTATCCATTGAGCTTGTAAATAAGGGACTTCCAGTGATGGGTTAATGGCGGAGTGACCAATTCTACTGAACTCCAGGGCTAGGATCGACACCGTGACATTCATCTAGTGGCTCAGGCAGGACCTTAGAGTCCCAAAATATTCTCCAGGAAAGGAGAATTCAAGGAATCATTCCCTATGCCCTCTGGACAGTGGTTACTTGCTGGAGGATCATGAAATGGAGTTCCAGCAGTTGAACAGTGAGTGATCAGCTGAGAGGCAGGAAGCCGAAAAAACTATTAACTCTGACCACCCCACTTCTAAAATCACTTCTTCACTTTTGAAGTACTGAATCTAAAGAGGCTTTTTCCAGTACAGAAATACTGGTTCTCTTGGTTGAAACTTCATTATTTTGGGGACTTTTTAATTGTATGTCTAAACCACTTTAAAGGATTACAGTCTGAGCAAGAAAGCTGAAAGTTGAACCACTTTATTAAAACTCTTTTTTAAGGGAATAAATGTATTTTCTATTTTTTTATTTTTAAGTAAAAGATTGGGCTTGGGATGAATTTTCTTTTAGTCACTGTGAGAAAGTATTTGCTGCGGTTGTTTTTTCAAGCTGGGATTGGCTGCTATTTCTAAATACTGATAAAGAAAGACTTTTGATTTTAACTAGTGGCTTTTGTTATTGGATACTTTGTAATTGGAAACTTTCTCCCCCCCCCCCCCCATCAACCACTTTCCATTATTGGAGTCATATTTTATTATATACTGTTGTTGGTCACTAGAGGGAGCCAAAGTATCAAATTTTAAACTAATATATATTATAAAATATATATGAAAACGTGGGGAGAAATAGAGATCATGGCCACTAGAAAAGCACAAAGGCGAACCTCGGGCAAATTTGAGGGACTAAAGAGTATGTGTGAGGACTTCACGGAGAAATGTACAAGTCTATTGCTCATCTTTTGTGGAACCAGAGAAAAAGGTGGATATAAAATTTACTGACTTTGAAAAAAGATTGGAGCAGAAATTAGAGAAAATGGAAGGAACTGTGAAACAAGTAACCAGCAGAGTTGACAGATGGGAAGATGAAAGGGACAAGGACCTTGACAAAATTGCACTGCTTGAATTAAGAGATAAAGAGTTCTTCATAAGGCTTGGGGGGATTCCCGAAGCTAAGGAGGAGAGCCTTAAAGATAAGATTTCACAAGCTCTGGCAGCCTTAATTGAATGGGAGGATGAAAAAATGATGGAAGAAATAGAGAACGTTTTTTGCATTAACTCGAGGTGTTGTTGTTTCTTCGTTTAGTCACTTCCGACTCTTCATGACTTCATGGACCAGCCCACGCCAGAGCTTCCTGTCAGTCATCAACACCCCCAGCTCCCCCAGGGACGAATCCATCACCTCTAGAATATCATCCATCCACCTTGCCCTTGGTCGGCCTCTCTTCCTTTTGCCCTCCACTCCCCCTAGCATCAGCATCTTCTCCAGGCTGTCCTGTCTTCTCATTATGTGGCCAAAGTATTTCAGTTTTGCCTTTAATATCGTTCCCTCAAGTGAGCAGTCTGACTTTATTTCCTGGAGGATGGACTGGTTTGATCTTCTTGCAGTCCAAGGCACTCTCAGAATCTTCCTCCAACACCACAGTTCAAAAGCATTGATATTCCTTCTCTCAGCCTTCCTTATGGTCCAGCTCTCGCAGCCATATGTTACTACAGGGAACACCAATGTTTTAACTATGCGGACCTTTGTTGACAGTGTGATGTCTCTGCTCTTAACTATTTTATCGAGATTTGCCATTCTTCTCCAAAGGATTAAGCGTCTTCTGATTTCCTGACTGCAGTCAGCATCTGCAGTAATCTTCGCACCTAGAAATACAAAGTCTTTCACTGCTTCTACATTTTCTCCCTCTATTTGCCAGTTCTCAATCAAGCTGGCTGCCATAATCTTGGGTTTTTTTTAGGTTTAACTGCAAGCCAGCTTTTGCACTTTCTTCTTTCACCTTCATCATAAGGCTCCTCAGTTCCTCTTCGCTTTCAGCCATCAAAGTGGTATCATCTGCATATCTGAGATTATTAATGTTTCTTCCAGCAATTTTAACTCCAGCCTTGGATTCCTCAAGCCCAGCACATTGCATGATGTGTTCTGCGTACAAGTTGAATAGGTAGGGTGAGAGTATACAGCCCTGCCGTACTCCTTTCCCAATCTTAAACCGGTCCGTTGTTCCGTGGTCTGTTCTTACTGTTGCTACTTGGTCGTTATACAGATTCTTCAGGAGGCAGACAAGATGACTTGGTATCCCCATGCCGCTAAGAACTTGCCACAATTTGTTATGGTCCACACAGTCAAAGGCTTTAGAATAGTCAATAAAACAGAAACAGATGTTTTTCTGAAACTCCCTGGCTTTTTCCATTATCCAGCAGATATTGGCAATTTGGTCCCGAGTTCCTCTGCCTTTTCTAAACCCAGCTTGTACATCTGGCAATTCTCGCTCCATGAATTGCTGAAGTCTACCTTGCAGGATCTTGAGCATTACCTTACTGGCATGTGAAATGAGTGCCACTGTTTGATAGTTTGAACATTCTTTAGTGTTTCCCTTTTTTGGTATGGGGATATAAGTTGATTTTTTCCAATCTCATGGCCATTCTTGTGTTTTCCAAATTTGCTGGCATATAGCATGCATTACCTTGACAGCATCATCTTGCAAGATTTTGAACAGTTCAGCTGGGATGCCGTCGTCTCCTGCCGCCTTGTTATTAGCAATGCTTCTTAAGGCCCATTCAACCTCACTCTTCAGGATGTCTGGCTCTAGCTCACTGACCACACCGTCAAAGCTATCCCCGATATTGTGATCCTTCCTATACAGGTCTTCTGTATATTCTTGCCACCTTTTCTCGATCTCTTCTTCTTCTGTTAGGTCCTTGCCATCTTTGTTTTTGATCATACCCATTTTGGCCTGGAATTTACCTCCGATGGTTCTAATTTTCTGGAAGAGGTCTCTTGTCCTTCCTATTCTATTGTCTTCTTCCACTTCCACGCATTGCTTGTTTAAAAATAATTCCTTATCTCTTCTGGCTAACCTCTGGAAATTTGCATTTAATTGGGCATATCTCCCCCTATCATTGTTGCCTTTTGCTTTCCTTCTTTCTTGGGCTACTTCTAGTGTCTCAGCAGACAGCCACTTTGCCTTCTTGGTTTTCTCTTTCTTTGAGATGTATTTTGTTGCCGCCTCCTGAACAATGTTGTGAACTTCTGTCCATAGTTCTTCCGGGACCCTATCTACTAAGTCCAGTCCCTTAAATCTATTCTTCACCTCCACTGCATATTCCTTAGGGATATTAGTGAGCTCATATCTAGCTGATCTGTGGGTCTTCCCTAATCTCTTTAGTCTGATCCTAAATTGTGCAAGAAGAAGTTCATGATCGCAACTACAGTCAGCTCCAGGTCTTGTTTTTACCAACTGTATAGATGTCCACCACCTTTGGCTGCAAAGGATGTAGTCAATCTGATCTCGGTGTTGTCCATCTGGTGAAGTCCATGTATAAAGCCATCTCTTAGGTTGTTGGAAGAGAGTGTTTGTTATGCAGAGTGAGTTGTCTTGGCAAAATTCTATCAGCCTATGTCCTGCTTCGTTTTGTTCTCCCAGGCCATGCTTACCTGTCATTCCAGGTGTCATTTGACTGCCCACCTTAGCATTCCAGTCTCCCGTGATGAAAATAACATCTCTTTTAGGCCTGTTGTCCAGTAGGTGCTGCGGATCCTCATAGGACTGCTCTACTTCAGCTTCTTCAGCATCTGTGGTTGGGGCGTATATTTGGATCACTGTGATGTTAGATGGCTTGCCCTGAATTCAAATTGAGATCATTCTGTCGTTTTTTGGATTGTATCCAAGCACTGCTTTAGCGACTTTACTATTAATTATGAAGGCTACTCCATTTGTTCTGTGGTCCTCTTGTCCACAGTAGTAGATCTGGTGGTCATTTGAGGTGAAGTGGCCCATTCCAGTCCATTTCAGTTCACTGACGCCCAGAATGTCTATCTTTAATCTTGACATCTCACCAATAACCACATCCGATTTGCCCTGGCTCATAGATCTTACATTCCAGGTTCCAATGGTGTGTTGATCCTTAGAACATCGGATTCGCATGGCATCATTGAGGTGCTCAAGCTCCAGCACCACGACAAGGTAATGATCCTTTGCTGAAGAACTCGAGGTACGCAGCTATAAATAACAAGCCAAGAGATGTCCTGGTCCAGTCTGCTAGGAGGAAAACAAGAGAATTGGTTCTACAAGGTCATATTGATTCTAAACTTAATATTGGTAATGTGGATATAATTGTTCTGAAAGAAATTCCTGTGAGAATTTTAAGAAAGAGAAAATATACTTTTTTAACTGATGTTCTGAAAAAGAATGGGATTCCTTTTCGTTGGTAAAAATTGGAAGGGGTAAATTTTTACTTACAAACAACAAAGGTTCAGATTAACCTCAGTTCCTAAAGCCAAACATTTCCTTATCAAGCATGAAACTAAGTTGGAGCAGGATACAACTGAAAAGGCTGCATTTGGAACCAAACAAACAGATTCCACAATACAAGATGAAGAGATGGCTCCTACATCCAAAGACTTTGGTGGGTTGTTTTCATAAAAATGGCCTTGAACTGTCTTACATGGAATATAAATGGGCCAAATGCCCCTCAAAAAACAAAACAAAACAAAACAAAAATCTTTCATTATTTGAAAAAATTGAAAGAGGATGTGATATGTCTACAAGAAACTCATATAAGGAAAAAAGATACAAAATATTTGTTAAATAAAACTGTGGGACAAGAATTTATTTCAGCAGGTTTGAAGAAAATTAATGGACTTGTATTATATGTTAAACCACATTTGAAACCACATTTATTATCAGCTGATGAACATGGTAGATATGTAGCAGTTGAAGTGGAATTTTATGGAACTAAATCTATTATTGTGGGAATATATGTACCAACTGAAGATAAAAGTAATTTTTTATGCAACTTTTGAATGAGTTGTCATCTTTTTCATATCAAAGTTGGTGTTTAATGGGGGACTGGAATAGAATTATTTGCCAGTTGATTGACAGAACATCTGAGAAACAAATTAAAATTAAACAAGGGAAATTACCAAAAAATTTTTTTGATTTGATGGACAATTTGGCATTGGTGGACTCTTGGAGATATAAAAATGGACTGGCAAAAGTTTATACTTTTTATTCTGAGATATATAAATCTTTTTCAAGAATTGATATGCAATGGATTTCAAGGGACTTGACAAATAAAGTTTCTAAAGTGGATATTTTACCAAATACTTTTTCTGATCATAATTCTGTAAGTATGACAATAAATAAAATATTTAGGACATATAGAGACTGAATGAATTAATTTTACAGAAAGAAAAGGTTGTGGAGGGTTGTAAGACAAAATTAAATGATTTTTTTGATATTAATTTGGACAATGAAATAGATTTTAAAACTGTTTGGGATACTGGTAAAGCAGCTATGAGAGGGCATTTTATCTATCTTAATGGTAGTCTTAAGAAGAAATCTCAACAAAAGTTACAAATGATTTTGGATCAGATCAAGCTGAGTTACAGAAAAAACCAACAGATAATAATACTGTGTACCAACTTAAGTTATTACATCAACAATTATCAGTGTTGACTGTGATAGAAATAGAGACAAAGCTGAAATATGCTAAACAGAGACATTTTGAATTTGCTAATTAACCAGGAAGATGGCTAGCATATAAATTGAGGAAAGAAAGAGAGAAGAAAATGATATTAAAGATTCAAGAAGGAAATGTGGAATTATTGGATAATGAGAAGATTAAGAAAGCATTTTATAGTTTTTTCTCTAACTTGCATATAAAACAAGAAGTCTCTCCGGAGAAGATAGACAAGTATTTGAATAAACAAGATTTACCAAAACTTTCACAGACACAGAAAGCAATGTTGAATGATCCTATAACTACTTTTGAAATAGTCAGATATAAAAAGAACTAAATTTGGAAAAGCACAGGTCCCAATGGTTTACCTGCATTAAATTATAGATGTTTTGAAGATCAGATTCTTCAACCTTTTAAAAGACTGATGAACTCTATTTTGTTAGGTTCCACAATGCCAGATTCATGGAAAGAAGCTAACATCACACTTTTACCAAAGGAAGGACAAGACCCCTCTCTAATTAAGAATTACAGACCAATTTCATTGTTGAATAATGATTATAAAATATTTGCTTCAATATTGGCTGAAAGAATGAAGAAAATTCTACAGGAATTTATTCATCATGACCAATGTGGGTTCTTACCCAAAAGACAGTTAAAAGATAATGTAAGAATTGTTTTGGATATTATAGAATATTTACAATATCATAATGAATGTCATGGGGCTCTTATTTTCCTAGATGCAGAGAAAGCTTCTGACAATTTGAACTGGAGCTTTATGTTTAAAGTCTTGGAAAATATGGACTTTGGAGAGTATTTTCTTCAGGGAATTAAGTCAATTTACACACCTCAAAAGGTAACAATCATTGTGAATGACAAGTTAACTGAACCATGTCATATACCAAAAGGGACAAGACAAGAATGTCCTTTGTCACCTCTGCTCTTTATTTTGGTGTTGGAAGTTTTTAATAGAAACATTAGAAGTGATGAACAAATAAAGGGATTAAAGATTAAAAAGGAGGTCTTTAAATTGAGGGCTTTTGCTGACAATTTAGTTTTGATATTACAAGACCCTCTGTATACTGTGGAACATCTGATGAAGAAATTGAGAGAATTTGGGTCATTGGCAGGACTTAAAGTAAATAAACAAAAAACTAAGATGTTGACCAAAACTATGACTTTGTGCAATCAAGAAGTGTTGATGGGTAAGACTGGTTTTAAGATTGAAAAAAAGGTTAGATATTTGGGGGTGATCTTCTCAAACCAAAATAGTATGTTGTTTCAGAACAATTATGTTAAAATTTGGAATGACATGAAAAAAGATCGGAAAAATTACAATTGTCTCTTATGGGGAGAATATCTGTGATTAAGATGAATATTCTGCCTAGGATGTTGTTTCTTTTTCAGACCATACTTTTTCAGATTTTGTTGACAGTTTCACCATTTAAACAATGGCAGAAGGATATCTCTAAGTTCATTTGGCAAGGCAAGAAACCAAGAATTAAATATAAATTGTTACAAGATGCCAAAGAACAAGGAAGTCTAGGTTTACCTGATTTGAAGTTGTATTTTGACGCTTGTTGTTTGCTTTGGATGAAGGAATGGATAACTTTGAAGAACAGGAAATTATTGCAACTTGAAGGTCATGAATTGAGATTTGGGTGGTACTCCTACTTGTAGCATGACAAAATTAAAGCTAATAAAGATTTTAAAAATCATTTTGTTAGGAGTGCTATAATGAGCTTTTGGAATAAATATAAAGCAAGATTGTCTCCTAATGTACCATTGTGGTTGTCACCTCATGAAGCATTTGTTAGAAGAGAAAATGTGGGGGGAACCAGTTGGTTAACTTATAAAGATCTGTTAAATTTTCAAGATGGTGAACCAAAACTTAAAACAAGAGAATTGTTAGGGTTGGATGATTTTACATGTCATTGGTTTACATATTTACAAGTATCAGAATGTTTTAAAGTGGATAAAAAGAACTTCACATTTGTTAATGAAACAACTCAATTTGAAATGGAACTTTGTATAAATGATGAACATATCATTACAAAGATGTATAAAATATTGCTACAGATGAATTTAGAAGATGAACAAGTTAAAGAATGTATGATTAAATAAGCTAAGAATTTGGATATAATATTATGTTGGAGCAATGGGAGAACATGTAGAACAAAGGCAAGAATTTTATACGCACAGAGATGGAAAGATCCACAAATTCCTACAGTGGAAGAATGGATGATTAAACTGATGGAGCTGGCCCAAATGGCCAAGTTAACAGCGTTGATAAAATACCATGTCTGGATTTGTCTCTATGTGGCAACCACTGTTAGACTATTTGCTTGTGTCAGAAAAAAATGAAGTTTTGATTTTGGGTTTTGATGATTAAATGGTCTGATTTGATAGAGATAATGTTACTGAGGTTTAACTAATGATAAGAGATTATATTTGTAAATGTGTTTATATCTGTATTGGAGAAGGTTGGAAGTCACTTTCTGTTTCTGTTTTCTCCCTAACTCTGCACTTCTATAGTTTTTCTTTTTGCTTTAGTTCTGTACTCTAGCTTTTCTATATTCTATATTCTATATTTTGTATTTTAATTATATTCTGGAAAAAATAATAAAGTTCATTATAAAAAAAAAAGAGTAAATGAGTAAGTAAATTTGTGCCTAACCAATATGACTCACCCTGCCTTAGGTTTTTGCCAAAGTCAGAGCACAACTCTAGTAAACAATTCAGCACTGGAGCAGTTCTTTGATTGTATTTTCCATAAATCAATGGCATATGGTAGTTTCTTCTGCATTCAGTGGAAAATTGGTTGTTCAGTGGAAATGTGTTCAACTATAATGGAAGCTGAGGTATCATTTGTTTTTCTTTTACGAAGCCTTGGCTTTAATACACTGACTTGCAAGCTTCTTAGATATAAATACATCCTTCTATGCTTTTTTTCTTGTTTTCTTTTGCAGAATGTTGGACAAAATTGATACTGAGTCTGGGTTTGCATATATTGCATATGTTCTGGTATTATTCAAATAAGTGATTAGAACTGTTAGTATCTAGACTTTGCAGTCTACACAAACACTTCCAGTCCCTCAGGCCATGCCCATTTCTACAGAAGGATGCAAGAAGGATGCTGACCAAGATTCCCCAGTACACTCACATTCAGATATAATATCACTGTGGAAATAATACAGAATCCATATGACGCCAAGTTCATTCAGGAAGCATTTTCTACCTTTGGCCTTTGGCCACAGTCCACTGAGATGGCAAAGGAGTGGGACTTAGCAGTTGAAATCTCTCATCCTGTAATAGAAGCAAGTCTTTTCCAACTGGAAAATGGGATAACAGCTATAATAACACTCAGACTGAACTGGGTCTGAGCTCTTATACTCAGCAATAAAGCCTGAATTACATTAGTCCATGTCCAGGATCAAAGTCTTATTTACTTACTTGTTTGTTACATCTTGCCTTTCCTTCAGGATCTGGATGCAGCATACATAACGCTCTCTCCTCTCCTTTTTCCTCATACCAATAACCCCAGGAGGTAGGTTGGGCTGAGAGAGTGTGAGTGGCCCAAAGTCAACCAGTGAGCTTCCATGACTGAGGATGAACTTCAGCCAGGGTCTTGTTGATGCTCGTCCAATACCTTAACTAAATTTGCACACAGTAGTCTTGAGCACAGGACTATTGTGAAAGGTAAATTGAAAGAAAAAATGTTCCGAATAATTCAGGAAATAAAACTTAGAATAGTATACTTGAAAATAATATCCATTTAGTGGAGATGATAACTAGGGAAATATTTGGTTGTATTCCCAATGTATCATCATCATTTGTCACAGAGCAACAGAGATTATAAATGGTTCATTGTCATCTCTGAGATGGCAACAGCACAGTCCAACCAAAGTTTTAGTTTCAATAGAATTGCAAAATAGTTTGAACCAATCCAAGAGAGGAAAGGCAAAGAGGAGAAGTTTGAAAAATGCCTTCCTTTCAGTGAAATTTAACTGGAAAATTCTTACTTAACTGCAGGAAGCAATACAGGGTAGAACAATAGCCATGTGGAAATCCATGCTCGTATTTCTTTCTCCCTATTTTAAAATATGAAAATTGTCATGTTCCCCGTTGCAAGGCATAAGTGCATCACAATGGGGAACATGCACATCAGGAAAGAGGAAGGGATAACCATTATCCTTTAAACACACACATCATCCCTTAAGCACCCAAACCCATAAATAAATCACCAGGACAATAGAAGCGCACCTCAGACAGGATCTGGAAACCATTAACAGATCGGGGGAACTCCCACCCATTACCCCGAGGGACGCACCTGCACCGGACGAAGGCAAGGGGACAAAGGGGAACGTCGGAGATCGCCCGAATCACCCATCGTCGGACCCATACCAACACTAATCACCCATCCGGACCTGGCTTGGGGGATGTCATGAGTGCCGTTGAGCTGAAGACATCAGCGCAATGGCACACATGACAATAACAAGGAAACAGGGGAAGGGGCTCAAGATAAGCAGCCATCAACTCACAAAGACTCAAGAACAAGATACAATGGCTAAGCGGATCGCGAGGCACACCCAAGCTGTTAGCGCTAGCGCAACGGAGATCGCCCAGCTGACAGCAATCACCGGAGGAATGGGGAAACCGATGATGGGCGATCCCGGAGCGCCAGCGGGGCCTCGCAACCCCTCACCTACCAGCAAGACAGCATGTTGGACAAAGGGGGGGTGACGTAACCTCGAGTGAGGGGGCGCTGACCGGCGCGGGGTGTTTAAACCCCGCACCGGCGCGCTCCTGTCACTCTCAGCTTTTTTCTACCACTGTATCTACACTACGAATAAACCAGAGCCTGCTTCAACGGAATCAGTGTCTGTGTGTTACTCGGAGGTAGGCAGCGCATGACATAAAGCTGAGAGTCACAAACTCAGCCTCGCCGAGCCCCACCGGACGACAACGAGCCGCGGGAGGAGTAGACGGCGAGAAGACCAGGAACGATGAGGCCGGCGCGACGCGGACAAGGGGGGCGAGCCGCACGGCAAGAAGCAGAGGAGGACCGATCGAGGCCAGAGGCACCGCGGACTCCCGGAGCCATGGACGCCCACCCGGCCCAACCCGAGCCTCAGCTCCAACCCCAAGGGGAGATGGCGACGGAGGCAACCCGGCCACGGGAGGGAGCAACATACCTCCCGAGACCAGCGGAGAACCCCGCGCCCCACATCGCACCCCAGCCACGGGCGTGGAGCGGCAGCCCAACGGCGGTAAGCACAGGGGAGGACGAAGAAGCAACCCAACCGACGGCGGAGGAAGCGGGCCAACAGTCGGGAGTGCCTGAACCCCACCGGCGACCCACCCCCGCTGACACACCAATGGAACCGGCCCCAGCGGCGGCACGGATCGCGGACGGGGACGCACAAGCTAGACTCGCAGCCATGGAGACCCAACTGAAGGAACTCCAGACCATGCTTCAGTCGTTGATGTCCCCCGCGCCGCCCAACGACGTCCCCGCACAGGTCCACGCCCCGAGCGAGGCGCCGAACTCCCACGGGCCAGATGACGGTCAACAAACGGCCCAGGCGGACGACGCCACAGGCCGGGAAGCAAGAGGAAGGGGCTCACAAAACGCCCGGGCCCCAAAGGACTTCCCCATCTTCTTTGATGGGAACCCCGCGAAACTGTCGTTCTTCATCACGAACGCCAGGGAGTTCATGGGGAGGCACGGACACTCCTATGACTCTGAAGCGGACAAGATCGCAGCCGTGGCGATCAAACTACAAGACCGGGCGGCGGACTGGTACATCCAACTGTACGAGTCCAGCTCCCCCGCCCTTGCCAACTTCCACGCCTTCATCAACGAGATGAAGAGCTACTTTGAGGACCCACTAGCCAAAGTGAGGGCGAAAAGCGCACTCCAAAGACTTAAACAGGGCGCACGCACTGTCCCGGACTACGCCCTCGAGTTCAAAGCCCTCGCAGGGAAGGTCAACGACTGGTCCGAGACCACCCTGCTGGAAATGTTCAAAAGGGGGCTCAACCGCGACGTACTCCAATGGGCCCTCTACCGCGACGACCCAGAGACTCTACACGGGTGGATCCACCTCGCGGGGAAAGCAGAACACGCGCACCGCACCTTCCTCATGGCAATGACGGAAGACACGACCAACACCTGCCAAAAGGTACCCGCGCCACACGTGGGGACGGCCGGTCCCACATACCCAAGGAAGAAATTTAATCGCGGGCCCTGCGGGAGGTGTGGAAAACTGGGGCACAAGACGGCAGATTGCTTCGCCAACCGACCGCCGGCCAGTGTGCCTAAACCCGCCCCGAAAACTAGCCTCAAACCACCTAACCCGCCGCCGCCCCCTCACCGCCGAATGACCGGAGCCACAGCGACACCAGAGGAAGGCTGGGACGCCTACTGGGGGGGAGAGGACGCCGTAGACCCAGACCAGCCAGCGGGAAACGCTCCCCGCCTGCCCTGAAACGCGTTGCGAGGCAGGCGGTGGGACAGCAGCGCGGACCACCTCGACGGAACGGCGAAAGCTCCGTTATAATGGCGGCAATCAAACTCTCTGCCGGCAACGGAGCCACCACGGCCGCGGCACTAGTGGACTCGGGGTGCTCGAAAAACCTCATCCACCCCGACTTAGTCGCCAAACTCGACCTCCGCTGCTCCCCCCTCCCCACGCCGCTGGCATTCCACCAGCTGGACGGCTCAACAGCGGGAGGGAAACCAGCCACGATGCAGACCGAGCCGGTCACCCTGCAAATGGGCACTCACACCGAACGCACATCGTTCGTCGTCACCCACATCGGACGACCCATTGCAGTCTTGGGAATGCCATGGCTCGCGACAAACAACCCGCGCATCGACTGGGAGACCCGCACCTTCACATTTGGCGACGGCGAGTACCGGGCGCCAGTTCCGGCGGGCAGAACCAACCCCACTGTGGGACGAGCAGAGGCGGCTACACAGGACAATGCAGCTACCACAGCAGACCTACCGGAACAATACGCTGACTTCTCCGAGGTCTTCGGAGAGGCGGAAGCTGACCAACTACCCCCCCACCGCAAGACGGACTGTCGGATTGACCTGCTGCCCGACGTCCCCTTACCTAGACCGAAGATCTACTCGATGACCCCGAAGGAGATGGCAACCCTCCGGGAGTTCATCGATAAAAACCTAGAGAGGGGATTCATAGAGCCAGCATGCTCACCGGTCGGAGCCCCCATCTTATTCCGGGAGAAGAAAGACGGCACCCTACGGCTCTGCACCGACTACCGGGGCCTAAACGCGGCTTCCCTGTCCAACAAATACCCCTTACCCCTGGTAAAAGATATGCTCGCCCACCTATCCACGGGCAAGGTCTTCTCCAAGCTGGACCTTCGCGAGGCATACTACCGCATCCGAATCAGGGAGGGGGACGAATGGAAGACTGCGTTCAACTGCCCCCTAGGCGCCTTCCAGTACAAAGTGCTGCCGTTCGGACTCGCGGGGGCCCCGGGGGTGTTTATGCAGCTCATCAATGAGGTCCTGCATGAACACCTGTTCAAAGGGGTCCTCGTCTACATAGACGACATCCTTATCTACACTAAAACGCACGAGGAACATGTGACCCTAGTCAGACAAGTCCTCGATAAGCTCAGAAGGGCGCAGCTCTATGCCAAACCCGCAAAGTGCGAATTCCATAAAGCGCGCCTAGACTACCTGGGGTACCGAATCTCCGGAGATGGCATAGAAATGGACCCCGCGAAAGTCGAGGCGGTGCTGAACTGGGAACGCCCCCACAACAGACGCCAACTCCAGAGCTTCCTCGGCTTCGCGAATTTTTACAGATCATTCGCCCGGGGATTCGCGGAGATAGCCCTCCCCCTAACGGACCTCCTCAAAACCAAAGGGGTGGGGGACACCCGACGCGCCAAGAACCCGGGCACAGTATTGAATTGGACTCCCGCGTGCCAGACCGCATTCAATAAGTTGAAAGCGCTGTTCACCACAGAGCCAATCCTCGCGCACCCGGACCCAGAATGGCCGTTCGTGGTCCAAGCCGACGCCTCAGACTTCTCCCTGGGGGCCATCCTACTCCAAAAGGACCCCACAGGACTCCTGAAACCATGCGCCTACCTGTCGAGGAAATTCTCCGAGACAGAAAGGCGATGGCACGTCTGGGAGAAGGAAGCCTTCGCGGTAAAATCGGCGCTGGAAACATGGAGACACCTACTCGAAGGAGCCGCCCAACCATTCGAGGTCTGGACCGACCACCGGAACCTTGAGGCCCTCCGAACGCCCAGACACCTCAGCCCAAAACAGGTCCGATGGGCCCAATTCTTCAGCCGCTTCAACTTCCAGCTGAAGTTCATGCCGGGTAAAAAGAACTTCCTGGCTGACGCCCTTTCCCGACTGCCCCAAGACGAAGAGCCCGCCCCAGACACCATTGGGACGGTCCTATCCGCTTCTCAACTGGGGATGGCCGTGACCACCCGGAGCGGCGCTCGGAGGCAGCTCAACTCCACGGCGCAACCGACGGCGGGACAACCTGTGACCAGACGATGCCAACCGCAACTACCAGGGGGAATACGCACGGACCTCGCCGCCGCCCTCAAAACCGACCCCTGGTTCCTGGCAAACCCCGACAAGGTAACGATGGCACAGAACCTGGCATGGGGGGAAGGCAGAATCTATGTCCCGGACTCGCAACTCCAAGCGATCTTGCATAGATCCCACGACACCAAGCAAGCGGGACATTTTGGGTTCCTTAAGACCCTGCACCTAACAAGGCGTCAATTCTGGTGGCCCACGCTAAGACGGGATGTGAAAGCTTACGTAGCGTCCTGCCCAACGTGCGCCAGAGCCAAACGGGCACCAGGCAAACCCTCGAGGCTTTTATAACAGGTGACAGAACCCTCCCGCCCATGGAAGGAAATCTCCATGGATTTTATAGTGGACCTCCCACCCAGCCAGAAGAAAACGGCCATTTGGGTGGTGAAAGACTATTTTTCGAAACAGGCCCACTTCATCCCCTGCACATCGGTCCCGTCCGCACAACAACTAGCCAAACTCTTCCTCATCCACGTGTACAGGTTACACGGATGTCCCGCACGTGTGGTGACCGACAGGGGCACACAATTCACTTCTAAATTCTGGCGGGCCTTCCTAAAGCTGACGGGGACCCAACAGGCCCTATCCACTGCCTGGCACCCCCAGACGGACGGAGCCACAGAGGTCCTCAATGCCACCCTAGAACAATTCATACGCTCATACACCAACTACCATCAAGACGACTGGGCCGAACTGCTCCCGTTCGCCGAAGTCGCATACAACAACGCCGTTCACACGAGCACGGGGAAAACTCTATTCGAGGTAGTCTCGGGGCACGACTTCGTCCCCATACCGGAGCTACCACAACCCCCGGGACCCCAGGTGGACACTAGTGACTGGGGACGGAAGATTGCGGAATCGTGGCCAATAATCACGGCAGCGCTGAAGGAAGCACAGGCGGCCTACAAAGAGCAGGCCGACAAGCACCGGCGCCAACAACCGACGTTCCAGGCTGGGGATATGGTCTACCTATCCACCAAATTCCTAAAGTCGCCCCAACCCTCGAAAAAACTGGGGCCTAAGTACATCGGGCCGTTCCGAGTCACGCAGATAGTGAACCCGGTGGCAATACGCTTGGACCTGCCACACAACCTACGGAGACTCCACCCGGTATTCCACACCAGCCTCCTGAAACCGGCAACTACCTCCCGATGGCACCCAAGCACGCCACTGCCCTCACCGGTGATGATCGACGGCCAACATCACTTTGACGTAAGGGACATACTCGACTCCCGTAGGCAACGGGGAACTTTACACTATTTGGTCAGGTGGAAACACTTCCCCCACCCAGAATGGGTGGCGGCGCACAACGTTAACGCGCCTGACCTGACCCGGGCTTTTCACCGGGCGTACCCCGACAAGCCTAAGGCAAGACTAGCAAACCGGCACCTGCATACCCCCTCCCCCGCGGCCCCCCCCGCCTACCGTGCCCCAAGGGAAAGGGCCCCAAGCCCGCGACTTGGGTGGACCTCCCCCCCCGGGACTCACCCCCCCCGCCCCGGGCCCACGAGGCAGTGACAAGCGGTCGCCAGCACCCTCCCCCCGCCCCGGGCCCACGGGGGAGTGGCAATCAAGTCAACAGTGCATCCTGGGGGCAACGCCCAGGAGCACACATAACAAAGGCGACGCACTTAGAATAAAAATAAGGGCCCTACCTGGAGCTGATAAGCACCCGACCAGCCACGCCTCTCTCCTCGCCGAACTGAGCCAAACAAACAGGGTGTGGCCGGAGCATGCGCACGCCCAGTGTGTGACCGGGGCATGCGCACTGAGAACACACCCTAGAGGGACACGTGGTAGAGGGCGGAACAAAGGGAGGGGCGAAAACACTCCGGCGGGAAATTCAAAAAAAACAAAAAAAAAAACCATTTTGACAGCTCTCCTGGTAAAAAACCAGAAAGCCGGGGGGGGGGGGGTACTATTCGGACAGGGGGCAGTATGTCATGAGTGCCGTTGAGCTGAAGACATCAGCGCAATGGCACACATGACAATAACAAGGAAACAGGGGAAGGGGCTCAAGATAAGCAGCCATCAACTCACAAAGACTCAAGAACAAGATACAATGGCTAAGCGGATCGTGAGGCACACCCAAGCTGTTAGCGCTAGCGCAACGGAGATCGCCCAGCTGACAGCAATCACCAGAGGAATGGGGAAACCGATGATGGGCGATCCCGGAGCGCCAGCGGGGCCTCGCAACCCCTCACCTACCAGCAAGGCAGCATGTTGGACAAAGGGGGGGTGACGTAACCTCGAGTGAGGGGGCGCTGACCGGCGCGGGGTGTTTAAACCCCGCACCGGCACGCTCCTGTCACTTTCAGCTTTTTTCTACCACTGTATCTACACTACGAATAAACCAGAGCCTGCTTCAACGGAATCAGTGTCTGTGTGTTACTCGGAGGTAGGCAGCGCATGACAGGGGACAATAGGGGGTGGAGGAGGACAAGGTCCATCACAGGGGTATAAACGGGAGACCCTGATACCATACCCGCATTCCCATCTTTTTCTCCGTATGCATTCTGCTTCAATAAACTTGGAAATCCTTAAACCCTTTAAGCGAGTCCGTGTCTTATTCGGAGCAAGGCTACCCTGACAAAAATGAAATTAGTCAAGATTGAAACACACTTTTCAATTAAATATGTAATTTGCACAGCTTTTAGATGCTGATGATTTCTATGGCAATTCGTATTCTTTAAAAGCAATCAGCATTCCCTATCTCCTTTTTCATTAAACAGCATTTTAGGAGGAAATTACGGCTTTCTTTTCATACTGTCTTATAAAATGTCAATCTTCATCACTTGTATTTCTTTTTGTTAAAAACACAGGCTTCATTCATTTAACACAATTTGTGTGGGTGTATTGAAGAAAATATTTATTTTTCAGAGTGACCTCTTTTCAGAGTTATTTACTATTGAGTTGCTACTAAAATGTTTTATTTCTAATAAAAAATGCTAACTCTTCTTTTCTAACAGAATGGATATTAAGGAGCGCTTTTTTTTTTGCTTTGGACTATATCTGGAGAAATACTTCTTTTTCTCTTTAGGATAGAAGCCATTACAGGTAGTACTTGACTTACAACAACCATTGGGACCAGAACTTCCATCGCTAAGCGATGCGGTCATAAAGTGTGACCACATCGCTTGGCGATGGTGATCCCTGCAGTCCTGGTTGCTGTTCACTGAATCCCACGGTCATTACGTGAGGCAAGTTCCTGCTGGCTTCCCACAACCAAGTCAGTGGGGAAGCCAGCAGGAAGTCCCAGGTGGCTTGCAGGAGAGCTGGCAGGCAGGCAGGCAGGTGGCTGCTGGCGGGTGGGAAAGGGTGCAAGGGAGGTGCAGCAAGGGTCAGGGTCCAGGGAGGATGTACAAGAGTGCAAGGGAGGCACAGCGAGATTTGGGGAAGGTGGCAGGGGTGTGCAAGTGGCCGGCATAGCACGAGTGCAGAGGAGTTGGGGGAGGGTGCATGGGTGGAGGAGACTTAGACTTACCCCAGTGACTTGCAACCTTCCCTGCTCACTTCCCTACTGACTTTCTGGGGAAGCTGGTAGGGAAGGTCACAAATGGCAATCGTGCGATCATGGGGCACTGCAACCAGTCATAAGTGTAAGCCAGTTGCCAAGCATCCAGATCGCAATCACATGACCGCAGGGTGCTGGGTTGGCTGGAACTCCAAGGACCAGCTGAAACCACCATTCGTTCAACAGCGTTGTAACTTCAAGTGGTCACTGAACAAATGGTTGAAAGTCAAGGACTATCCGTATGGCAATAAGAGAAAAAGGAACAGGTGGCAGAAGTGGTGGTAGTGAGAGTGATTATGATGATAGCAGCTACAAGTTACTTGGATTGATCTTGACCTGTTGGAAACATAGGCTGGATTACTTATACAGTAGATGGGCAATCATCTTTAATTAACCATCATTTGGCAAGACAGACAAATAAATTCTAATTGATAACAGGCAGTAACTGTTTATATGTTCTTTCCTGACTTTTTTTATTATAGTGCATCTCATAAAAATTGAATTATTGATTAGAAAGCAGATCTTATTTGAATCAACCCTTTGCTATGCAGAACAGCATGAGAGATGACCCATCTGTTCCCAGTTCTTCTTGGAGAAAAAGTCTTCCTCTTCCTCTTCTTCCTCCTCTTCCTCCTCCTCCTCTTCTTCTTCCTCTTCTTCTTCTTCTTCTTCTTCTGTTGTTGATAGTTGTCTTACTTTTTAAACTCTTGGGTCACCTGGGTTACATCTGAGTCTCAGGTGCACGGATAAAGCATGGAACTAAAATATGGAATTAATTTATCCTCCAAATAAGTTACCTTTAAAATGAGTGGATTGTCTTAGATTCACTGAGAATATAATTAAAGCAGATAAGTTTTTTCTGTCTAAACTTCCTTTACTTACATTTGAGCTGGATCATCCTAAATTCTTAAGATCTTTTTTTCAAGTATGCAATATACTGTATTCCAGATTACTGTATGGAATTCAGTGTTTATTTTATGACACATTTCTCAACAAGCTTTTCTATCTTATCATCATCCTTGCATTTTGAATCTTTTCCAGGATTCATCTGCTAGAAAATCTTTGTTCAGGACAATAAATTCAAAATATTGGCTGTTTTCTTGCTATTGCTTCTACCCTTGGCATTATTGCCAGTTGATAGCTGTTTTATTTATTTTTAATAAATAGAATAAATGTATTGATTGGTTCATTTTGTATACTGCGATAATTCTAAGCAATCCTGGTGGTTAACAATGGGCAATAACAATAAATAAAGGAGTGACAAAATCACTTGAATCATTGGCAAAAAAAGAAAGAGAAAAAAGATCATGCCTTCCCAGTTATTCCCAAAATGCTCTGTGGAAGAACTCTGTCTTCACCATACCACAAATACTAATGGGGTGGCCTCCAGTCTGTCTTCAGGAGGTCCTCTATTAAATACCATGTAATTCCACCGTACAACCTAAAAAGTCTGCCCAGCATGGCTAATATGAATTCTGTTTCTTAAATCAAATGTGAAGACAAAACCCTTTTAATACCACATAAAAGTGTGTGTGTGTGTGTGTGAATTAGAACTAGAGTAAAAGAGGGATTAAGCAAGATATAATGACTTAACAGAAGCTGTGGAAGAAGAAAAAGTGCTAATCTATTTTGAAATCTGCTTTAAGAAAAAATATTGTGAGGTAAAGGTAAAGGTTTCCCTTGACGTTAAGTCCAGTCGTGTCCAACTCTAGGGGGCGGTGCTCATCTCCGTTTCAAAGCCAAAGAGCCGGCGTTTGTCCGTAGACACTTCCTCCATGGTCATGTGGCCGGCATGACTACGCAGAACGCCGTTACCTGCCCGCCAAAGCGGTACCTATTAATCTACTCACATTTGCATGTTTTCAAACTGCTAAGTTGGCAGGAGCTGGGACTAGCAACGGGCGCTCACCCCGTCATGCGGATTCAAACTGCCGACCTTCTGATCGGCAAGCTCAGCTAAGGACAGGATTCTGCCATAATTGAAACGTATTGTTTTCATGACATTGTCCCACTGGAGAACAAATTAATGGTATTGCTTGTTTTTCCTCCTCCAACTGCACGTATCATTCCCAAACCCGACCTCGAGAACCGGGGATCATTGGCAACAATCCTATTATACAAGGGCTTCTGATTGCTACCTTATACCCACTTACATGAGAATAAGCCCCATTGTACTCAATGGATCATATGTCTGTACAGTATGTCTATCCTTTACTTCACCTGAACCTGAAAAATCACAGAGCTGGAAGGAGCCATTTCTGTCATTGATTCCAACCCCCTTTTCAGTATAATCCAGTCCTATGAAGGAGGGGAAGCAGAGCCCACTGGGGGCACTTTTAAGACAGTAGCTGATTAACTCTTCCTTCCCTGAGAGCCAAAGACTGAATACTGCTTTAACAAACTATAATGGGCTGTCTGAACAACTCAGCCTTCCCTGAGAGCCATGGATTTGCCATCCCTCATACTCACATGAGGAGACAAATAAAATCTACAACCACTCCTGGCTGCTGAAGGAGGAGGAGGAATTGGATGACCATTGTGAAGTCAAATAAGATGGCCAGATGATACCCAAACCTCAGGTTGAATGGTCGTCACCTGTTCTGTCTCTCACCTTTCGTTTCATGATCCTGATTTATAGTTAATGCTGTTTTCTCAGAACAATCTTTCATGCATCTGATGAAAGATTGTGATCAACCAAAGCTTATGGAATCATAAACTGGTTTCTCTTTAACTCAGTTATTACTCTTAATCTTATTTCTAGTTGCAAAATACACAAATAAATACATTTGTTGTCATATGACTACACACTTTTGGAGTGTGGCCATCAACATGCTAGGTCGGCCTTTGAACCAACAAAATGTGCAGCCCTCTGGTTTAAAAGCATTTCATGACTAGATGTGCAAGGTTGGGCTTCTAACCTAAACCCTCTTATATCCACTTGCAGATATTCCACAACTACTATCACCTTTCTCATAAAGGTGGTCATAAAGGTGACTGTTTTATAGGTGGAGCAAGCCTATGCATGTTGATGCAGAAGTAAGTCCGGCTGTTTCCTTTGTTCCTATGTGGCTTACTTCCTCATGAGCATGCTTAGGGCTAAAGCTCAATTTTGCTTATTTGTTTTTCCAGAGTGCCTACATTTATTATTATTTCATAATTATTTTGAAACCTAAATGCTGTCAAATTATAATTAATTCACAACAGAACACATTAAAACCTTCATCACAAAAGCAAATGAGTCTGCTTCATCTTCCAACGGCCCTTCAGATATTTGATGACTGCTGTCATTTCTCCCTTTAATATTCCCTTCTCCAGGCAAAACAGGCCCAGCTATTTCTGCTGCTCCTAAACTTCACATACTGTAGCTCAGATTGGGAGGGTTCCAGCCTTGATCAGGAAATATTTGCAACCAGGCTAGTTCATTAGAAAAAATATGGCTGTCAAGAAATTATATCAATTATACCTAGTATCCTAGAAGCCCCAGGATACACTCCCATGTTTCCCTATGAGTAAGAGGGTTTTAACTAGACATAGCTAACATTTCACTATTTTGTCTTTCTGTTCTGCAACCTCATATAGCTAAGTACTAGATATACCAGCCATTTAATTCCCAATAAATTTAATAGTCTGCTATGCCAAGCATGTCTTGAGTAGCAGTTTGTGACATCAGGCCCCTGTGTCTCAAGGATGGGCCAGCCCAGTCAACCCAACGAAGTTACATATTGCCAAAGCTAATAGACAGTGCCCAGACATGACCAGGCAAACCCCAAATCTGGATCTTTGGGTGCCAGTCTTCCAGAAATCAAGAACAGACCGATTTTTGACTAGAAAAAATATTGAGAGTTTAGCATCACTTGTATTTAACCCTGTCATAATCTGCATAATATTCAAACTGCTGAACACAGGAAGCGGTCCTGAACTGGCTATATCATTCATCAATTTCAGCAATCTTATGCTAAATAAATAAATATGGTATTTATTGCTAAGGATATTACTGGATATGTTTTGCATTAGATATCATCATCATTTCTTCAATGTAGTTTGAAAAGGAAATGCACAATATAATTAAAATCTGTGATAAATTTATTATGTGTGCTTAGAATGACTTCAGCAAAGGATCGTTACCTTGACGTGGTGCTGGAGCTCGAGCACCTCAATGATGCCATGAGCTAAAGCATGAAGAGCCACCCAAGACGGGAAGGTCGTGACAGAGAGGTCAGACTAAATGCGATCCCTGGGGAAGGTAATGGCAACCCACCCCAGTATTCTTGCCGTGAAAACTAAATGGATCAGTACCAGAGATATGTCGGTATACCATTGGAAGATGAGACCGCCAGGTCGGAAGATGGTCAAAATGCTACTGGGGAGGAACAGAGGATGAGTTCAACTAGCCCCAGACGTGATGATGCAGCTAGCTGAAAGCCGAAAGGACGGCTAGTGGCCGACGGTGCTGGTGGTGAACGGCAAATCCAATGTCCTAAGGATCAACACACCATTGGAACCTGGAATGTAAGATCTATGAGCCAGGGCAAATTGGATGTGGTTATTGGTGAGATGTCAAGATTAAAGATAGACATTCTGGGCGTCAGTGAACTGAAATGGACTGGAATGGGCCACTTCACCTCAAATGACCACCAGATCTACTACTGTGGACAAGAGGACCACAGAACAAATGGAGTAGCCTTCATAATTAATAGTAAAGTCGCTAAAGCAGTGCTCGGATACAATCCAAAAAACGACAGAATGATCTCAATTTGAATTCAGGGCAAGCCATCTAACATCACAGTGATCCAAATATACGCCCCAACCACAGATGCTGAAGAGGCTGAAGTAGAGTAGTTCTATGAGGATCCGCAGCACCTACTGGACAACAGGCCTAAAAGAGATGTTATTTTCATCACGGGAGACTGGAATGCTAAGGTGGGCAGTCAAATGACACCTGGAATGACAGGTAAGCATGGCCTGGGAGAACAAAACGAAGCAGGACATAGGCTGATAGAATTTTGCCAAGACAACTCACTCTGCATAACAAACACTCTCTTCCAACAACCTAAGAGATGGCTTTATACATGGACTTCACCAGATGGACAACACCGAGATCAGATTGACTACATCCTTTGCAGCCAAAGGTGGCGGACATCTATACAGTCGGTAAAAACAAGACCTGGCGCTGACTGTAGTTGCGATCACGAACTTCTTATTGCACAATTTAGGATCAGACTAAAGAGATTAGGGAAGACCCACAGATCAGCTAGATATGAGCTCACTAATATCCCTAAGGAATATGCAGTGGAGGTGAAGAATAGATTTAAGGGACTGGACTTAGTAGATAGGGTCCTGGAAGAACTATGGACAGAAGTTCACAACATTGTTCAGGAGGCAGCAACAAAATACATCCCAAAGAAAGAGAAAACCAAGAAGGCAAAGTGGCTGTCTGCTGAGACACTAGAAGTAGCCCAAGAAAGAAGGAAAGCAAAAGGCAACAATGATAGGGGGAGATATGCCCAATTAAATGCAAATTTCCAGAGGTTAGCCAGAAGAGATAAGGAATTATTTTTAAACAAGCAATGTGTGGAAGTGGAAGAAGACAATAGAATAGGAAGGACAAGAGACCTCTTCCAGAAAATTAGAACCATCAGAGGTAAATTCCAGGCCAAAATGGGTATGATCAAAACCAAAGATGGCAAGGACCTAACAGAAGAAGAAGAGATCGAGAAAAGGTGGCAAGAATATACAGAAGACCTGTATAGGAAGGATCACAATATCGGGGATAGCTTTGACGGTGTGGTCAGTGAGCTAGAGCCAGACATCCTGAAGAGTGAGGTTGAATGGGCCTTAAGAAGCATTGCTAATAACAAGGCAGCAGGAGACAATGGTATCCTAGCTGAACTGTTCAAAATCTTGCAAGATGATGCTGTCAAAGTAATGCATGCTATATGCCAGCAAATTTGGAAAACACAAGAATGGCCATGAGATTGGAAAAAATCAACTTATATCCCCATACCAAAAAAGGGGAACACTAAAGAATGTTCAAACTATTGAACAGTGGCACTCATTTCACATGCCAGTAAGGTAATGCTCAAGATCCTGCAAGGTAGACTTCAGCAATTCATGGAGTGAGAATTGCCAGATGTACAAGCTGGGTTTAGAAAAGGCAGAGGAACTCAGGACCAAATTGCCAATATCCGCTGGATAATGGAAAAAGCCAGGGAGTTTCAGAAAAACATCTATTTCTGTTTTATTGACTGTTCTAAAGCCTTTGACTGTGTGGACCATAACAAATTGTGGCAAGTTCTTAGCGGCATGGGGGTACCAAGTCATCTTGTCTGCCTCCTGAAGAATCTGTATAATGACCAAGTAGCAACAGTAAGAACAGACCACGGAACAACGGACTGGTTTAAGATTGGGAAAGGAGTACAGCAGGGCTGTATACTCTCACCCTACCTATTCAACTTGTACGCAGAACACATCATGCGACGTGCTGGGCTTGAGGAATCCAAGGCTGGAGTTAAAATCGCTGGAAGAAATATTAACAATCTCAGATATGCAGATGATACCGCTTTGATGGCTGAAAGCGAAGAGGAACTGAGGAGCCTTATGATGAAGGTGAAAGAAGAAAGTGCAAAAGCTGGCTTGCAGCTAAACCTCAAAAAAGCCAAGATTATGGCAACCAGCTTGATTGAGAACTGGCAAATTGAGGGAGAAAGTGTAGAAGCAGTGAAAGACTTTGTATTTCTAGGTGCGAAGATTACTGCAGATGCTGACTGCAGTCAGCAAATCAGAAGACGCTTAATCCTTGGGAGAAGACCAATGACAAATCTCGATAAAATAGTTAAGAGCAGAGACATCACACTGACAACAAAGGTCCGCATAGTTAAAACAATGGTGTTCCCTGTAATAACATATGGCTGCGAGAGCTGGACCATAAGGAAGGCTGAGAGAAGGAAGATCGATGCTTTTGAACTGTGGTGTTGGAGGAAGATTCTGAGAGTGCCTTGGACTGCAAGAAGATCAAACCAGTCCATCCTCCAGGAAATAAAGCCAGACTGATCACTTGAGGGAATGATATTAAAGGCAAAACTGAAATACTTTGGCCACATAATGAGAAGACAGGACACCCTGGAGAAGATGCTGATGCTAGGGAGAGTGGAGGGCAAAAGGAAGAGGGGCCGACCAAGGGCAAGATGGATGGATAATAAAATACTGAAATGGCAAACAGTGATCTCATCTCTTGGGGTTTTTTACTGTATAATATAAAGAGCATTATTGTTTCTATCTTCAACTATTTACCACTTATACAAAAAAAAGATTTCATTTATTAAAAGATATTTGTCAACTGCTGCAATCCATGCAGACTCTGGGCATTTTAGAACAAGGAGCAATTAAAAATGAACAAAAGCAATAATGAAATGCAAAAATAAAAATCCATCTACCTCTAATGGTCACCCAGAATCAATCAGAACCAAAGGCACAGTGGAATAAAAGGGTCTTAAGTGCTTTGTGGGATGCAAGAAAAGGAGAGAGCAAGTCTAATGGGGGTCTGTGTGTCCATGTTCCAAAGCATGGGGATGACCATGGAGAAGGTCTGTTGTCGTGCCCACTCCTCAGGAGCATCACAAAATGTAATGGGAGGGATATAAAGGGTAGCAATGACAATAAAACAGAAAATATCAATAAAAAGAAGGCAGTGGCGTTCTTTAAGAAAACAGCCTTGCTCAACTGAGGAGGGACTGAAGCAGAGTGAGACCTCTGTTGCTCTGCCTTGGTCCACAGCTCTGCATTAGGGATTGGTACACCTTAGTTGAATGGATTGGAATGACCTCCCTCCCGGCCCCCCTCGACAAAACAAAGGGCTCTTCAGAGCAGACGCAGGGGCCTCAACAGGATTAACGTTTCCTAGAATCAAGCAGAGGACATAAGCCTCATGCTAATTTTGCATAGATCTCAGCCTCATTCCTAAACCCTGTTGCAAGATATTAGTTCAGAGCATTGGTGAGATTTCACTCTCTCTTTCCTGGGAATGAAAGGAGAGTTTCAGAAAGCAATGCATTGGAAAGTTGTTCCCACTTCTTCTGGTTCTGGCCTCACCCACTGCTTGTTTCACTCTCACCTACTGGTACCATGCACACCCTGCGAAAGATCATCCCAGACGGACAGTAAGTCCCCCATCTTAGTCTAGCAGCTATATATTTTAATCAACCTGTCAATATTTAGGATCCCTATGTCTACATTTTAGCTTTATATCATTTATACAGAACATTTGCATAATTTATATTCCAAATTAAAAATAGCAGAAAACTGGAATTACTTTAAAGTCACATCTCAGAAATTGTCCATAACAGCAAAAAACAAAGCATTAAAAGCATTAGGAAATCAACACTTTAACCAGGTGTCTGAAATGGAACAAGATTATCAGAAAGGGTGTGTACAGATGACATGATTTGATTCAACCACAACATGCCATTTCCAAAAACAGCCTTAGCTGGAATCAAAGGCTGTCTGTCTGACTTGGTCTGAAATGACAATAATGTGCAGATTATTCCCATTAACTAGCATGGGAAAACATCCATGGGAGTTACTTTTAAACTTTGTCACAAAACAGGTGAAAATTGCAAGCTCATGGCCTTCAGAGCAGATGAAGCTATCCAATATCAGAGAAAGGTCCAGAATGTATAAGTTCTTTGCTTTAGAAAGAACTAGATGGCAATGATCATAGTGGTTCATCCTCCAAAAATACAATCTGCCAAATTGCAGTCATTTAGGCACAAGGATTTGGGGGCAAAAGAAGCATTTGCAGTGGTTTTACGGTAAATCTACACTGGAAATTATAAAAATCCCCCTCCTGTTTGAGAGGTAATGTCTATTTAAACTGCAAATATATTGGTGCCTTTTGGTGCCCAATTACGGCAGAAAGGCAAGAAGCTGGAACCATGTGAATTTAAAGTGTTTTTTTTAAAAAGAAGAAAGTAACTCTAAATTTAGGTGGAGGCAAACAACTGTCTTCAAAATACTCTAACTCAAGAAGCCCTGCAAAATGATTTCCTCTGTTTAGAGCTAGACCTGTCAATTATTTGACAGAGCCAGCTGGGTGATCTTGGGCCAGTCGCTCTCTCTCAGCCCTAGGAAGAAGACCACTTTTGAAAAACCTTGCCAAGAAAACTGCAGGGACTTGTCCAGGCAGTATCCAAAAATCAGACATGATTGAATGGATTAAAAAAATTCCTGATGAGTGGTTTAAAAATGCAATTAGTCAATCAATAATTTGGTGTAGGGGTTAAGGCACTGGGCTAGAAACTGCGAGACCATGAGTTCTAGTCCTGCCTTAGGCACAAAGCCCTCTAGGTGATCTTGGGCCAGTCACTCTCTCTCAGCCCTAGGAAGAAGGCAATGACAAACCACTTCCAAAAATTTTGCCAAAAAAACTGCAGGGACTTGTCCAGGCAGTCTCTGAGAACCAGACATGATTGAATGGATTAAAAAAAATTCAGCTTCAGTTCTCAGCCTTCCCTCTCTTCTGATATTTTATGGAGAATCAAAAGTTTTTTTTTTCAAATTCTTTTTCAAATGCTTAGAAATGCCAAGGCAGGGACCAAGTATTTTGATGCTCCCAATTTGCTTCAAATCTTTTTGCGGGGACCCCTTCACTTTGAAAATCCAAAGCAAACCAAAGATAGGCCAAATCCAACATACACCTCAACTAGCAAACATCCCCTAAATGATATATTGCAGACACAGTAATACTGTACAATCCTGTAATACTGTACTGTACAAAGACTCTGTATTTGGTTGCTGTATAATCCACCCAACTTCCAAAGGCAAGGACTCCAATATATTGGAAAGATTCCAGGCTGCAAAAGGCTGGGAGGCCATAAGGACATTTAAGGTGTAGTTTTGTCATTTCTTAAAATGATAAAGTAAGAGAATGTGATATTCTCTTACTTCATCATTTAAGAACATAAATTATGGCAGCAGTCAGGGGGAAAGTTGACTTCATACCTCAAGGAACAACTTAACTAGTGTTGTATTCAGGACAGGGAAAAAAGGAAGTGCTGTTTCACACAATGCTTTATTCATATATGGAACATTTATTTATTTATACGTACATACATAATTTTTTTTTATCCATTCAATCGTGTCCAATTCTCGGAGACTGCCTGGACAAGTCCCTGCAGTTTTCTTGGCAAGGTTTTTCAGAAGTGGTTTGCCATTGCCTGCTCCCTGGGGCTTAAAGAGAGTGACTGGCCCAAGGTCACCCAGATGGTCACCTAAGGGGGGACTAGAACTCACAGTCTCCCGGTTTCTAGCCCGGTGCCTTAACCACTACACCAAACTGGCTCACATACATACATACATACGGTTTATAAGCCAACCAACTCCCAATGACTCTGAGAGACTTATGTTTAAATGTAAAAGAAAAAAAAAGAAGTATATGAATAGCCCCAGAAACAACATATAACCAAAGAAAATCCATCTCAACCTTCACTCTGCCCCAGAGCCTGGAAAAATAGCCACGTTTTTAATAGCTTTCTGAACCTCATCAGGGTCGGAGCTGTCTGTATCTCTGGGGAGATATCATTCCAGAGGGCAAGTGCCATGACAGAGAAGGGATGCTTTCTGGACCCCACAAGGTGACATTGCTTAGATGAGGGGACCTGGAGCATGCCCCCCTGCTGGATGGGCGGAAACAACTGGAGACAGGCAGTCCCTCAAATAACCAGGCCCTGTGGCATGAAGGGCTTTCTGGTAATAACCAGCACTTTGAATTGCACCCAGAAGCCAGGAACCAGTGGTAACCAGTGCAGCTTGCAGAGCGGTGTCACACAGGCATACAGAAGCATGCCCATCACTGCCCACACCACTGCATTCTGGGCCAGCTGTAGCTTCTGAGCTTCTTCAAGGGCAGCCCCACGTAGAGTGCATCACAGTAATCCATTTGATGGGTTCCTTGCTTCAAAAATATCTTTTGATGGGTGTGAAAGGAAATTAGATAGATTCTTGATACCTTTTTCTAACTTTAAACTAGTCAGCAGGTATTGTCTACAATCACTATTTGGAACTGCCAAAATAATATGTTTCTAAATATTCATTTCTGGTTGGCAAATATCGGGGAAGTTGAGCCTTTTTACCAGACTTTCTGGAATGCTTGGCTAAATATCAAGGATTCTGAAGATATAGAACATCCATCAACAATAATCCATGTGGGGATTTTAATGAATGTTTCTTTTCAATCTGCCTTAATTACTGTCATTACTTCTAACCTTATATATTAAATGGGACCAACTAATCATTTGAAAGAGTCCTAGTTGACTTGTCAATAAAGACAGCAATTTCTCAGTGAATTTGGAAGTTGCTTAGTTAATTGCTATGCCATTTACATTTAGCCACAAATCATACCACAACCCTGTGATGCAATCATACCATAAATGTCATAGCCATATAGAGTACTTAGGGCACAGGGACCTTGTTCTGCTCCTTTTCTCTTATGGCATGTATGGAACATTAACAGAAGCAAAGTCTCAATGTTTTTCATGCAAGCCACCTACTGTGTTTCTAATTCAGACAGCTTTTCATGCTACCATAACGTTCAGATTATGGAAATGAGAAGCCTAAAGATCCCAGTGTGCCTTTTTCCTTCGCCAATTTCTGATTCATGTAAGATGCCCACAGCACTTACTGGCTGGTTCACATGAGTTTAAGCAGCAATGAGATTCCCACAACCAACACAGTGACTGTCTGGTGGATGACCTGCATTTTTTAATTAACACCTGGACCTTTAGTGTCCTCCTGCTTCAGTATCCATCTTGCAAATTCTAAATTATTTGGCAACACAAGAATTTCTGAAAACAGTGACAATTTAAAAATCAGATCCACGTAGGAATATCCAGAAGAAAAGGATCTTACCTTTTCTTCTTCTCAGGGTTGGCCCCATGACCCTGCTTGCTGCATTCATTGCAGAGGTGCCCATAAATAGTGAGCTCTTGCAATAAAACTTGGCCTTGCATAAGGCAGGCAAGAAATAAAGAGGTTTGAGCGAACTCATACTCTAGAGCAGTGGTTCTCAAGCTTGGCAGCTGGCTGGGGAATTCTGGGAGTGGAAGTCCACACATCTTCAAGCTGCCAAGCTTGAGAACCACTGCTCTAGTGAATATGAGCCAGATCCAGCTTCCTGACTGGATTCAGCTGACAAATTCTCACGGACCCAAAGTATGCAGGGCAAATCCAGGGCATGCATAGTTCATGGCTCTTTGATGCAACTTCTTCCCAGGCTCCTGAAGCTGATGAATGTAGGGATGGCATTCTGGGTTCAGTATTGTTCAACATTTTACCATTAAGCTAGTGTGCTGAACTTATGGGAGACAGCTCTCCCTGTGCAGGAATCTTGGTTGCATCAGGACTGGATGGGACTTCATCTGTAAGTATTTGTGAGTATATATAAATATCTGTATAAAGAGAGATATATTTAACTGCCCAGTCTTGAAATATGTTACTGACACTTCATTACCAAAATTAAGTCAAGATTCTAAGATTACATGAGTGATTACATTATTAATACTATTATCATTCCCCCTGAGCTGAGATTGGCTGCAATCCTATTGGCCTTCTGGAAGGCCCTCAAAACTTAGTTTTACCATCGGGCCTGGGGATCCCATGGAAGTGTGAAGCCTGTTAAATGACTGCATTGTGTATAAGTTTAAACGTACTCTCCTATGTCCTTTTGTTGTTATAGATTTTAACTGTTTTTGGATGGTTGTGTTTGAACTATATTTTTTATCTATGAGTTTTAATTGTGTACACTGCCCAGATTCACATGCATGAGATGGGAAGCTATATAAATTCAGTAAATTAATAATTTCAATAAGTAAATAAATAAAACAGGGCACACAATCCTTCAGTTGCCAGGGTAATCTCCCCTCAATTTTAGTTAAATATTTTTGTGTCTGAAAGCTGCGGTGACACAATGACATCAGTGAAGAGGGTAAGTTTCCTTCAGAAAGTTTTGTGCATTTGGGTTTCTTTCTTTGATTAATAGCCTAAACAAATGTTTACATGCTTTGTTTTTGCTATTTTCCACCAACCAAAATGCTCCTATTTCTCTGTGGTGCAATATCCTTGTGAGCTATCCCTGTTCTAAAACAATGCAAAGAGTCACCAAGACACACCAAATTAATCTACACACCAATATATATTTTCACTGGAGACAGAAGTCATCACAATCAACTTTTTGAAAGGGTCTTACAAATAGACAGTATACAGACTACAGACAACGCAACACCAAAATACACAATCCACCATCCATAATGTGGATCCAGACTCAGAAGCATCCAGTTATGCTAAACTTGAAATCAATTAAGTAAAGAAATAATATGTAAACTTCTCAAGTTCTTAGACAGTTTGTCTAATAAGTTTGTTGGACTCTTATTTCCTGATCCCTTTAGAAAAACTAGATATCTCAGCAATTGGAGAAGAAATAACAATGATACACATTTAAAGAAGACATCAGAACTGCCAACTTGTATTCTTTAACTGGGGTGCTCCAACTATTCTCCAGGCTTGAAGTTCAGCACTAAAAAACAAAAAGTAAAAAAGTGGGGGTATCATAGCATTTCACCCCCTTCCCCCAATATAATTATGCGCAGTCTTACTGCTGAACCAACACAACTAATTTTTGCATTCTTTTAAAAACTGAGTTGTTTTTCTGCTTTCTTAGACCAATGAAAGTAGCATGTAGCCTCTCAGATTTGACTACATAACATTGCCAATTGTAAACACTGAGATTCAGAAGGCACACTTGTCTTCAATTAGTTCCTTAAACAGCTGTTCATGATAATTTACTTGGAAATAGAAAGGAAAAACAAAAAAGACAAATTTAAAAAAAGCAGCATACTGTATAATAGAGACTGCAAACAGATGTTAAGAGGTATTGGAGGGAGAAACGCTAATGGCTTGGTGATAAAATGGGGGAGGTGGAAGGACCAAAGCTACGCTATGGCATGTAACTGGAGAATTAAATTTTTCATGCCTTCTGCATGCACCAGTGCCCCCCTCCACCAAAAAAATGAAATGGGGGCATGTCGGGAGGAATACTACTAAAACTCACCCAACTATTTCTGTTCTGCTCTTATATCATACTTTGTCTTCCTCATTCAACTGACTGCTGCAGTCTTTGTTCCACAAATGTTTCATTGCACATTGTCTTTTACTTTTTGCAGCAAGGGAAATAAAGAGGGAGGGAGAAAACGTGGATAGGTATCTATTGGACCAAACAGAAAAAATTATTTGAAAAGATGGTAACATGAATGGTGAAAAAAGTAGTAACCACAATAGAAAAAGACTGCACAAAGCAGCAGTACAATTTCTGAGTCACAGCCTCTGCAGAAAGGGTGGAAAAGACACATTTCACACACACAGCACTTTTTGTGTTTTTGCTAGGAACTGCTTTCCCCGTCTAATGCTTGGCTTGGCTTGGCTTGGCTTGGCTTGGCTTGGCTTGAGCCAGAAACGATGGTTGTAAAGGACAGACATTTTTCACTTCCCAGGGAGCAAGGTACAGGTCTTCAGAGGGCTTTTTTTCAAGTTGGGAAAAAGAGACATGTGGCTATATTAGGGAAGCTGTGAATGAGGAAATTATATTCTGCAAGGAAAGTATTGCTAAGCATTTTTTCATAGATGATCATTTAAGTGCAAGTCTTCTTGGCATTTCAGGGAAGAGGATTTAAAACAGTCTTCCAAATTAAGCTTACCTACTGCATTTCTGTTTAGTTATCTTAACAGAACACATGCAATTAACTTTAAATCTGCAACATTGTATGACTTCAAACCAGAATCTGTACATTACAAATTTTGGTGGAGGGAGAACTGCACAAGGTCTACCTCAACCAAACCCCGTCAGAGCAGTTCTTTTGGTATTCTAACCCAAACTGCCAACAGACACCTGGACTGGAGGCAAGGTCCAAATGCATTCACTGTTCTACAGGCATCGATTCTTCATCTTCCTCAGCCTCTTGCTTCTCAGGAGGAGCTCCAAGGGGGATCAGATATTGTATCTCCTCACGGCTGACTGCCACTTTCTCGGGTTGTAGCCAGCGTTTCAAGTATTCCAAAGCACTGAGCAGAAGCAGAACAGACAGGTTAAAAGAGCAGTTGACAGTAAATAAATAAGCCAGGTGCAGGCAATATGGGGCCTGCAGGCCCCAATAAGGACTCTAGACTCTTCCCTTAATGTCTCTCAGGCTTCCTGCATCAACTTTTAAAAACAAATAAACAAAACTACAGTTAAATCGCTAGTATGCTACAGCAGATCAAGGTCTGACAAAGATCATAGAAAGAGTTTCCTTCAGGGAAGTAAGTGGTTTGTGACTGTCCATATCCACCATTTTTGTCACTAGGCAAATCTCCCAAGGCAGCTATTTTGGGGATATGCCCACCATGTGCTCTCAAAATCTCAAATGGGCCTGTCGCTGAAAAGGGCTAATTACCCCTTGAAACAGGCCCCAATTAAACTATACACCCATGTAAGCAAGGGCAGAATCTTCCTCTGAATCTTCCTTCTCTGAAGACCCCACTGGAATCCCCATTTTGTCATGCTAACCCATGATAATGGGAATTCAGCCATTATGGTTTGGAAATGATGGTTAATGACTTATCACAATCCCAACTAATCATAGTATATTCAGCAGATTATCACTTGGTGAACTAGGTCAGTTTCTCAACACAAGTTAGCTCACAGGGTTCTTGTGTGAATGCAATAGGGAGGAGAAGCACATTAAATGCCTTGACTCTTTTGAAGACAGGCAGGTTATAAATGGAACCCTGTAAGTAAATAAACAAGGTAGGAAAAACATGTAGAACATGGCTTTTGGAATTCTTTCCAGTCCCTTAATACTGTAACAGGTCCACTGTGGGTCATATGACCAGGAGTAAGGCAGGCTTAAGAATGGAACAGTTGGTAGCCTTCCAAGCTGCTGCACAACTGCTTCCCCCTAGAGATGCATTGATGAATTTTCTTCTGGATTTTTTTCTGCACAGCTCTTGGCCTGATCAAGTGTGATCTTTCTTTTGTTGGTTTCTACCTCTGCAGGAAATCTGTACTCATTCTTTTCAGTGTTCAGAGAATTAGCCTGCTGATGGAAAGAGAAAGTCCTGAGCCTCTTTAGATAATTTCTAAATTATCTAAATATAATTTATTTAGATATTCCATTGGTTTGGAAAGCATGAGAACATAAGCAGTGCCCTCCTGGATTCCACCTCTGGCCCATCTAGTCCAGCAGCCTGTCCTCACAGTGGCCAACCAAATGCACAAGGAAGCCCCCTAGTCTCCCAGCAGATGGCCTTCAAAAGCAGTACCCCTGCCATCAAGGCTAATAGCCATGGATCCCCATGACATCCATAAATTGGTCCAACACTTTTTTGAAGCCTGCCAAGATGGTACCAGCGCCACATTTCGTGGTAGAGAATTCCAAAGTTTAATTGCATATTGAATAATGTCCTGGTTCTTCCAGGATTCAATTTCATTGGGTGACCTCTGGTTCTAGTATTTTGAGAAAGGGAAAATAGTTCTCCTTATCCACTTTATCCATACCATGCGTAATTCTGTACACCTCAATCATGTCCCCTCTCATTTGCAACCTTTCTAGACTAAAAAGCCCTAAATGTCACAACTTTATTTTATAGGGCAGCTGCTGCAGCCTTTTGATCATCTTAGTTGCCCTCCTCTGAACCTTCTGTAACTCCTCAATATCATTTTTGAGGTGTAGTGACCAGAACTGCAGCCAACATTCCAAATGCAATTGCATCATTGATTTATATATAGGCAGTATGATAATGGCATCTCTATTTTCAACAACATGCTGTTGGCCTTTTTTACATCAGATGCACACTGTGTTGACACTTTTATTGAATAAGAACGAAAGGAACGTAATCTGTAGTTGAATCTTGAAGCTACAAATACAAGCACAATTTATTTGAGAATTAGTCTCAAGAATCATGAATTGAATGAATATTAAATATATAATGCAGTATCTGTTGCCACTGGCATCTGACTTGATAAAACGGAACTGTCAACAGCTGACAAGAATGCAGCAAAAATTTAAATGAGACTAAAATTATTTAAAGCATTTTTCTTCAGCCAAAGGGACAAAGTAGATTACAAAAAACTCAATCCCTGCTTTCAGATCAGTCCTACCTCCTAAAGACAGAAGGTGCAAGAAAAGGAATGAGGAAGCATAAGATGATGATGATGATTGGTTCAGTTGCCCAGAGGGATGAAAGATATGCATTCTGATCTAACTATAGTTAGCATCTATTCACAACCAGTACTGACTTGTTTTTTTCTAGCCAGCTCCTTTCTTTCTTCACTTGTCCTGTTTCTCTTTTTTGTTTTCTGTTCTTGACAGCAAGCTTATCTTATTCTTTCCCACTTCCTTTAGAGAAAGATGGCTCCTTTGAACTCTCCCTGGTACCAGTAAAATCCAAACTCCTTTATGGTCCATATGATTAGGACAGGATTCTGGTCTGGCAAATTATTTTCTAGGTTTTTTTTCCAGGGGGTAGTGATGCATACATTTTTCCCATGCAAGTCTTTAAATGTATATTTTAAAGGGGGAAAAAACAGCCACTGCTTGGATACAATTTCCAGTAGCGTATTTCCTTTTCAAACACTAGAGATAAGGCAAGCACTAAGACAAGACAAACACTATCAAGGCTTTGCTTGATATTAGTGTTGTTTATGCTGCTGCAAAGTCAGATGCATAATTTAACAATGTCCATAGAAAAGTGGGGAAGAAAATGTTCACTTTTGAAACTAGATTTCCCAGGTAACAGGAACATAGTAACTGTACAACAAATCAAAGACAAATGACAGAACTGGGTTTTTGCAAGAACAGAAGCTAACAGCTTGCTCATTATTTCAACTGTCTTGAACAAAAGCTTCAAGATGTAAAATACAAATTGAAAATGTGCAGTTTTTACCCATTACATGTGCTCTCATTTGTTATTCACTAGTTCAGGGGCATGTTCCAGGTTTAAACCCATACGGGAAAAAGAAATTATTTTAAAAGGATACAATAAATTAAAACAACCTTTGGCTATTACAGGCTAGTACAAACAGTCTCACTGGCTTTGAAAATGGTAGCCAGCCCTCTAACCAAAACTGAAACAAGGAGATATCAACCTAGTTGCTTAGGATTGAGGAAGGGCAGTAGGGAAGCAAACAAAAACATGCCAGAAACAAAGAAAAGCCAGCAGTATATTGAGGAAAGATGGTGTGTGTTTTTTTCCATAACATGTAAATGGAAGTGTATAGCTGTATGCATAATTGGAGATATAAAAGTGTTTTTATTTTTAAAAAGAAAGAATTTAGGAAAAGTCCAGACTAGCAGGTCCTGTGTCTCCTGACCAACTGGAATCTCCACTTCATGTATAGGACTAAAGTAAAAGGAAGAGGCTAACCCTACAGGAAAAGGCAACAACATTTAGCCAAGTTCATGAAGGGTAAGGCTATTTTGAAAATAAGTATCAGAACAGTTAAAGCAACAATCTTTTCAAAAGTTTTCCCGTAACTGAACATTGAGAAAGAATGAAAGAAGACAGATATCCTTGAATTACAGATTTGTAGTCAATTTGTAGTTAGACTGCAAAAAGAGCCAATCAATCACTCGCTAGTCACCTTGAATTAATGAACAGCAAGCAGAAACTTTAACCTTTTGGGCTTGTGTTGTGAGCAGGCAGTGAACTAGACAAAAGGCTTTGCAGGTTTGAAGGAAAATAAAAGGGGAAGATGACAGATAAGATGGATGAAGAGAATCAAAGAAATTACAGGAATGTCCTTGGAAGAGCTACAAGTTATACAGAAGCATGTGAGATGGTGAGCATTTGTCCATATAGTCACCAGGAGTCAAGCCTGATTCAATGGCATCTAACTTACAAAGTGTCCAAAGCACATGCCATCATTCCACCAGACTACCTACAAACATTAGTCTCTAATCTTACACATGTGGAGATGAGAACATACATTGGCTAGGATAGCCCAATAAGCCAGACATATTCTTTGAATTCAACTGGGAGCTCCTTCTAAGCATACTTTGAGCTGACCTTTAGTACTAAATACATCCTTAGGTGCATCAGGAGCCCCAATATAAATTAAGCCCCAGGACATCCTTTCTCCCATAATACTTGATGTTTCTGTAAGACAAATATTTCAAACGGTTGTATGTATCAAATCTTTATTACACAGTATTACCTCTCATCAGAATCAGTTCCCTCCATATAAAAGTCAGATTCAGACTTCTCCTGCAGAAACCTGTCCCAACTTTCTTTCTTAGCCTGAGAAAGCGTATGCAGCATATCTTTGGATGTCACTTCCTGAGATAAACCCTTTATTCTCATTAATCTTCTCTCTGAGGAAAGAAACAAACTAATAAAGGAATAATGCATCCTGTAGGGAAATGAAAACCAGTGGCCAAGTTAAAGCCAGAAATCTTCAGTCAGACTCTTGAGGTTTTGTATAAACTGTAATCACCATTTTAACACTGTGTATCCTGACAGACCTTTTTAATGTCACAGCTTCATGTCAAAGTTTTATTTTGTTGGGGATTGGATAAAAAAATTAGCATGTAGCAACTGAGACAGCCATCTTTTTAAAAATTTTCTTTCCCTGCCCGAAATCCAGATTAGAATATGCTTTGAGAAACCTGTGCATCAAAGTGGCATTTATATTTAAATAAGAAGCAGGAAGGATTTTACTTTCCTTCAGGGATCATGGCTCACCATTATGACTACAAATATTTGAAATGAGAAAACTGACAGATAATTACATGCAGAGCAGGCAAGTAGGAAGTGGAATGGAAATCTTTATATTTTTCTGGAAGTTCATCTGCATTAAGAAGAGTGTCCATTCTTCTTTTTCCCAATTGGCTGATTAGATTTCCCTCTTTCAATATGTAAATTATTGTAAAGAATAACGTTATATTCCTCGCAGGGTTTCATCAAGGAACAAATTAGATAAAAATGGACAGTGATTTTTCTCTCACATGCTCTGTAAAATCTCAGGTAGGGAAATATGATATATCTTATCACAAACTTCTTAAAAATAAAATGGGAATCTTTTTGATATCTCCAAATATCAACCATATCCAGAAAACAATGAGAATAAGCATTTATGCAACTCATGAACCTCACAGATGTATTTGTTTAAAAGGTACATCTGAATCAGGCTTTTTGACTTTGACCATAATCTTTTAAAACAGTGTTTTTCAAACTTGCTGGCTGGGGAATACTGGGAGCTGAAATCCACACATTTTAAAGTTGCCAAGTTTGAAAAACACTGCTTTAAAATAAGTGGCTTTTTATTATATACGAATAAATGTCAAAGTAGACAGTTGACATATGGGTAGACTCACTGTTCTCTATCCTATATGATCCTCCCAATAATAAAGTTAGCTGTAGCTGGGATTATAGGATTCGAAGTCTAGCACATCCAAGTTGAGGAAAGCATCAACTCCTTTGAATATTCCTAGATCAGGAAGTTCTCACATACTGACCTAAAGATGCCAAATAGAGCTCTGAATCTTTCAGTGGTATCCAGGGCTTCTCATTCACTTGCAGAGAGGGGTCTGTTACTTCCATCTGATTCTCCATCACATGAACATAAGAATCTGCAAAGGAATCTGCAAATGAATTACTGGACTCTTCGTTCTGGTCTGGATGTGGCAGAGATGAACAGATTTTGGTCCAGAGGTCCTGGCTGGAAATAGCAACCAGAGAATCAACACGTTCAGTCATGATCATGATGAAGCAATCCTGAAAAAAAAGAAACAGCAAGAAAGATAATGATGGGTGACCTACAAGGTATATAACATCATATTGACATATATCCTTTTCTTTTACTTTGAGACCACAAGGAGAGTAACTTTAAAAAAAAACCTGAAGTTTAAGTTCTCAAAATTCTACTCATCCAAAATTCTTGGGGTCAATTTCTCTGCTGTAGTACATAAAAATCTTTGCTGACTCTTATATTTGCAAGTGTTTATAATCAAGATTCTCGGGGAATTTTCTACAGAAAAAAATTCAACTTTAAGCACCTGGGAAGTTCAGGGAATATTATAAACAGAAAATAAATCCTTAAAACATTTATGACTCCACTGCAAATCTGTCATTTTAGAGCAGGACTAACTGTATAATAAGCTATTATATATTTGTTGTATTAAATTTATAGAGGAAAAGGTGCAGCAAGGAAATTCTACCATATATCTGTGGTTGATAGGCACAATCTGGCCTTTGGGCCAGATTGTTTTATCTAAAACACTAGTGGGTGAGCAAAAGCAAAAAGATACTGGATACAAATACATATGGTGATGCAGAGAGTTTTAAAAGTTAACATTCAGATGAAACGAGAACTTTTCTTATTAGGACTTATGGACAGTTAACTGTCATAGAAAAGGCTCAGGGACAATTGGTTTTATATACTGTAACTGCAGTGAGGCTATTATATGCACAAAGATGGAAGACTACAGAAACACAAATAATGGAGGAACGGATTGTGAAGACGGCTGAGTTTGCAGAAATGGCTAAACTGACTTGTGTGATTAAGGAGGGAACTTCAACTACTTTTATAAAAGGCCGGAAACCCTTCATAGAATTTTTGCTCAAAATGGATAAAAATGAACTGCTGATTTCAGGATTTATTGATTTAAAAGGTTTGTTTATGGGAAGAAGGGAACTATGATATGCAATATGGGAGAGTGGAGATGGTAATTGCTATGTCTGTAACTGCTGCAAAGAAGATTGGAAGTCACTTCTTTAGGTATCTTTTTTTCTTGCTTTTTTGTTATTCTTCACTTTTTCTTTTACCGTTTTATAATTTATAATTTCTTTCTTTTTCTATTTTTTTTCCTTCTACGTTTCTATAGTTTTTAAAATCTTTGTAAAATCTTCTTTTAATAAAAATTATTCATTAAAAAAAAAACACTAGTGGGCCAGGGGACAGAAGGGAGCTGGGCTTCAGGAATGGGAACCCCAACCTGTGTCTCTGCTCTGATTCAGTACCTCCATCTTGCTGGGCTTCATCCTAGCCTTGCTCTGTCCCATCTAGCCCCTCAGTTTTCCAGCATTGGTCAAGATTCCCACCACATTGCCTGTTCAGCCTGGGCTGGAGATATAAAGCTGAGTATCACCAATGATAGTCACCCCAAACTGGTGGATGACCTCTTCCAGGGATTTCATAAGGGAGGGAGAGGGTTGATCCCTGGGGCATCCCTCACCGATTGCCACCACCCACTCAGGAAGGAGTGGAACCACTGTGAAACAGTGCCCCTGACTCCCAACGTTCACATGCAATCTAAAAGGAGATCACAGTCAATAGTATTGAATGCCACCATGAGATCAAGCTACACAAGGAGGGGCACACTCCATCTAAGTGCCACTACAGGTCAACCACAAGAGTAATTTATGCCCATGCCTGAATTCAGTAAAGTCCCAGATAATCTACTTGATCTAGGGCCCCCTGTAATTGTTGCCCAACCACTTTCTCAACAACCTTTTCTAAAAAAGAAAGGTTAAGACTAGTCAACTGTTGTCCAAAACATGGTTTGAGAGCCATCTTCTTAAGCAGGGCATCTCTCAGTTCTGATAGCACCATACCACCTCCTCCCTCAAAGAGAAATTATGACCGCCTGAACACCGTTTTTCATCCCCTCACAGGTAGCTTGCACAAGATAGGAAAGACAAAGATCAAGCACATGTGTGGCAGAATTAATGTCACAGAGAACACTCAGAGTTCACTCCCAGATCCCTTGCAAGGTGTCACCTCCTACCATCTCACTGGATTCCACTGAGTCATCATGCAACATATAATGCAATTAAATCCTGAGATTTAAATCCAAGTAAACAGGTTACAGACCTGAAATTAGTAAAAAAAAAAACCTGATTACTACCTAGATGAAAAACAGCCAGAAACTAATATATATAATCCTTGGAGGAAAAAAACCTGACAATTTAAAAATATGTTTTAAAGTTTAAAATAATGATTTTCTTCTGAGAAAAAGAATTGCAAAGTATATTGCTTACTGCAAACTGGAAAATGTCAACCCAGGAACTGAGAATACTGCAAAAAATGCTGGCATTGCCCTCGCAGTGCAACTTACAGGATCAATCTGAACTTTAAATTAAATATGGATCTACTTTTATTCTGTTATATTGGCTCTAGGGATAGCACCATTGAGTTGCAGGGCAAATGTGTGCTGTAATGTAGGTATCACAGTCTGTGACAAAATGTTGGCTACTTAAAAAATATATATTTAGGAATTATGGCAAGCTGTTGAATGTTCTGAATGAAAAATTTAGGAAAGTTAGGAGTATTCAATGATATTGCTTCCATAGAACTGGAAGCCATCAATTCCAGCTTCTGTTCCATGCAGAAATCCAATTTGGAGCATCCCCAGCAGATGGCTCCAATAACACACCTGAGCATCTCCAAAAAGAGGAGTTCACCACCTCCCTCAGGAATTTGCTTCTGCTATGCAAGTAACTCTTACAGTTTTGAGGTTTTTCCAAATATGCAAGCTACTGTCCTCCAGATGCATTTAGTTCTCCAAAAGTCCTAATCAGGCTGACCGGGAAATGAGTTTGCAGTCCAAAACAGCTGGAGACCGTCCACTTGGGGAAGGCTGGCTAAAAGCACTACCGTAAAAGCCTTCCAGCTTAAAAAATGGCTTGAAGAACTATACCCTGAACGACTTGGACAAGAAAAACAGGATACAGACACACGGCGTGCCCCACATACCAAGAGAGGCGCATTGCCAAAATAGCAGTGACGAGCCAATCTCGAGACACAGAAACGGAAGGCCTTTAACAATGGTCTTTCCAGGTGACCGCTGGAGGGACCCCTCCGATTCTGCACCGCGATGGATCTTTCCCCCTCCCGCCCCGCGACGTGATCTGCGGCTCCAGCTCTCCTCCTACCTGGAACGCCTAAACCTGCTTTCGCCCCTACTGCCAGTCAGAATCCGCCAAGACAAGGAGACGGAGCGAGCAGGTCTCTCTCGCCGCCACCTTGGCCAATCAGCGAAGAGAGCGGAGACGCCCCTTAACTTTCTGTTTCTGCAGGTAAGAACCATCAATCTCGAACAATTGAAGGTGGGGTCACGGTCTAATGGTTCCCCCCTTTAACTTCCGGTTCCGTATGGCCCGTTGTAGCATCGCTCGCCTGCGGGGCAAGAATGCTGGAAAGAAAGAACACAAAAAGTGGGGGGGACACCGAATGCGAGTGCTATTCCCACAGGTAGGGAGAGAGCAGATTCATCCAGGGAGAACAACGGAGGTGGGAAGAGACCAGAATTATTTAATCTTGCTAACGGGCTTCACTTCGTTTGTTGATTCCAGCGCCGTCACCCCGCATATGGAGACGCCTAAGAGGAACGGAAGTGGAAACGTCACATTTTTATTTTCTCTCTTTAAAGTAATGAGAGCAGTTAAAGGCGACATCTTGGAACCGGGCATTATTTAGGGCGTTTTATGTAACCCCTCGGGCAGGAACCCGTAGTTCCTTCTCCCCCCCCCTCACCCAGTATCTTGTAACAAACAACTGAAAAGGGCGGGGAAAGGCGGGAAGTGTCGCCCGAAGGTTTACTGCGTTTGCGCAGAGGAGTCCGCCCTGTCACTTCGTGCTGGTGGGTGATTTGAGAGCTCGCAGCTGCTATGGACCGCTGGGCGCAGGGGTACTCCGCGGTTCAGCGTGTGGTGTGAAAGCAGAGAACTAGCTTAGTTGAGTAAATGATGCGCAAGCATGGCATGAGAAGACAGCTTCTGTTTCAGCAATACGTCTTTGAATTTACTGTGCTAAAAACCATGCTTTTTCTGGCTTTCATGCATGAGGAGAAAGGCCTAAAGCAGTGTTTTTCAAACTTGGCCACTTTAAAGTTGCCAAGTTTGAGAAACACTGGCCTAAAGGATACCATCAAGGACAGTAGGTGAGGTTTCAAGGTGAGCAGATGATCTCAAGATGAGCAGATGAGTTGCAAAGGAAAGAGCCACTCTGGAAGACCTCTCCAAAGAGTCCTCTGCTGTGCTGGGGGAAGACTGAGAAAGGCTCACCTGCTCTGTCACAAGAGAAGGGGTGCCAGCAGGCATTCGGCCTCCTAAACCAGATCAACTTAAGATGAGTAATTGGAGCAGAGTCTGGAAGCTGGGACAGAAAGACAGCTGAGTTGTTTTCGTACAAATTCAGTATGATTTTTGTGGGGTCTGTGTGTGTTCATGACTAGCTAGAACTTTCAAATTATCTCCTATAGCTACTTGGCATAAAATGATCCGGTTGCATTTATAAAACTGCACAACGCTTGCTGAAGTGATATGATGCTAAAGGTCTTTTATTACTGTGATGCAAAATCTAAAATTCAGAGTTGGATTATTCTGTTGTTATGACCAATCAAAGGGCTACGAGTGAACAAGCTTTTGAATTTATCACCAGTCTCTCAGGCAACGTGAAACTGTACTAACACTGAACTTTAGCAGCAAATGGGTTTTCTATTACTATTTATGCATGCCTCTGGGCATCTGTTCTTAATCTCAGCTGCTTTCTGGTATAGGTAGGATTTGGTTTCTACGAAGTTTTATTTAAAAAATCTTTTTGTCTCCTCCCCATTTTTTCCCACTGTGACTGGCTAGGGAGGATTGGGAGCCCCAGTACGTTTTTGTGCAATGAGCTGTTTGCTGCCTTTTTCTGTTTTGCTAATGGGACTACTGCCGACGAGAACCATGGCTTGGACCTCAACTGGGAAGACCCATGCTGAACTGATCAACAATCTGTATAGTGAGTACAAACAGCAGCTTACATTCACGACAGACTTCTAAAACAGCTGTTGAAATACCTGGACATTTTTGATAATTAACAATTCTGATGGCATTTAATTGAGAAATAATTAAATAAAAACATATTTTATCAGATGAAACAGTACAAGACTAAAATCTTAAATAGACTAGGGGGAGTTATGTGGCAGACAATCCACCATTCTAAGGTGTATGACTCTCCCCCACCCTCCTTTTTTTAAGGACAGAAAGTCTCAACTAGGTTAGGCAAAAAGCCTTCCTATTTTGCTCTTCTATACTTGCTATGGCCAAACAGATGGTGATGGGATGCCCTTTTGTGTTTCCTAACAATTAGTGTTGAAGACACATCCTGTAAAGTGCTGGAGATAGTATGTAACTATTATGAATAAAGGTACTGATTGCTTTATTATCCATTGACTTATTTAATTTGGGGTTAAATGATCCAAGCTGATAGTCATTGGTACGTCTTGTAATGAATTTCAGTTATCTATGTGCTTCACAAAAGAAGAATATTCTTTTTATGCTAGTTCTAATATTATGAAATAGAGGGAAAATCCATGAAGCTGAAGTGTAGAAGGTTCAGGTACTGGATTTCAGATATAGATCATATTCTTTGGTATATACCTGATAGATGTTTATACAAGAAGCTTGTATATCTTTATACAAGAAGCTAAGAAAACTAAATTGTTTTCTTAGTTTGACTTCTAAGAAAATAATTCAGTTTTCTTAGCTTTCTGTAAAAACATTCATAAGGTATATACCAAGGAATATGATCTATATCTGAGTTGTTGCTGGCCTGAGCTGGTCTCCATTGTGTGACACATATGAATTTTATACTGTATAACAACTTGTATTCACTTCTCTGTTCCTATAGAAAATGGTGTGATTAAGTCCCAACGTATTTTTGATGTGTTGCTGGCTACCGATAGAGCCCACTATATCAAATATTTTCCATATATGGATTCTCCTCAGTCAATTGGTAAGATTGCAGACTATTGTCAGTTAATAAATAATTGCATATATTAGAGACCACATATGTTGTTTTTCTGCTTGGATCCTCATGTCTGTCCCAGGCCACTAAAAAGTATGGTTTATTCTACAGGCAATATGAAAACTTAAAACATGAACCGTAATTCAGAAATGGCCATATGACTTCTTGAATCTACTTTTGGCAGCCTCAGAGCTGCTTTTGAACCCCACTGCTAAAGATCAGTTGGATGATTTCCTGCCAGTTTGAGGTGAAAAATAATAGTACCGTGGACCCTAGATCAGGCTTCAAAGAGTTTTTTTTAAAAAGTCCTCAAATATAATTATGTGAAAAGCCTAGGAAAACAAAAAAAAATCCTGCCCTCTGCAGCCCTCACCCTCTTAAAAACTATTATACTGTATCTGCACTAAAAGATTGCTCACCATCTTACACTTTTAATTGCCTAGGAGAATTAAGAAAGTGAAGGGTTTGTAATATTGCTTGAATGATAGTTCTTAACATGGGGGAAAACCTCATTTTATTTATGGTTTTCTTTCAGGATACAAGGCTACCATCAGTGCACCTCACATGGTAAGACACATTTTTACATTAAACAGTACATGAGGACACTCTTGCATTGAAGGTGTTTACTCAGTAAAGCAGAGAGACCACAAATGTAAGGCTTTGCATTACCAGTCTGTTTACTTCCATGCTACTTACTCTGGCATTGCTATACGAGATCCTTTGTAATAGGATTAAAAGGAGTTATATTTATCATGCAGTTGTAACTACAGAAGGTGCCAGATGATCTGACCTTAACTGAGTTATGAGACCCTTCCTCGTGTCTTACCTACATCATTATTAATCTGTATCTTCTGGACAACTTTGTGTTCCACACTGGTACATCTCACATTGAGATATGTGACACAAATCTCTACTTTGATCATTCATGAAATTATTATCTATGCTATAGGAATCTCCCAGATGAAATATCTGCTAGGGTTAAGTTGGTAGGCGCTAACTTGTTTGTTCTTTTGCTTGAAAGAAAAATGATACTGGAATATGGTACAACTGGAGTAGAGATGAAGAAGTGTCATGGTTATTTCCACCTTGCTGCTGTCCAAATATATAGGACTACAATCTCTTCCTTTCTCAGCCCAGCATGGTTGAGAATGTGATGGAAATTATCACCCAACACATCTGAAGACACCAGGTTGGGGGAAATAGTTACCTTGAAAATGTGTAATGTTATGTATAATGGTCATTTCTACAGCATGCTCATGCTCTTGAGTTACTAAAGGACCAGCTAGTGGAAGGAGCAAAGGCATTGGATGTGGGATCAGGAAGTGGATATCTCACTGCTTGTTTTGCCAGGATGGTAAGCAAAATGCAGCACTCGATAACAAAAATATATCTATTTTTCTTCTTGCTACAAGTAAAAAGGCACATCTGTGAGCCTTTTTTTACAGTCAATATTCTGTAAATTTGATGTAACTGGTACTATTACATCAAATAGAACCTTTAGAATTAATGAATCTTTATTAAATTTTCTAATTCATTCGTTCTATTTTCTCTATAATAATGAATTTGAAGTAGTAATAGAGCTTCAAGTATACCTGACTCCTTTTATAGGTGGGCCCCACAGGCAAGGCAGTAGGCATTGAGCACATAGAAGAATTGGTTCATGAATCCCTTAGGAATGTCAAAGAAGATGATCCAAATTTGCTTAGCTCTGGACGAGTGAAACTTTTAGGTAAGTTCTCTGATTTGTAGCCATGGTACAAAATCTGTACAGTATTGGTAAGGGTTTGCTGTTTTCAACAGCAGAGAAAGCATTCTACAGATGATTCTTAAAATACATATTTGAAAGCTACATGGGTGAGTTATCTCTAAACAACTAATTATGTCAACTTTGTATAGTAATTCTTTTTATGGTAAACTGAACAATCTGGATGTTTTGGTACTTACTGCTTCCCATATGAATTCTCTTTCATTTTACTAAGAAGTTATTTATTGGATCCTTTTCAGAGCTCCTTCTTAACTGGAGACTAAAGAGACTAGATAATAATGAATGGAACCTTTTCTCTAGTGGTGTCCACAATGTGATGCTTCTACTTCAAAATACTTTTTTTTTTTCAGGAAGTCTTTGTGGTAAATGCGGCCTGGCCCTGATGATTAATCAGCTCGCACACATCTTATTCTTTATCTGTCATTTTGCTCAGCTGTTTTTGTTTTTTGTATTACACATAATTTCTGTATTTTAAACTAGATACTGTATTTTTAGCCACCTGTAGGTTTCATAAAAAAGGATGGATTGCAAATGAGAAAATAATCATTTTCTTCCTCTCATAAAGCCTTCACTGCCCACATTCTCTTTCCACAGTAGGGGACGGTAGGAAGGGATATCCTGAAGAAGCCCCTTATGATGCCATCCATGTTGGAGCAGCTGCACCCACTGTGCCAGAGGAGGTAGGTAACAGAAGCATCCGTCTCTCAGCTCTGTTTAGCAAACCATAATTGTGTCTGCTGTTTTCTAAGCTTAAAAAAATGCTGTGGAACTGTGGAAGCTTAGCCCCCAATAGAATGAACTCAGAAAGAATACTTCAAATATAGAGGCTTCTGATAAATTCTTTCCTTACATTTTGAGATTTAAACTTTCATGTTTTAACAAAGCAAACTAGATGTTATACTTTGCTAGGCATCTAGCATTTTCAGAAGCAAAGTATCACGTAGAGCAAGTTGAGTTAGAAATAAATAGCCAAGTTCCTGATTCTCAATAAATACTGTATTTTGCTACACCTCCTAAAATGCTCAATCTTTCGCTTAATTTTTTTATTTTTAATTTGCCTTACCATGTTTACTGATTATTTTTCTGTATTACCAGTTGCTGAATGAGCTGAAACCTGGAGGACGACTGATTTTGCCAGTAGGGCCAGAAGGTGGAAACCAGGTTATGATGCAGTTTGACAAAACTAAGGATGGTCAGATTGTGGAAAAGCATCTGATGGGTGTGATATATGTTCCTCTGACAGATAAAGAAAAACAGTGGCCTCGGTAAAATATTAATACATTTTTATCCTTTTTAAAGTTAGCCCAGAGTAGTGAAAAGAATTCCTGTGCTAATTGGCTTTTGTTAGGCAAAGTAAAGATACTAATATGAGAGCAGTATCTCTGTAATGAAACCACTATAAAAACTAGAATTGTTTTCCCTTAAGTAGACAAGGAATGAATATCTTAGAAAACAAAATGAAACTTCAAATAGTTTGAGTTCATTATCATTTTGCCAAAATCACTGTTCAAAAATTTTAGCCCAAATCATGGTAATTTTAGAACCTCTTTTTATTGTGCTGATATGTTACTGTTTTAGTTTTCCAACATTTAATGCTATTTATACATGCAAACCTGCAAGTTAAGTCCTATTAAGCTTCATGGAACTTGCTTTCCCAAAAGCATGCATGTGACTGGATTGCAGGTATATTTGTAAGTGTGAATTTACATATGCTTCAGTTTAATATTGATGTTCTAAAGGATTTTGTTATGCTTATTGTAACTGACAAAATTTAATAATTATTCCTGTACATTACTTTGAATTAAAAGAATGGCAAAATCAGTTTGAAAATAAACAAAAGACTGAGTGTTCCTGCTTTGCCCCTCCCTTCATTCTTCCTTAATTATGCTCTACTTTAATCACAATTAATTGTTCAATCCAAAACTGGAAAGCGTGATTTAGTATCAATTTACTACTCAGAATCTTAAATATTCTGATTATTTATATGACAATAAAAAGCCATCTTTGATAACATTTTTTCATTCACAGCCAATTATTAGCACTGGATTTTAGGAAAAAAGCATGAATGTGTGATATAATAAAAGTCAATTATTTCTTTTTCTCTAGGGGTGAACTTTAAAAGATTTAAATTGCTTATACAGGACCTTTTGAAAGCCTATGAACTGTGTTTGGAAAAATTGATATTTGCAATACAGTATATATGAACACTCATTTCTGCTCTTTGAAAGTAACATTTGACCTCTAACTATAAGAACTTGGATGGCATTTGGAAAAAAAGCAAATTGGTTGATTCAAGATTAACAACATAATTCACAATTACAAATAAGATCTTGTGTGTACCAAAATAGAATAAACAATGGAGATACAAATCTGCACTTTCTGTGACTTTTACACATGTGATAAGAAATGGTTTATGTGTGATTTAATAATTGGAAAGTAGTTTTCACATGTCTTGTTAATGCAGAAAACAGGAAATAACTCCATTTGTAACAATTTTGTCCAATAATATGTGGATCGAGTTTTAGAGACATCAGAACATGTCCTGACCAAAAGGTAAATAACTATACTTAATGGCCCACTTCCCTGTGGTCTGTACATATTTTTAGCTGGAGTTATATTACACTGGACACCTGAAGGCACTTTATGTGAAAAAGGGAAAGTATATATTAGAATAATGACATTTCCTTGAGATTTAAACATCAATAGTTGCTGCCTGTACCTAAGCATATTTTAGGGGATAGGTGGACAAATAGAAATCCATGCCCAGAGTCAAGAGTTGAACTTGCTAACCTAAATGGCTCCTTCTATGATACTGTGTAGATTTAAATAACTTCCAGAAGTTCTGTATTCCCAATTTTCTGACAGCTGAGAAAAATGCTTGATACTCTTTTCATCCATAAACTAGACTGCTGAAAGGAAAATGGGAGTGGGGGGATGAACCAAATTTTTGTATAATGTGACTGCAATCTCAGCTGTGATATTGACAATACTATTAACAATCTGTTCAGAGATACCCTAATTCTACATACATACATACATACATACATACATATTTATCAACCCTTCAGGATAAGCAACAATATTGTAAAAAACACAGAAAAGGAGTAAGAAATAAGGGAAAAGGTAATATGACTGAATTTGGTTTACCCCAATTCTATCCACTATACCCTTCCATATCTTTCTTTCCTGCACACTATTCTTGGTTCCACCATGCCCATACACCAATACACACATTGCCTTTTGTTGTGTAAAATTCTTACCTCTCTCACTTTACCTTCCTCTCAACCCATTCACTCTTCCTTTATCTATATGTTTTACAATAAAGTCCTCATTCATTTTCTGTGCATGACCAACCACCTCAACAACCTTTTATATTGGTTGCTCCTTTTTGTATTCAATCCACATTCATTTAGCATCATTCATTCTTAATCTTCTCTCTCTCCTTGTTTCACCACACATATTTAACTCATCCATTCTCAGTTCATTCAACTCACTGTGACAACATACCCAACTCATTTCCATACTGGGCAGAAATATGCTCCTATGCACAGCTATTTTAATATCTTTCAATACAGTAAACATTCATTTCTTCTAACAGATCATACTAAGTTACCTTTTTTTATTCCCTTAAAGACTAGAACCTGGATCTCCTAGTCTATCACCTTAATTACTATCCCAGCTCATGTTTGTGTGTGTATGTGTATGTGTAAAATTATCCCCCCTTAGACCACTTCATTCACTACTTTTGCAAAATAGTGAAAAACATTAACTACTTCTGTAAATATTACATAAAGCAATTCTTCCCTTCTCATTTCATTGGTTAATTCATGTTCTTTACAACTTACTCCCTTATTCCAAGTTACAATTTCCCATAGACCAAATCAAATAAAGCTTTATTACAGACCAGGTTATAGACCAGCATATGGGGATAGGGTACAGTCATTAGGAAGAAACATAAAAAATATAATAGGTAAAACGCTTATGTAAGTGCCATATAAAATAAAAAGCTAATAGGTGAAACATAAAAGATATAAAAGATACAAAAAGTGAGAATGCTAAAGAGTTGTATACAACAGCCACATCAAGGGTAAAAAATATATATATATATATATATATATATGAGAGACATAGAAGGTATAAAAGATACAAAAAGGAGGGATAGGAATGTAGAACATCTATGTATGTAGTATGTGAGAGACTATACAGTAATAAGGCAGACTAGATACACACTGAGTTTCGTTTATACTACCAAGTCCCAAGCACAAGCCAGAGGCCATCATCTGACAAATTTTGAGTGCTGCTGCACAAAACCTGGCAACACTCTACGTTGTGGCAGGATTAATATCCAAAAGCAAATTTGTCCAATGTGTCCTGGATATTAATGTAGTAATGGTAGGATGAGACTAGTGTGAATCTCTTTGTCGTACGCGCATTGGAGAAGCACATGCTCTGACGTTTCTGTGTCCAGAGTTGCAGGGGCATTGCTTTTCCAAGCAGGGAGTCTTCCTATATCAACTCTCAAGGACAATTAAGGGGAGGGCATGACACTGAGCCAGAGTGAGGGCCCTTCTGTGCTAATGGACTTCAGCTTAATTAGATATGCCAGGAAGGAGGCAGAGTACCTGATGGATGCAGCAGCAAGAAAGTTTGGGCCCTCACTAGGTCAGACAGGTGCTGTATATGTTATGCATTGTTTGTAAGGGGGTTGGCCTGATCTAACACATGCTGACTAGAAGACCTAGAGAGAGGCCCAAGGATGAGATTTTAGCTGCCACTGCCTGTTTCCATACCAATTGGAAGTCATCACTCATTGTTAGTGGGGCAAGGCCAAGGGGGAAAAAAGATAGTCTGAGCCAATAGTTGAGCATGGGCAGCCACACTCTAGCCTCCACTTTCATGCAGCCTGTCTCAAATTGCAAGGTGGCATTTGAGGCACAATTAGGGACTTGAAGGGGTGCTCTTAGAGATTTGTACAAGTTCTAGTGTGAAATTGGAGAAGGGACCCAGATGGAAAGTTATTTTCAACCTCTCAGCCAAAATCATTGTAAGCAACTTATAATCATTATTCAGTAATGGTATCGGTTGATAGTTTCTTGCTGAAGTCAAATCTTGGCTCTCTCTAGGTATTAATGCTATATTAGCCTCTTTCCAGCTATCCAGCATCTTTTCCCTCTATAAAACAGAATTCATCATATTTTGTAAAAGTTGTAAGAGTTCATCCTCAAAACATTTGGAAACTGGTAAACCATCTGGTCCAGGCACCTTTCCTGTTTTAGTCTTTTCTATAGCTTTACAAACTTCCCTTATTCTTACAGGTCTGTTCACGATCTGTTTCTGTTTCTCTGTAATCTTTGGTAAATTTTGTTTCTTTAAATATTCATCCATTTTTTCCAGGAAAATTTCTTGTCCTTTATATAAATTAGAGTAATCTTGATAAAATATTTTTACATGTTCACATTATCTGTTATTATAGTATTTCCCACTTGTAATTTAGTATCATTTTTTTCTCTTTTCGTAATTGTAAGCCAGCCATTTCCATGGTTTGTCTGCAAACTCAATTTTTTTTTGTTTCGCAAAACAAAATTCATTTTTATTTCCATTTCTCTTACTGTTAACATAAACAATTATTGCTGTAGAAGCTTAATTTGTTAGGTAATACTTCTCTGGAAGCTTAATTGTTCTTTTCTTTTTATCTCATCCAAACAAGCTTGCCTGTCCTAACAGTCAGGAACCACGCTGAGACGAGGAGTAGGTCTCTAGTGTTTATTACTGCTACATAAAACAGAATCCTAACAAACTGAAGAAGCGTGGGAAAAACCCAGACAGATAAACCCCAAAAGTTAAGGCGGTCTGATCTGTGTCTCTTTGAATGGCTGCTTAATTCCTCAGTACTACGCATGCGTTTTCCCCCCTGGATAGAGGCCCCTTCCTGCTCGCCATCAGTACTCATGACATTGCCTCTTCTTTTAGAGTTCACTATTACGTTGTGTAAAATATCCTCTCATGAAAGCTTTACTTGCGTCCCAAACCATCCTTACATCTGTGCCTTTATCAAGATTTTGAAAAAAAATCTTTCCATTTCTTTTCACAGTCCTCTTCTGTTATTTCTTTTTGTAACAGCATTTCATTTGAACTCCATCTGAGAGAATTAATTTTCTTATTAAAAACCAAGCTCACTGGGTTATGGTCTGAAAAAAGTCTTTGGTAGTATCTCTACTTTATGTACATTAGTAGCCAAATTGTTCAAAATCCAAATCATATCTATTCTTGAAAAAGATCTGTGTCTTTCAGAGAAATAAGCATATGCTTTTGAATTGCAATTTTGAGTCTCCATACGTCAACAAGCTCTTAATTATCCATCAAATCAAAGAAAACTTTTGGTAATTTACCTGAAATTTTAATATTTTTCTCAGAAGTTCTGTCTTCTTGTGAGGAAACCACTCCATTCCAATCCCTATTAGATACCGATTTTCATAGGAAAAGTCCATTAGTCTGTCCATAAATCCTTTATAAAACATTACTTTGTCCTCATTTGGGGCATAAATTCCCAATGTCAGAGTCTTAACCCCATGCAAATTAACTTCTTAACATATCTACCAGGTTCATCAATCATAAGTTCTGGTTGTAGCTGGGAGTTTATATACAGAACAACTCCATTTCCTTTCTTTTTTTGTTTTGTTCCTGCTGAAATAAATTCTTCACCCATCCAAAATTTCCACTTTATCATTAATTTGTTTTACATCTCCAGTCAATTGTCCTACAGATTCTTTAATCTTAACTTCTTTCATTTTCTCTTTACAAATCTTTCTTCCATTCTCTCTTCAAAAGCTGCCAAATTAGCATTAACTGATTCAGATACCTTCTTGCCCAATTCCTCAAACATTTTCTGCAACATCTTTGGGGTAATCCCCCTTTCTGTAGGTTGCTCTAACGATCTGCTCCTCCCTTCTCCGGCTTTTGCCGCTTTTCTGGTGGCTGCTATTCTAATAGTATAATCCAAAAGTAAAACTGTCTCAGTTACAAGGGAAAAAATAAAAGGCAGGCTTCCTCCCCACTTCTTTTTGTTTTGCCTTCTATGTCCTTAATACTTTAGTCTCATTTGACACTCTGTAGTTATAGTCATATAGTCTATCTCATGTTAGCTTTACCTCCTTATTCTGTAAAATCCACCAATTGTCTGCATTCTTTAATATTAAACAAACAACATTCTCACAAAAGTCTGGTCCATTTATCTATTTAGTTCTAATATTTTCAAAAGCACTTTTGCCAAAAATTAATCTTTTAAAATTACACTCTCCTTTATCCATTTATATTTTCTTACATCAAATCCTTGTTAAGCTTTTCGCTAGTAGTTTAAAACCGTTTAAAACATTATTTCTTTCATTTTCTTTGATCCAGAAAGACGGTTGACTCACCAAGTGGTCTTCCTTTATCCTGCCAATTGGAAGATCTCTCTTTAACTTTAAACTGATTATATCTGATAGTGATTAAGAAAGCGAGGCTTTTGTGAACCTTAGGTCTATTACAAGCAGTTATGAGACCAACTGAAATCTCTCAACTCACAAGTCGATCACAAAAAACATGATTCCTGCGGTCTCCTCACAAGCAACTGTCTGGAGTGCAGGTGGGTGATCTCTCAGTCTCCATTTGTCCAGAGAGACTCCGCAAACCAGAATTTGCCATCTGGCCACTAATCCCTACCACAATGCCTTTCCTGCTCCTTCAGGGATGTCTAGCTCTCCATTAGACCTCACCCAGAAAATAATTTTGCAAGAATTTATTCACAAAGATCAATGTGGGTTTTTACATAAAAGACAGTTAAGGGATAACATTAGAAATGTCTTGGACATTTTGGAATATTTGGAGTAACATAATGAAAAACAAGCTGCACTGATTTCCTTAGAAGCAAAGTAGGCCTTTGACAATTCGAACTGAGCTTTCCTGTTTAAAGTTTTAGAAGATATGAACTTTGGAGAGAATTTTATTAAATGGGTAAGACCAATTTACAGCAAACAGAAAACACAAATAATTTTTAATGAAGAACTAACAAAACCCTGTGTGATACAAAAAGGGACAAGACAAGGATGTCTGTTGTCTCCTCTCTTGTTTATTTTAGTTCTTGAAGTATTGAACAGAGATATAAGACAAGAGAGAATTCTGGGAGTAAAGATTAAAAGAAATCTTTTATATATAAATCTTTTATAAGCTGAAGGTATTTGCTGATGAATTGGTGCTAGTTTTGGAGGATCTGTTAAAGGGAATAGAAATAGTAATGGGAAAATTAAAAGAATTTGCTAGAAAGTTTTAAGATTAATAATCAGAAAAGGATGTTAACAGAATACATGAAAATAGATGATCAAACAACTGATGGAGAAAACTGGTTTTAAGATTGAGAAAAAAGTCAAATATTTGACAAATATGAATTGTATGTTATTACAAAAATTATGTTAAGACATGGAATGAAATTAAGAAGGACATGCTAAGATGGGAAAACTACAATTGTCACTGTTGGGGAGAATTTCTGCGATAAAAATGATTTGCTTAGAATGATGTTTTTGCTTCATACAATACCTGTTTTGACAACTGTTGTACCATTTAGACAATGGCAAAAATATATATCTAAGTTTGTATGGCAAGGGAAAAAGCCACAAGTTAAATATAAGGTGTTAAAAGATGCAAAGGAAAGAGGAGGATTGGGTACCTGACTGAAATTGTATTTTGCAGCCTGTGTTTGGTTTGGATGAAAGAATGGGTGTTGCTGAGAAATAAAAGACTTTTAGAGTTAGTAGAACATGACCTGAGATTTGGGTGGCATGGATACTTGTGGTACGATAAAGTCAAGGTTAATGTAGATTTCAAAAATCATTAGGTTAGACATGCCATATTGAGAATATGGAATGGATACATCTAGGCTGTGCCCGAAAACACCTTTATGGCTCTCAGCACAAGAAGCATTTCATAGACAAGAAATTACAGACAAAGATAAATGGTTAACCTATCATGAGATACTAGAATTTTACCAAGGGGAATACAAAATAAAATCAAGAGAACAACTGATGGCAGAGGGACATAGTTGTCAATGGTTTTCTTACTTAGAATTATCAGTAAGATTTAAAGTAGATAAAAGAATTCATGGTATTGAACAATGAAAGACACAATTTGAAATGGAATTGTGTACAAATGACAAACATATAATTGCTAAAATGTATAAACTTTTATTGAAATTTGAAACAGAAGAATAGGTCAAAGAACGTATGATAAAGTGGGCCAAAAACTTTGGTTATAATATACAGATGGAACAATGGGAAAATATGTGGTTGAAAGGATTGAAATTTACATTATGTTATAATCTTAAAGAGAATTTTTATAAAATGATGTACCGTTAGTATATGACACAAGAAAAAATATCTACAATGTATAAAGGTACTACAAATTTATGTTGGAAATGTGAACAACAAGAAGGGTCATTTTATCATGCTTGGTAGTCATGTAAAAAAGTTAGAAAATTTTGAGCTCAAATAAATACAGTGATTTAGAAGATTTTTAAAGATTAATGTTCAATCGAAACCAGAACTTTTCCTTCTGGGGCTGATGGATAAACAGAAAATAGCCACAGAACACTGTTTTTATATATGATAATTGCAGCAGGATTATTGTATGCGTAAAGATGGAAAGATTCCACACTACCCATCATGGAGGAATAGTTGGTGAAGATGACCGAACTTGCTGAAATGGCTAAATTGATTTGTTTGATTAAAGAAAAGACAATATCTACATTTATTGGTGACTGGAAACCTCTTAGGGACCTTTTGCATAAAAAAGAAAAAAAAACTTGTGATTTATAGTTTTGATGATTAGACAGGATAGAAGAGAGTCATGATGTAACCTTAGAGAGGTTAAAATATAATTGTACTTACAACTGCTGAGAAGAAGATTGGAAGCCACTTCTTTATTTTTTAATTTTTACCCACCTTCATTATTTTTAAAACTAACTCAAGGTTGCAAACATACCTAGTACTCCTTCCTCCTATTTTCCCCACAACAACAACCCTGTGAAGTGGGTTGGCTGAGAGAGAGTGAGTGGCCCAAGGTCACCCAGCCAGCTTTCATGCGTGAGGCGGGACAGAACTCACATCTCCTGGTTTCTAGCCCAGCAGCTTAACCACTAGACCAAACTGTAACTAGACCAAACTATATCTCTTTTGTATCTTCTTTTTTTTTTACTTTTCTTCTTCTTTTTCTGTTTTGCCTTCTATGTCATACTTTAGTCTCATTTGACACTCTGTGGTTATAGTCATACAGTCTATCTCATGTTAGCTTTACCTCCTTATTCTGTAAAATCCACCAATTGTCTGCATTCTTTAATATTAAACAAACAACTTTCTCACAAAAATTCCTCCTTGCAAGTAGCAACAGTAAGAACAGACCACGGAACAACGGACTGGTTTAAGATTGGGAAAGGAGTACGGCAGGGCTGTATACTCTCACCCTACCTATTCAACTTGTACGCAGAACACATCATGCGACGTGCTGGGCTGGATGAATCCAAGGCTGGAGTTAAGATCGCTGGAAGAAACATTAACAATCTCAGATATGCAGATGACACCACTTTGATGACTGAAAGCAAGGAGGAACTGAGGAGCCTCATGACGAAGGTAACTTAGTATAAACTTGAATTTATTAAAAAAGCTTCATGTGGAAGTCTCACTTGATTAGCGCATAATGGGTGGCAGAGATCAAAATCTATGGGCCCATCTGTTGATGAGTATGATATGTAGTCCCACCTGGGTCCCTTCTCCCTTTTTAATATAATTTTTATTGAGAGTTTTAACAACAATAATAAGAACTAAGTAGGACGAGAAAGGAGAAAGAAAATAGGAGTACAAAAAGTCAAAAGTAATAGAAAGGTAAAGAAAAAATAAACAGGATGTCTACTCTAGATGCTACCTTGCAAGCCATCGTATTGTTGCTCGCATCCCCCACTAAGAAGTACCTGGAGTGTACCAACAGACGGGATATTTTCCTCGTTCTAGTCATTGTAAATCTGTTCTCAGCATTCTTCCTTTGACCCTCGAGGGTCCAGCGTCATCATCACCGCATTTGTAGCAGACAACGTATTCGTTCCGTCGCTTACTTTATTCGCCAGAGAGACAGAATACAGTGATTGGGTAAAGGTGACTGCAGTCGCGTGGGGGCGGGGCTCGACAACGCAATGTGGTTGGCTGCTCGAGGATTATGCGTCTCAGCATGCGGCCCACGCCGTTTTGGCGATCGCTGTCCCGACTTCTCTTAGCACGGCCGGACGCAGAGCGCGCCTCCTTGGGTATTCTAGCCGGCCTTCTGCCCAACAGAAGCATGGAGGGGAAGCCGATCCCTGAGCCTAAAGAGCGGGGAAGCTCTCCTCCGGTGGCGAAGAAGAGGCGGCTGTCGAGAGGGCAGGAGAAGAGGCCGGGCCCACTCGAAGAGGGAGAGAAGCGGTACGTGCCGCCCCCGAAGAAGCGGAATACCGGCGTCAGCTTCGGCGAGGCTCATTTCGCCGAAACCAGCTACTACTTCGAGGGTGGACTTCGCAAGGTGCGCCCCTACTACTTCGACTACAAGACTTACTGCAAGGGACGCTGGGTGGGAAAGAAGCTTCTGGACGTCTTCCGCTCGGAGTTCCGCGGTCGGCCCATCGAGTACTACTGGGCCGCAGCCAAAGCCGGGCGCCTGCTCCTCAACAAACAGCCCGTGAAAGACCTCAGCGTCGTACTCAAGGTGAGGAGGCCGGGCGTCAGGTGAAAGGCCGAACGCTTCTGCCTTGGACCCGACGCACGCGGCGTGCGTCCCGTGGGGAAATGCGGTCACGCGGGGAGAAAAAGCCATGGCGCACTGAAGGTATTGGAGAAGGATAGCAAGCTTTCTGATCTTAGTGATCTCTCCACCTTCCCCTCCACCTTTTTAATTTGATTTTTTTAACGAACACCTAACCTATGTTTTGTAGTAACAGATATTTGGAAAAAACACAGGTGCTCACAGTGCCTGAGTTGGGTGTTTTTGCACTACAGTGAGGCCCCGAACTATTAGAAATGTGTCATGACTCATTCTGGGAGGACAGCTGTGATCTGTAATGTGACATTGGTTCCATGTAGATCTATAAGAATCTGCTTTAAGTTGTTTTTGCATCTCAGGAGCAATATAATTTTGTGGCTGATTTCAGGGTTGTGGTCTACAATTTGATGGCAGTTTATGTTTATCAGCATAAAAATCAGTGCTATTTGTCAGATCCTTGATTGTTAGAGTTCACTCTATGAATGCAGACATATTACTTCATAGTGAATTCAGGTAGCTCCTGTAAAGAATTATATGGAAAACTACAACTATACATTACAAACTAACTGTTCCATAAAATTATCTGGCTAAAACTAATGTATAATAATTGCTTTGTTTGCAGAATAATGACTTCCTGGAGAATACCATACATCGCCACGAGCCTCCAGTTACAGCACAAACTATTGAGTTTCTGGAGGACAACGATGAAGTTGTGGTTGTAGACAAGCCCTCATCTTTACCTGTTCACCCTTGTGGTGGATTTCGGCACAACACCGTCATTTTTATTTTGGGCAAAGAGCATAACCTGAAAGAGCTGCATACTGTTCATCGGCTTGATCGCCTGACATCAGGTGTCCTCATTTTTGCCAAATCTGCAGAAGTGTCCAAGAGAATTGATGAGCAAGTTCGACAGCGACAGGTCAAATGGCTTTTGTTACTGATATCTTGATATTCATAATCTACGTTTCCTCCAACAGCATCAGTATGATATACAACCATCCTCACAGTAAGGCTGAAAGTAAGTTAGTCTGAGAGAGAGTGATTGCATGCTCAGTGAACTTCATAGCCCAAGCAAAAATTCTAATAAAAGCAGGTCTTCCAAGGCCAGAACTTTAAACCCTATGTCTGGTAGCTATCTGGAGGAGAGCCAGTTTGGTGTAGTGGTTAAGGCACCAGGCCAGAAACTGGGAGACTGTGAGTTCTAGTTCCTCCTTAGGATGAAGCCAGATGGTTGACTTTGGATCGGTCACTCTCTCTCAGCCCTAGGAAGCAGGCAATGGCAAACCACTTCTGAAATCTTGCCAAGAAAACTGCAGGTATTAGTCCAGGAAATCGCCAGGTATCAACACTGACTTGAAGGCACCAAAAAAAAAATCTGGAAATTGCTAAGAAGCCATATATCTGATACCTTGTATTCTTTGATAGATGAGCTATAAATGTAATAACCACCCAGAGTCCCTCTTGTGTGGGGAGATGGGCGGTGGCAAAAATTTGACTAAGTAAGTTTTGGCAGTTAAAATAATGTTTCCTTAGCTAGTAAACAAATTAATATCAGTCTCTGTGGCTTTTGAGGTGCTTTAAAGCCAACTGAAGGTGCTTCAGGCTTACTTTCTGTCCACCTTAATGTTGATTAAGGTGGTTAGTCAATACAGAACATTAGTCAATACAGAACATGGTTAGCACATGTCTAACAGCTTCCCCCTTGTAGATCTGGATGGCCCTGATCCTATTAGCCTTTCAAAAGGTTCTGAAGACCTCTTTCCCTAGGCATTCAGGTGAGGAGATTAGGCCAGCCCTGTTGATGATGTGGTTTTTATGATTGGCAGATGTCATTCCCCAAGGCGTCATGGGTTATTGTTTTTAAATGTTGGGTTTAATCTTTGTATGCCACCCAGATTCACTGTTGTGAGATGGGTGGCCATATAAATTACATAAATAAATGTCATTCTGAAATGCACATTCATTCTGCATTCTATGCCAAGAATTGTTACTTTTTCTTTCCCCAATTCTAATAGCTGGAGAAAGAGTACGTATGCCGTGTAGTTGGAGAGTTTCCAGAAAATGAAGTGATCTGTGAAGAACCTATCTTGTCTGTGTCTTACAAAATGGGCTTGTGTCGAGTGGATCCCAAAGGCAAGCTGTGTAAAACGGTCTTCCAGCGGCTCAGTTACAACGGCAAGACTAGCGTAGTGAAGTGCTTCCCGTATACTGGCCGTACCCATCAGATCCGTGTCCACCTACAGTTTTTGGGGCATCCTATTGTCAATGATCCTATCTACAATAATGAAATATGGGGTCCTGAAAAGGGCAAAGGGGGCAAAGTTCATAAAACTGATGAGGAGTTGCTTCATTCATTTGTGGAAGAATATGTCTCAAAAGAGAGTCTGGGAATCTTGGACATGGTTGAGGAAGACCTGAAAGCAGTCTTAGTAGATAAAAAGCAGGAGACTCCAGGAAATGGTACCAAGTCTCTGCAGGTCACTACTGCAACTGATAATTCTGGCAATACTGAAGAATCAAAAGACAAAGAGAAGAGTCCAGTATTGATGTGTTCTCGTAATTCTGTCCTTCAAGCACATGTGCACAAAACTGAAAGTGGAGAAATGTGTTTAACTGAATTCCACAATGAGGTGGACCCACTGTGTGAAGAATGCAAAACAGCAAGGCCTGATCCATCACCCAAAGATTTAGTGATGTATCTCCATGCTTTACGCTATAAAGGAATGGAATTTGAATATTGTTCCAAAATGCCTGCTTGGGCACAGGATGATTGGGAAGAGACTTGAACTTTATTTTATAAAGCAAGGAGTGGGTGAGAAACTTTCTGCAGACTGAATGGAAGAAGAGTCCGTTAAAATAGGTGTGAAGAAACTGTTTCAAAGAATGAATGCGTTACCAATTCTCTTTATTGCAAAAAACAAATAATTATTTGGAGAAATAATATTTCTTACCAAGTAAGAATATACTTAATTTGGATTGTCTTTTCTAAAAAATGAAACACTTACTGAGTGCTGTACAAAGATTAAAAATAAACACCTGTTTGCAGCTCAAATTGGTGAATTGCAATAACAAATAAGACTGATTAGCTTACCGACAGCCATAGGGAATAGTTGTGTCAGTGTTTAGTTTTTCTTCTGTATCTATATAAGATATAATACTAAGATCTTTGTAAATCATTTACATCATATCTACTATATTTTGGTCAAATATTTTACAATCTGGTGGAATTTGAGACTAAATGGCCATAGTTTAATCTTTGTCTTAATCCAGGTGTAGACAGTTCTGAAATAGCTATCAATGAGATTTGTTTGTCATTAAGAATCCTATCTGCAGAATTGTGGAATATTCAACATATTGCATTGTAAATTTGATTTTGCTACTTCATGTGGCTTCATAGCCAATGTAGGATCTGGATTGCATTTACAATTTCTGTGTTTTGTGTACGTGCCATAGGATAGTTCACAGCTCAGAGTTCTGATATGTATGTATGTAGTACTTATTTTCTATCTCGCCTTTATTATTTTTACGAATAACTCAAGGTGGGGAACATACCTAATACTCCTTCATCCTCCTACTTTCCCCACAACAACAACCCTGTAAGGTGAGTTGGGCTGAGAGAGAGTGACTGGCCCAAGGTCACCTAGCTGGCTTTCATGCCTATCATGAAGTCTAAACGTAAGTTTTTGTCTTCGTTTAAAGAATATTCCCTGCAGGAAAAGATTGCTGGGTTTACACAACACAGTATTACAAATCACTGGCAGGGTTACTACTATAAGCACCCACAAGAGGAGCAAGTGACAAAGCATACGTTGGTGACATCACAGTGCAACTCTGCCCTTTATGTATTTGTGTGCTGTCACAGTGAAGCCATCGTCACCTGATTCATACGGCATTAAATCATAAACCTTTTTTATTATTTCCAACCAAACAATATGTTAAAAATAAATTATAAAAGGGGCTTAGGTCTGTCAGGATAATTCTCCAAAAATGGAACAGAAGTGGATCACATTTGGGTGGGGTAAGGGAGAAACTAGCAAAAGAGAAATCAAGTTTGAATATGGGCAGGATCTGGCTGGGGACTGCAATGAAAAACACTCCTTTTTACCCCTGTGGGAGAGGCAGCTGGGCAGTGGCTTAGTATGTTGCTGACTTCTCCACTCCTATCTCTCCCATCACATAATCCAGAGTGGAGCTATGCTATCAGGATTAAGAAGAATTGCACAAGCCATCCTGTGTGTACTTTCCCTGTCTTGTTTTCATTTTACAGGCTACAATTGTTAGATTTATACCCCTGTTCAAACAAGCTACAGGATACTGTAGCTTATGATGTATGAGCTCAACAGCTTTGAAGGTTCTGAGGGAGCAATGCTTAAAAGTATTAATTGAAATCTGGACAGAATAGAGACTTTGGTGAACCTGATTCCAATTTATGAGTATAAATTGTTTGCAGCCATTGTCCTCCATATAAGCAAATGTTCTTTTCGGATGCCACTTAGGAATTCTTTTAAGAGTTAAGCGCAAACTTCAAAATGAAGAGGTACAATTATGTTCTGGAAAGCTATCTATCTTGAGTAATTGTCAAGTTCATAAGATTATAAAAACACAAGGATGCTTGCTGTCCCTGAGATATGCCACATAATTGTATGTCTACATTGCCCTTCCCCGTTTGCTACACAACAGTAGTTCAGCAAAAGTCTAAGCCTCCAGAGTTGACCTGCCAGTTTATTAGTCCATCATTCCTGTCTCTCCAGTGGTCTCCAAACTTTTTTTTGATCATGCACCTTTATTAGTAAAAAAAAAAAAAAAAGCACCCCAAATCTATGTAGATTTAATTTATAAATTGTATACATGTACTTCTGTACTAATACATTATGTACATTATAAAACATCCCCCAAAAGTGCATACACCCCACTTGGAGATTTCTGCTATATGCCACCCAAAGCATTTTGAGTGAGGTTTCTAAATTTAAAATACTGTAGGCAGGATGCCATCCTGGCAGAGCTGCAACTATTTCAGTGCTATATATTTCTGTATTCAGTGGTCCATTTCACCATGACTGTTTGCTACTTGCTGCTCTGTTCCTTAATGGAGCTGCATAGCCTCACCAATAAATTAATAAAAGGGCTCATTAAACAGCTGCAGTGATAGTTAACTTGTCTTATGGGGAGCTCTCACTGCCTATTTCATTGCTTTAAAAAGCTGTGTAATGTTAAAGCTGTTTCAGTTTCCTGGGAGCAATAATTGGTTCTAGAAACAGGTAAAACTGAACCCTTTCCAATAAATACACACATTAAAAACATACGTTGCTCATTACTTGTGCAAGGTTATGGTGATATAAAATATCTGAAGCATGAATTCTGGGAAGGCATGGTGTGGTTGAGTTCCAGATCTGGAAAAAAAAAAAAAAAGGCAGCTGTAATACCTACATAAAGTGAGGGGTAGAGGAATCACATTTTCTAAGTGACAAGCTATTGTCCTTTGAGTGGTTTGTATGTGGGAAATGCTGGCCACTTAATTACCAATTTTGTTTAAAAAAATAAATCTGCACAATGGTGGAACTATGCCAGAATCTTGGAAAAGGCACTCTGCTCTGCAGACATGAAGTGTAATCGTGGACCATCACTCTGGGTGAAAAGGAATACAGTGTGAGATATTTTTCATAGTAAAGTGTTCTACTCAGTCTGCTCATTCAAACAGAGAAACAGGAATCCCGTGAAGATTTCTGTTCATACCAGTGCTTTTGATGGCTTTCATAATGAGATAGTAGAAATGAATGGAGTTAAAGAAATGTAATTAATTTAGCTCAGTAAAATTCAAAGCAGGCTGGAAATCTCTTTGGATGACTAGAAACAAGAACATTCAGCACTGGCAAGTGTGAAGGTAAGCATAGAAAAATGGTGTAAATTACATGTGTATACGCTAGTAATTTCTGACTTTGTCATGAGTTTCACAATATAGAATATTGCTGAGGATATTCAGGAAGATGCTCAAAAATAAGTCTCAGGTGTCATGCTGTCATTACGGGTGTGTGGGTATCATATATTTGGTAACAATACCTTGCAAGATGAATATAGAGCCACTTATTCCCAGGAAAATATCCTTGTTAGAAGATCTAAGTATTTCTAATTATATAATGCAGATTAATAGTGATACTAATAGATGGTTGAAAATACCTGTTAGTCTATGGGGAAGAAAAAATGTTGAGAAAATGAATGTAGCATTACAATTGGCATATATTTTAACAGGAATGTCTATGTTAATTCCATATGTATTTTAAAAAACCTACAGGTTAATTTTCAAATGTTGATGGAATGGTCAGGCTCCAAGAGTCCCTCTTTAAACATCACGATTCCCTGTGGTGATAACAGTGGCAAAAGGTAATTATTTTTCTGCTCTTATCGCATCTCAGATAGCCAGCTGTTGGCTCTGTCCAGGGTGACCCGGATCCTCCTGGGGAGAGAGAATTTAGAGGACCATCTGCAGGTCTGCTCTGAGGAGTATTCAAGGCATCTGACAAAGTTGCTCAGATCTGCTCTTGAGTTGGATTCTGGCTGGGCAGATCCTACAGGCCTGACTGAGGCCGTCTGGCTGTGTTATCTGGGAGGAGTCTGATCTTGCTTGTCCTAAGGCAGTAGACAAGAGTCCTTGGCACCGTAAGCTTATCCACCTGTATATTAGTTCCATGTCCCTTCTGGCCTGTTAGGACTGCCTGGGAGGTGATGTGTGAGTGGGTCAGGTGGTGGTTAATTTATCCTTGAATGAGAAGGTGGTCTTGGCTGTAGTTAAGGAGGCAGTGGTCCACCCTGTACTGGACCTGATGATACTGGGTAATTTTCATCCAGTTCCCAACATCCCATTTTTGGAGAAGGTGGTGGTTGGACTGCAGCTTCATAGGGCTCTGGAGGAAATGGATTACAGTATCTGACCCTTTCAGTCAAGATTCAGGCCTGGATGTAGTACTGAGACAACATTGATTACGCTTTTGGATCACCTCTGAAGGGCTCAGAATGGTAGTGGCCATCCCTGAACTCTCAGCTGCTTTCAAAACCATTAATCTTGATATCCTTCTGGACCAACTCAGGGGATAGGAGGGGAGGGCACAGTGTTATGGTGGTTCTGCTTCCTCTAGGGCTGGTTCCAGTTGGTGTTGGTAGGAGGAAAGCCTGATAGCCCTGCTTTGTGGCGTATCTTAGGGCTTTATCCTTCCAATTCACTGATGAAACCCAGTTGTACATCTCCACCCTTGGTCAACCAGGTGATGCTGCCAAGGTTCTCTTTCAGTATCTGATGACTGGGGGCGGGGGGGACTTCTTCTGGATGGAGAAGAAAAGGGTTAGACTAGTAAGACGGGCTGTGGGCTTAGAGCCCCCCGTACTGGGGACTTTGCATCTTTAGTTTGGATGGGGTAGTACTCCCCCAGGCAGAACTGGGGTACAATTTGGAGGTCCTTTTGGACTCAAGCTCCTGCTTAAAGAGCAAGTGGCAGCTGTGGCCAGGAGAGCCTTTGTAGAAATTCATCTTGTGTGCCAATTGTGTCCATTCCTGGAGCAGGAGGTTCTGCTCATAATCACACTTTAGTCATCACCCATTTAGATTATTGCAATGTGCTTTACGTGGGGCTGCCCCTGAAGACCACTTGGAAGCAGCAACTGGTTCAGAATGCAGAAGTGTGGATAGAGATGGGCGTGCCTCAGGACATCCACATCACACCACTACTTTGTGAGCTGTACTGGTCCCCAGGTGCAATTCAAGGTGCTGTTTGTCACCCATAAAGCTGTTCATGGCATGGGACAGGGTTATTTGCAGGAATGCCTGTCCCACCAGATCTGGCATGCCCTGGGTCCTTTAGTCAAGCAATGGCATTTGATAGCACTCAGAAAGTGTACCTTCTCTGTCATGGCACCTTCCTGATGGAATAGTCCCCCCCCCAAACAAATTGGCCCCAACCCTGTTGGCTTTCAAAAGGCAATGAAGATCAGCTGTCCCTATGGGCATTGGGCCAGGATCTTGAGCAAATCTTTTTCCTCCAAAAAAGTTTAGTTTATACAATATTTCAAAAATAATTATCCCAACATAAACTATTATTGCAAAGCTAGTTAGATGTCAAGCACATAGAATGAACTTTATTTTAAAAACAAAAAATGAACCCTAGATCCACTGGCATGAGCTCTCTAGAAAGAGAAACTCATGAAGTTCTCACAGCAAAAGCACTGAAATAATTTTAAGAAATGATACGAGGTTTTACGGAGATGTTAGTCCTAAGCTGCAGTGTGTTCTGTTTAGAGGTTGATGTTTATAACCTTTTAAATTTGTAAGCTGCTCAGAGTTATTTTGACTTGGGTAGCTAAATCAATCAATCAGTCAGCTGTATTCCAAAAATGTGGAATTTATTTTATGTGTCTGAGAGACCAAAGGTTTGATGAAATGTGTACACTTTCAGCCTTTGAACTAACTCTTTATTGATGTCATGGAAAAACTGGATAATTATTCCATGTGGTTATACAAATTTGTTGTTTAAAAAACAGTTTGTATTACTTTATATATAGATATAAATAATAATTTAATATTTATTATATATATATATTATAAAATATAAATTATTTTAATACTTTATTTACTTCTATTGTATTTTCTGTCTTTTAAAAATTATATTTCGTTTTTGTTGCAGTTGTATTAAAGCAAATAAATGAATAAATAAATGTCTGATTTCCATTATTCACCCTTCCATCTATATTATTTGTATTGGTGAAAATTATTTGCAGTGTTCGTTTTTGTTGGGAAAGAATACAATTGTATAGTAACAGCAATTAATCCAGATCTGTTGTAACAAAGATCTATTACTCTTTTAAAGGCATATATAATTTAAAGGCGCTGCTGCAGCTTTAGAAAAACTGGTGAATAAAAGGAACACAACGACGAGGATGGGATTCGAACCCACGCGTGCAGAGCACAATGGATTAGCAGTCCATCGCCTTAACCACTCGGCCACCTCGTCGCGGAAGCTTAGACTCATTCCAACCTTATAAGAAACGATTTCTGCCGAATGGCTTTCTCCTATTCATTTTATACGCTCTTGTTCTAAGCAGCGACATCATTATATGTAGTACTTCGTGCTGATACACGACAACTGTCTCGATTCTAAAGATCATTTGCTCGGATCTTTGCTATTTCTCCTCCTTCCTCGATTACTTCGGCGCAGCACAGTCGTGGCCACTGGGGGGCCATGATATTGTACGGCAAGAGGAATCCGCCATGACGGAAATGAGCCTTCAGGAGTGTTTCGACGTGGTTGGAGGCAGCGGCGCATGCGTGGAGCCTGGCGGTTAGTTTGAATCCGACGGCAGTGGCGGCGTCAGTGCTTCCAGCTGCGGAAGTGAATGGCCGGGGCGGTCGTGGGAGCTTGGCAGCGAACAAGGGATCTGGATTTGACCAAAAGCGGGAACGAAGCCTAGGCCTAAGTAGCCAGTGTATGGTCGGGGCTGGCGCGAGTTTGTGACCTGGTGAGGCGGGTTTGAGGCTGGATTCCTGAAGGCTCATCGGAACCAAGCCTTTTCCCGGCCTCCCCTAGAAGCCCTTTTCCTCACGGCTAGCTGTGGGCGGCCGCCGGAGACCCGCCGCAGGCTACTCCATTTCCTTAGGAACCTCCAAGCTCCCCCCTCTTTTCCTCCCGTTCTCCTGTCAAAGGCTTCAGCTCCTCCCCCGCTCGCGGCCCACCGCGTAGAGGAGCAGTAACTCTTAGTGTAAGTTCCGAGAGGTCGAGGGGAGGGGACTTTACTCCTGCCCGAGCGAGGGTCCTCGTCTTCATCAGAGAGGCTTGACCGTAGGTAGCTTCTGCAGTCTCAGCCTCCGTCCCGTCCCTGCGTTTCTTTTGCGCGGGACTCCTCCCTGCCTTTTGAGTCCGCGGCCGCCCTTTGCCCGGTACTGGCTCCCGGGCAGATCAACGGAGAAGCGCTGACGAGTAGGGCCGTCTTTTCTCCTCCTCTCGACCTTTCTCCCGAGCTGCCCCTTGGCCGATTCCCGGTACGAGCAGATGTACTTGGCGGTCCTTCCTTTCTGGGGAAGGGCCGCTGCTCTCGAGATGGAAGTTCAGTCGCTGGGTTTCCAGATTCCTTCTGGGAGCAAGGGTCGTGCAGGGAGAGTTCACCCCTGGTGTCAGGTCCACACCTGGAAGGGACCCCATTCAAAATACTGTATCGATCCATGCTTGAAACGATTACAGTGATACTCTGTCTTCAAGGCAGCAAAGCTAATCTGCTGAGATTTAATCCCGGGAATTATTTCAGTATTTTAGGTTTTCCCTCACGTCTCATTTGCTAGGTCATTGACAACCAAAAACATTTTCTCATTTAAGCTGTATTACATAATGTGTATTTATATTGTTAACCTGGAGAACTCTCCAAGGCAGCTCGTTGTTGTAGTTTGATTGACTGTCCCATTGTCCTTTGATTCACCAATATCGTAGAAACCAGAGGCTTCCAGAATGGACAGGATATACTCTGAGATGAATGAGGAGAAGTAAGTTGAGCTTCCAGTGGAGGCCTTTTCTGTGATGGGTTTTGGTTACTCTATGTAATTTACAGTACTGTGGTTATCACTATCTCTTAAGATTTAAATGCTGTTTTTATTTTACCTTTTGAAATATTAACTGTTTTTTATTGTATGCATGGTATAAGTTATTGTGTGTGTGTATGTGTGTACTGTTGGTAATAAATGGATATTAGCTTTCACATAGTTTTTTCCCCCCATTATTTTAGAGACTATACAGATGGCACAAATAAAAGAAGGATTTCATCAGTAAGTATAACTTACCAGTAACACATATGTTTTCCTTGCAGAAGAAAATGATAATAGTTCTGATTATTCTGTTTACTTTAATAACATGAACAATAATTTATCAAAAAGATGTTGCAACTGATGTTCTTTGGTCTTATGTCTACTGAAATAATAGATACAGTACTTCATTTTTGTATTATGCTAGAAATTTCTGTCCTATAGATATATTTTTGCCCAGGACAGTATTAGTTAGATTATTTCACTGAACAACTATGTAAGACTGCTTTCTGGAGGGGGAAAAAGTATATTTTGAGCTGAATATAGTCAGCTATTATGACAATTACTGATCTGAAACAGTCAACTGTATGATAGCCCTCTCAGTAATGGATTTTTTTATCCTGGCATTTTTTGATAGATTATGTGTCATGAAGTCAGTGTCAACTCTTAGCGACCACATAGATTTTCTCCAGGGTGATATGTCCTCAAGCTGGGTACTGAGTTTCTTGCTTTAAATAAACAGAAAATTCTTCATACCTGATTTAATGAAGTCACTTGTGCAAGGGAAAGAAGATGTTTTCCAGAATTTTCAGTGAAGTTTTTGCTACAGCTGCCTAGCAAAGAGATTACTTTGTTTTAATATCTTGCAGTGCTAACTATGGAAAATAATGCCACAGTAGTGTGTGAATTTCATATCTGTTTGTTTTTCATAATCTGCTGCTCAGTAGAGTGTGCTATTTGCATTGAGCTGAAATACTCAGCTTGTTATTATAAGGTTACTAGTAAGATGTGAATTAGTATCTTGTTTTTGGTGTGTATCTGCAAGGCATGATCTTCAGGACATTTCTTAAATAGTTGAAGCATGTTAGAATTCTTGTTGAATCCATTCTTTCTGAAATTTTCCAAAACGGGTTGCTATACAGGTTACCATACTTTGACTATTTAAGATATATCCTGCAGGTAAATGTTTTCAGTCTTGGGCAAGAGAGAGACCAAATAATAGAAGTAAACTATAGTTCAACACTATAATTGAAAACCAATGTACCCATCTTTTTTAAAACAACAGCTTCCTTCAGAAGTTAATTTTTGGCAATGTGAAAATTATTTTCTGAACTATGCCTATCTTCTTTTTAGATTTTAAAAACTCCTCGAACACCTCTTTGTGACTTAGGCAGTGGAAATGAATTAATTCAAGTAAGCACTAACATTTTTTGATTGAAAGAGAGTCTCATTTAAAAAAAAACTTCAGTCATTTACTGACTATAGTAATTACATAAGAAAATGTGACATATTTACATGGGAAAAATCCAACTGAAGTATGTGGGACATAGTTGCATGCAAGTTTGTTTAGGATCAGGATGCAATGTTCCAGGAATATTTCTACAATATTCCATATTATAGCTTGGATTGTATTTTACCACAGACCATGGTCCTTAAGGATACACCTTAATTGCAATTATCTGTAAAACTCTGTTCTGGTGCTACAGAAAATTAAATTTTTCTCCTGAAAGATGCTGATTAGGCGATACTGGGAGAGCTTGTAATTTTTTGGCCTGTTTCAGACTTGGACCACATTATAGGCCACTCCCAGAATAGTGTGTTATGGGATAAAAAATAAAACATTCCATATCTTGAACACAGTGTTTTGCACATTCCTGCTGAACTATACTGCAAAGACAGCACATTTACACGCCAAGGCAATTTTAAAATATATTGCTATTTGGGCATTTCACTTGAGAATCAATTCTATTAGCGGGTTTTGTACTGTATCTTCAGCATCTAGAAGAGATCAAATCAGGGTTTTCCCCCCCCATTTACATGTGATTAAATACCACAGATACACCCATCCCCTAAAATATGCATAGATATAGGCAGCAAGTTATTTGTCAGTGTTACCCATATCAGATGTTCTAGTGCCTCTGAATTTAATTTGTCTTGCATGTACAGGACTACAATGTTGAGAAACGTCAGAAAAACTCTAGACGTGTGAGTTTTGCAGAGACCATAAGGTGAGTTTGTTGAAAAAGCACTTCAAGAATAAATGCATTCCTGCATATAAAGAACGGTATGTGATAGTGGCTACAGAATATTCCTTGAGAAGTTGTACTGAGATTTTTCAACTGAATCTTACAATTGTTTTTAACATAAATATAATATAATATAATTTAATTTAATACAAAGAAAGAAAGGAAACCTAAAGGAGAATCTCAAGTACTAAACAAGAATAAGTTCTCTAAATTTATAGATAATTAATAATATACAGTTAAATTACTAACATTTAAGTCAATTCATTTAATACTAGAATTCAAAAGAAAATAAAGTATAGAGGTAGTCCTCAGCTTACGACAATAATTGGGACCAGAATTTCCATTGCTAAGGGATGCGGCTGTAAAGCGCGACAGCATCACTTAGCCATGGCAATTCCTGCAGCCCTGATTGCTGTTGTTAACTGAATTGTAGCGGTCGTTAGGTGAGGACCTCCTTGCAACTTCCTGCCAGCTTCCCACAACCAAAATCAGTGGAGAAGCCGGCAGGAAGTTACAAATCCCAGGAAGGTAGGTAAGTGGCTGCTGCCAAGTGGAGGAGGGTGTAAGTGGGTGTGCAAGAGGTACTGGGTGGGTGGGGAAGGGTGTGTGGGGGTGTGTGAGATGCTGCATAGGTCAGGGAGGGTGCATGGGGTGTAGTGTGGGTGGGGAAGGATGCGCAGGGGTGCACAATCATGTGACCATGGGGACGCTGCAATGGCTGTAACTTGGGGACCAGTTGTAAGTCCCTTCATTCAGCACCGTCATAACTTCGAATGGTCACTGAACAAATGGTCTTAAGTCAGGGATATGTATAGATTAGGATATGCAGTCCAAAAATCTTTAATATTAAAAGCAGATATAGCATTTTCCAAATACTGCTCCAGTTTATGTCCAGAAACAGCTTGGTAAGAGCAACTTTCCAGACACTAAATAGAGCCAAGTTTGAAACTAAGTACAGGTTAATTCCCTCTCAGGACTGACTGCATCATTGGGTAATATGGCTGTGCAACTATATGAATTCCAAGAAGAAAAGATGATTTAGACAGTGTTTGGCTCACACATTGCGTCTGTCAGCACTTCCTTAAATAAACCTATTTCTAATAAAACGAAAATACTGTTTTGTTAGCCAATAGTTTATATTACTAAAATTATCATTATTTTTTAGGGTCTTCCCACATGATCCTCAAACCTTTGTTGAATTAAATTGTGCAGGTGAGAACTTTTTAATTATCCTTAACTGGTACATATAATAAAAATAGATGTGTTACATTACTATGATTGCCACATATGCTTGTCATAACTCTGATCATTTCTCACAATATTTTATTTTAGACCCTTCAAATGAAGCAAGAAATCAAAATCTGTTAAATGAGTAAGTTACTGAATGAATAAAATGTCAAACATTTTCTTTTAAAATGGTCCCAGCACTTCGAATGCTTTGTATGCATTCATACTAGTATCAAGGTTGTTTGTTTAGTACATTTAATACATTCATTTTTATCATGTTATTAGTGTTCCAGTTCACAGTTCTAAAATTATTGGCTAAATGAAGGAATCTCTACTGTGCAATTGGAGCTAGAAGGATTTCACTAATAAGATGTTTCCAGACACATCAATATTTTGAACAATATCCAATATCTGGCATTATTAAATGCCAAATTTCTTAGAAACATTCCACTAACTCCAGCATTTGCAATTTCAAATTATGCTTACCGCTTGATTTGCTTAAGAAGCCTTTAATAAAAAGTTAATCTTAAGTGGATTTTTTTTTCAGAAATGAAGAACCAGAAGCTACCAAATATGAGATCACTGGTAACTTTTACTTTATGTTTTATTTATTTATGCAGGTATTTCAATTTATATGCCCACCCAATCAATAAATAAATATTCAAAGCTTTATTGATAGCTGTGGTTTGTTATATGTTTTCATAAAAACATTGTTGCTAAGTAGTAATATACAGTTGTAATTGAAATTATTCAACCCCCATTGCAAATCAGGTTGATTGTCAAAATGTACAGACGTTCAGCTGTTTGCAATGAACAAATCAAAAACAATTGAAATAACTGAACACAACGAGTGCTTCAAGTGGTGTCAGCAAATTCAACTGAAAATGCAATTTATAATGACTTCTCCAGTCTCAAAATTATTCAACCCCTTCATGGCAAGCATCTTCAGTACTTAGTAGAGCACACTTTTGCTGTTACGACCTGCTGCAAACAAGATGCATAGCCAGACACCAGCTTCTGGCAGCGTTCCTGAGGAATCTTAGCCCATTCCTCATGAGCAATGGCCTCCAGTTCAGTAATCATCTTGCGCTTGCATGCTGCAACCTCCTTCTTCAAATCCCACGAGAGATTTTCTATGGGGTTCAAGTCAGGTGACTGTGATGGCCACTGTAGAATCTTCCAGGACTTCTTCTGCATCCAAGCCTTAGTGGAATTTGAGGTATGCTTGGGATTACTGTCCTGTCAGAAGGTCCAATAACGCCCAAGCTTCAGCTTCCTTACAGACGGCATGACGTTGTCTCCTAAGATTTCCTGATACTTCAATGAATCCATCTTGCCGTCTACACGCTGCAGGTTTCCAGTGCCAGAGGATGCAAAGCAGCCCCAGAGCAACACCGAGCCACCACCGTGCCTAACTGTAGACAGAATGTTCTTTTCTTTTGCTTTTGGGTCAGTAGTGGTGTACGTCTTGGAGTTCTGGCATAGAAACCTTCTGTGTTTAGTACGCGCCTTACTGTACTCACTGAAACCTCAGTGCCTGTTGCCACCAAGTCTTGCTACAGGTCTTTTGCAGTCACTCAAGGGTTTTTCTCAACCTGCCTTCTCAGAAATCTGGTTGCAGCCATTGATTCCTTCCTTTTTCTACCCTGTCTAGGTAGTCTTGGGGGAGATGGGCGGTAATTAAATTTGAATAATAAATAAATAAATAGTGTAACCACTGTTCCTTTAACTTTGAACTTGCGAACTATGCTTCCAACAGTATCTCTAGGAACATTCAGTGCCCTCGCTATCTTTTTGTATCCTGTTCCTTGTTTATGAAGGGCGATGATCTCTTATCTTTTTGGACCATTATTTTGACTTAGCCATACTGTATTTCTAACATGCAGTCAAACGTGACACTCAACAAACCCCTAGCCAGTTCAGGTATTTCATGTGTCCCAGCTCAACCACACCTGGTGCAACAAATGAAGCTCTTGATTAGTTGCATCAGGTGGGCTTGAGACAACACCTGTTTTGCATACTGTATGTGTGCTGTTGTGACAGATTCTAATCGGGGTTGAACAATTTTGAGACTGGAGAAGTCATTATAAGTTGCATTGAATTTTGATAGAGAAGCTTCTGAATCCTAATAGGCCCACATCAAATGGTTATATAGTGAGACTGTTAAAATCAACATTTTGTAGCAATCCATTTCTGAGAAGGTGAAGAAAACTGCCAATTTTCTGAATTGCAGATAAACAAACTGGACAGGAAGAATAAACGGTAGAACAAATTTCACAGAAAAAAAGCTAAAGCAAGGGGCAGTGTTAGGCAATGTGTTAGGAAGAATGTATCCCTCTATGAAGATGAAGAATCAGGGCATGGACATTTGCAAGATGAACAAAAGACATATGTTGTCCTGTCATCACGCAAATGGCACAACTTACATATTTGTGTCAGACATCATGATGCCATTAAATAAACACACCATTTACCTGATTATGTATATGTCATTGTGGTTTGTAATGGGCACTGCTGCTTGAACAACAAAAGACAGAACTGAAGCCAAACTGGGGATATGAGAAGGATACAAAAGAGTCCCTCTTTTGGGGGCGATGGGCGGTAACAAAATTTGAATAATAAATAAATAAATAAAATACTATGAAGAAACTTCTTGCATCTAGAAAGTTTAATCTTTTACTAGTATTAGGTCAGGGGGAGAACAGTCTTCCAATTTTAGTTTGATTTTATAAAAAATATATGTGGCATGTCAACACAATGCTGACCAGAAATATTTAATCTTGTTTTCTTCCCCAAAGGGATGAACACTTTACTTCATGCCCCTATCCACACTTTGCAACAAATGGAGGTAAAAATACAGAACTTTTTCATCTATGTAATCTAGCATATCAATTTATATGCAGTACAATTTATTGGAATAATAAGCTATAAATATCAGTACAGGTCTTCCAAAAGAAGTGAATACTGCTTTCAGTATTTCCACAGGGTGAAGGATAACTACCCTGTCAAACTATTCCTTTTATAGTTGCTTATTATTTTCTGCAGCAACTCAAATAATACTCTTACTTAAATGGATAATCGATTCTTTCATCCAAATTGCTTGAAGATTTAATTGAAGAGCTTTGGCTCGCAAATTATAATTCCTGTATATACACTAGAAACTGACAAAAAATTAAACATGTTTTTGTTTTTTTATAAGAATTTTATTAAGTTTCAAGCAAAAATAAAAGTTACAGAAAAACAAAAAACTACAAAGAAAAAATAAAGTGTAGAAACACAAGAGAAAAGTTTTCAAGATTACAAAAAGAGGTGACTTCCGACTTAACGGCAAGGATATACAACAATTTTCCATAATCAATCTCTTACTCTATATTAAACTAAAACATCAGTTTATTTCTATAAATCATTCCACTGGTACATTATAAAAATCACTAAATACAGTTGCTCCCTCCCCTTATATTAAAAGGAAAAATATATATAAACCTCCTAATCAACTTCCCCAAGATAACATTTATTTAATTATTTCCTTCCTACTACTATTCTATACATTCCTGTCTACTATAATAAAGATCAAACTAAAAAACATAAATTGTCTGCCATTGTAGTTGATAATACAACAATTTTAATAATCATATTAAACCCAAAACCATCTGGATAGACATTTATTATTTTTTTATTATACCTTAATAATCTTAATCCAAATCATTAAAGATAAATGAAATCAGCCAAACCCTAAAAGCAATCCAGAAAATTATTCTTAAACTCTTATCCCACTTCAAAATAAACCAGAGCATTTACATATCCCCACAATGGCACACAGAACTTTTTTCTTTAAAAAATTGAACAGTCGAACTGCCCCACTCAAAAACTCTGACTTCTCTTCAGGAGACCTCCCATACATAATAACCCCTTCTTTTCCATGGTGTTCCACCAGAAGATCAATTTCACTTGTGGCTTGCAACTCACTCTCTCCCTTAAGTTTCTCCAACTGGACTATCCGATCTTCATCCAGCAACTCAACAGAAATCCCGATCTCACTCTTAGAAGAGACATTTCTGTCACTGTTAAATTCCTCAGTTTTATCCACAACATCCCCAACCAGATAACACATTTCAGACCTCATATTTTCCACAATGTCCTGAATGCCTTGCATAAAAACTTGGTAGGAATCAGAAAGAATCTGTTTAAAATCTCGCTGGAAGTCAGAGAATGTCTGCTTAAAATCCTCCATGTCTCACGCAGTAGATTATGGCATCCCTTAGGAGCTTAACCAGCGAAAGTTGAAGATATGAAAGGATTCTGGAATGTGTTTACATAAGCGAAAGTGAGATATGCAGAAAGTTCCCCAGGGAAAGTAGAAGTAGAAAACTGAAAGTTCAAAACAGCTGATTCAACGTGTAGGAAAATGCTAATAACTGCAAATTTAGTACAAAAATAATAACTGGGAGACAATTATTTACTCTCAATCCTCCTCAATATCTGGAGGGAAAACAAAGTCCAAAACTTAAAAAGATTTTTTTTAAAAATTGATTCCCCAAAATAACACTAAGCACCAAGAGAACCCGCTTCTCCTTGCTGTAGAAAGCCTCTCTTAGGGTACACATACTTAAATTGAGTGATTTAGAAATGGGGTGGCTGGTCTTAGTGTCCCTTTAAGGCTACAGCGTGGCTTGGAAATGGTGATGTCCCAGCTTCCCAGCTAGCTCTTACCAGTTGAGCACGAACACTGTTTGCAATCTTCTGGCGGCAATCAGCCATCTAGAGGACAGATGGTGTGATTCCAGGTGTTTTCAGAAAAACACTCCTGGGCTTCAGGAAAAACCTGCCTGAGCCTGAAAAAACTGCCATGTTGTCAGTTCAGCCCGCTGAGCCTGTGGGCACAGCTGTTCAGTCTGCCATATCCCCACCAGAAGTCCAAAAAATTAAACATATTTTAAATCTCTGAACAATCTGATTTAGATTCCACACTGATTTTTCATTCCCTATTTTTCAGTTTGTACTCTTTTGACCTACACATCCTCAATACTTTTCCCTTCATTTCTCTGCTCTTGTGTGATGTACCTAAACACGATCCTGCCAGTAAACATTATACCTTGAGTCTTAAAGCTTTTCTTCTTTCTTTAGAATAACTTTATAAAAACAACTGTTGAGAGCATTTTGAATTTTTCATGCTATATTTTCTTTGAAACCTATGACATAATCTCTACACACTAAATATACATAATTGATCTGAACTATTGTGGAGATGCTTTCATTTGTATCTCCCCTTCCTTTATTGCACATAATAATTGTTTAGTTCAGATTCAGGGTTCTTTCTTTCTTGTAACAATTTTCAGTTTAAAGCAATCACATTTGAGCCCAGAACTGCCAAACCATTCCCACTTCTATGAAATTCAGAAGACAGATTTAAAATAAGTTCTGTATTTTAATTGATTTATTGAAAGTACTGGTCTTAGATTTTCAGTATCTGTAAAACATAGGTTAAATATAATTAGTAGATAAAATGTTGGTGCTTTCTTCATTTTTTTTATAGTGTCTTGATGCCAACACGTTGAACAAGATGGATAGAACACTGATTTTTTCAGAACAAAATGAAATGGATATGACATCTGGCCACACAATCTTGATTACCCATAACACTGAAATCTGTCAAGAAATTGACAAACCCCAGAAAATAGATTTTGAATCATTTTCACCTGAGATAAAACTGGAAAAAAAATGTTCACAAGTTACTGAAACCAGCTTCTTCAATAGCTCTGTGAAGGTGAATGAGAGTAATTTATCTCAGCAGAAGACAAACCCTGAAAAGATACAGAAAATTAATTTTGGAGAGTTTTTGGAAAGTTTAAGGTCCACTAAGTTGTCTTCTGCACCCTGTAGTGATACTGTTCCTTCAGCTGCAGCAGTTTCAGAAAGAAGCACATATTCTAAGCAAAACATATGTTCTCATTTGCAAGCAGAAAATTGCAACATGACTACTCTCTTTGGAGGACTTGATAATAGGCAACACCGTGTAACCTCTACTCTGTCTAATGAAAAGACCATTCTTTCTGCTTCAAAGCAATTAGGATGTGCTGAAAATATGGATGTGATTACTGCCAATACAGAAGGACTTTTGCCAACTGGCACTAGCACAAGTAGCATGATAAATCAACAGAATCTCAGAAAGGATTATTCAGTCACTCACAGCACAGATAGCTGTACACTAAGGACTTCAAGTTATCACCTTGGTGTTCAGCAAAAGACAAATATGTCTTACAGTGAAATAAATATAAATAACAAGGAAGCAAATATGAACCATAAATCTGCTATCAAGATAACTAGCAGGGACTCCTCACAGTCACAAACTAGTTTTGGAGCTACTACAGGACCTGTGCCTCTTACTTCTGTCACTTCTGTACCAGTTCTCCATGGTGATAAAACTAATTTCTCTGCAGATATGGAAATGACCAAGAATTATACAGATTTAATCTGGGAACTACATTCTAAAGGAACAGATACCCCTCTTCATGGATTAGTTCAAAAACAGAGAAATGATGTTTTCAAGCTAATGGACAGAACTGATTTTAGAGAGATTGATATGGACATTACAAAAAATCGTGTTTCTATGAATTCTTATCTAAATAGTATGCACCATTCTAACTTATTCAGTAAAATGACTGCTGCAGATCAGGAAAATGATCACAATAATATGGAGCTTTTAAATCCAAGAGTAAATCTTAGCTCTGCAAAAAACATAAACTTAAATTCAAGTCAAGTTTCCAAGAGTTTTAAAAAGCAGGTAGAGAGTCCATTACTGGCATGTACTACTGGTGGAATCACTAAGTGGACTAATTCAGCAATAGGAGATAGTACAATTAATAGAAAAATGGGGCTTTTGAACACTACAATATCTTTAATACCTGAACATGAAATTAATACTTTCACTTCCAGTGAGAATATGGAAATAACCAAAACTACAGCATCCTTAATACATAATTCTTTGAGGCCTGTTGGATTCCAAGATATACCACAGCAGTTGACAGGTGCTACTAAGAAAAGTGTAACTGATTCAGATTCTGATAAGATTACGGCATTTCCATTTAGTGAAGATAGTGAAATGGAGATTACCAAGAGCTGTACAGTACCAGTAAATTACAACATGCAGCAGCATGAGAGAACTATTGAAGTGTTTCCTTTAGAATCTGTAGATAAAACTGCTTATACATATAATGATATGGATGAAACTAAGCCCATAACATGTATAATAAGTCAGCATGTAGAAAATTCTGGTGCCCAGATTGTGCAAAAACAAAATAATGAATCTCGTAGAAGAACTGGGTCAACCAAAGATAGGACTCCTGTATTTTCCCTCGATGACGGGAATGAAATGGACATTACCAGGAGCTACACAGTAGCATTAAACCATGATGCTGTCACTTATGCTGAAGATATGCCTATTCTATCAATTGTACCTTCAAATAAAACTATCTTATCTGCATTAAATGATGATGTGAAAATAACTAATCCTATGGCATGTGAAACTGATAACTCTCTTAGAAGTGTAACTAATTTCCTTAATACACCAAAGCAGAATGCAGGAACTGGAAAGAAAAGACTTGAGTCAGGCACTGATAAGCCTGTTGCATTTTCTCTGGATGAAAATGGTAAAATAGAGTTTAGGAAGAACCTTACAGAGGCAGTAGAAAGAGCTCCTCAAGAAGAAACTTTATTTTCTGAAGAGAATACCAACATTAATATATCAAATAATACGGCAGTAAATAAAAGCATGCCTTTTGCTCCAGCAGATAAAACTGTAATGTTTATGCATAATAATGACATGGAAATCACTAAACCAATAAGCATGACATCTATCAAAGATACTGGTTTTGAGGCTTTGCAGTTAAAAAACAAAAAAAATGGCAAAGCAATTCTAGTAAAATCAGCCAAGGAAGGACCTGATGCATGTTTGCTGGATGAAAATGAGATGGAGATTACAAGGAGTCATACAGTAGCATTAAACTATGATATCCAACATACCAAGGTAGCTCCTCAGAAATTGTTTTCAGATCCTACAGATAAAACTAATATGTCTGTGTACAATAATTATGAAACAACTCAATCCACAACTTTTGTTCCTGCAGAAAAAAACACAATTATGCATAATAATGATATGGAAACAACAAAACCTTTATCAACTGAAATTTTAAAAAATAGCGTGAAATCTTTGCCACACAAAAGGAATGGAAATTGTGAAACTACATTAGCAGAATCAGTTAATGTTTTTGCACAACATGGTAATGAAATGGAGATTACAAAATGCCACACAGTATTAGTTAACCATGATAATGTCTCCCATTACAAAAAGACTCCCCAAATATTTGTTCAGAATAATATGGATATTGTAGGATTCCCTACAGTTACCAAAAATGCTGAAGAACATTTTCATAAGACTGAACCAGAAAAGAATGCTGAACGGAAGTCCTCTTCAAATCAAACAGCTAATGAACCAGTGAATGCTAATATGCATGCAGTACTGTTTGATAACAAAACAATTGAATATTGCCAGGCATCTAGCCAATCTAAGCAACTTTTTCCTTTCAATGAGACTAGTGTATTCACATCTTATCAGGGTGGCACAGAAGTTATTAACTTGCTTTCAAATACTATGAGTCGTGGGGATCTGCAGGAATTTAAGAAAGAAATGCCAGAAAAAAATATAGAACAGAGTCATGAAGAAAAGACAAATAATCTGGAAGTTACAAAAAACCGCACAGTTATCAACAATGAACGTAATTGCTATGTGCTGTCTGTTGAGAAACAGATACCAAGCACCTCCAGAATCCTAAAAGAAAAAACAGTTGCATCTTCAGATGATGGGAACATGGAGGTAATTAGCAATTACACAACAGGAACTGAAAGAATATATATGAATGATAGAAATGAATGTGACTTACCTTCCCTTGCTATATCTAATGCTGAATTCTCTTCTTCAGTGGTTGCTTGTGAAAAAAAATTAAATATTGACAAAACTACATCTGAAAAATCCATTGTCCAAGAGCAGCAGAACTTTTTGAAAACTCAACTAGAATTTTGCACAGCTAAAATTAATCATATGCAAGAAATTGTATCAAATGTAGATTCAAATAAAGGGAATGAATTTATATTTTCTATGAAAAGGTCCTCTCTAGAGCCAATCCTATCTGAGGAAACTGCCCTTGATTTAAACAGAGAAAAAAGCAGCCTGTTAGGCAGTGAAAGCAAAACTCTAAAAGATGACCTTAAAAAGTTATCTCAGTCAAGACAACTAGATGATACCACTGTAAAAGCAATGGATGCTCTTCCGTATGATGATAAAATCAGAAAGAAACATGAATGGGGCAGCTTTTCAAAAGATCAGCATAATGACTTAGAATCCAGCCATGTAAATAACTTACTTCCAGTGGAAGAGCGAGTCATTTTACATAAAGGGTCTAGTGTTATTAACAACTGTCCAAAGCTACAAGATGATGAAAAGAAGCTAGAACTTGTTCTATTCTCTTATGATGCTGAATCCAGTCATGGTGAAGAATTGTCACAGCTGATAATGAAGCCGGAGAGCTCCTTGAAATTGAAAGAAGATAGAAGAACTGAATCCAGTGCAATGGCTTCTAAAGCATGGGTAAATACAAGTTCTACTGAGGGTATTCCTCTCAGTGTACCTTTAAATACAGGTAACAGTAAAATAAAAATAATACCCCTGGCTATATTCCCACCTAAATTACCAAATAAAAGAAAATCTGCGCTTTCCAACATAGAAGCTACTGCTGCCGGACTGGAAAAAAGAACAGAAATTCAAGGTTCAGAAGTCTCTTTAGTTACAAAGAGCTCCTCAGACAAAATGACACAGAAATTGGGTCCCTGTTACATAGATGAAGAACTGCTCCCTGCATATGCAGAGGAAGTGGATTCTAATGAGTCTTTATGTCAAGAAGTGCCAGAAAAGTGTCATGATGAGGTAAATGAAAAAAGAATTGTCAATAATGAAATGTTTGAAACTGATCAAAAATTAAAGAGAACAAGAAATCAAGAAAATGAGGACGTTCAAAACGAAAAAAGGTTCAAGTTAGATATGGACTGGAATGATATCACAGAACAAAAGCAGGTTGGTAAAAGATTACTATTTTGGTAAATTCTTATAGTTCTGTGGATTATAAAATAGATACCCAGCATATGGTTTTATTTTAAAAAAAGTCAATAGTATTAAAATTAGCTAAGTAATATTGAAAACTGATTATTTCAGTTGTAGTGCTGGAACCTGTGCTTTGAGGTTAAACATGCTCTTCTAACAAAATTGTGATAATAAATTGGTATTGTAGCTAAAGAAAAGACTTTTATAATCATTATACTTTGCTTTAACCTCTTACCATTTTTTCTCATACATAAAGTCTGTATGTTAGAAGAAAACAATTTTTAACTGTGGAGAAACTTGGATGATTAAAAATAGCCTTTAAGGCTAATCAGAAAGAATTATTTTTGAAGTATTTTTCCTCTTTTCTTTCACTGGTTTTCTGTTATGCTGAATACAATTAATAATTAAACATACATATACCAAATTTGCTAGGATTGTAAAGAGTGATCATAGTTTTGGCTCAGTCCTATTCATATTGACATATATATATTAGTACATAGACTTTGTACTAATACAACATGAACTTTTATTAAATAGTTTTTTATTGTATTTTCTAAAGTAAGAAGCAACATACAGGTACTAAATTTAAGCACAGGTTTTATAGGTAAGAAAGACTCCGTGGGTTGGGAGTGGGAGGCACTGTATTGTGCTGGTTTTCTTCCTACAGGGCCGATTCCAGTCAATGTTGATCAGGAGTGAGAGATTCCACCCTCAGCCCCTACTATGTGGGGTTCTGCAAGGTTCGGTACTCTCTCCACTCCTGTTTAACATATACATGAAACTGCTGGGTGAGATTATCTGTCGCCATGGAGTGAGGTATCATCAGTATGCTGATGATACCCAATTGTACAACTCTGCCCCTGGTGAACTAAACAAAGCTGCTGATATCCTGTCCTGCTGCTGGAGGCTGTGAGGGAATGGATAGGGAACAACAGGCTTCAGCTGAGCCCTAGCAAGACTTAAGTGTCTTTGGGTTTGGGGGCCCTCTGGATTTGGGAAATTACCATCTTTGGTGGTAGATGGGGTTGCACTGCCACAAACAGACTCTGTGCCCAATCTGGGGGTCCTTCTGGACTCATGACTCTTGCTCAAAGAGCAGATAGCAGTCATGGCTAGAAAGGCCTTTGCATAACTTTGGTTGTGTGCCAGTTGTGTCCGTCTCCTGATCAGGAGGCTCTACACTCAATCACTCATACCCTGGTCACCCCCTGAATGGACTACTGTAACATGCTGTACAAGGGGCTGCCCTTGAAGAGCATCCAAAAGCTTCAGCTGGTGCAAAATGCGGTTATGTGTGCTCCTAGAACTGCACACAGATTGGTTGCCAGTCTGCTTCCAGGTTCAATTCAAGGTTCTGATTTTGACCCTTGAAGCCCTACATGGTATGGGGCCAGGTTATCTGAGGGACTGCCTCTCCCCAGTTACATCTACCCATCCCATCAATTCTGACAGGAGGGGTATGTTGTGGGTCCTGTCTGCTAAGACGTTCCCTCTGATGGGACTGGAGAGGAGACCCTACTCCGCCATGGCACCCCCTGTTTGCAGCATCGTTTCCCCTGAGGTAAGATTGGCCCCGACCCTACTGACCTTCTGGAAATCCTGGAATCCCATGGAAATAGGGAGCCGACAAAACGGTTATACTGCATGTAAGATTTTGAATGCACTCCCCCATGGTTTTGTTTATATTTATAGTTTTTTAATGGTTTTGTTTTAATTGTTTGGTTTAAATTGTGCACACCACGCAGAGTCACATACATGAGGTTGGCAGCTATATAAATGTAATAGATAAATAAATTAAAAAGACAGATCCATCTCAGGTTAATTTGCTTAACGCTGGAATATATAGCACTTCAAATGATATAATGCAGTATATTTAAAAACTTCCATTATAACATAATGTACAGTCAGCTTATTTTCTTCTACTGAGAAGAAAGGCCCACTGAATTAAAGGAAGCTTCCTCCTAGGTAAATAAGATAGGAAACCTAACTACTGTAGGTTTCTGTGTATCTGGCTACTGTATACATAATGCATTCCCACTGCAAGTCTAAACGTTGCTTTATATGATATCTACAGCAAAAAATCAAACATGTTAAGTATCTGTAATATTACCTTGTGATTTGATATTTTTGATATTTTGTGAATAATTACTATTTTAATTTTAGACCCTCCATAGCTCAGTGGTACCGCATAACTACACAGAAACTGATGAAAATAAACATATTCCAGAAATGGTGGCCACAGAACTGGAAAAGAAACAAAGCAGCAAGAACAACCTTTTTTATTCACTTAAGGGTGATTCAGATTGCAATAGTAAGATTTATTTCTAACCAAATTAATGACTTGGATAGCTGAGACTGAAGTAAAGGCACTTCGCAGTATTGTATATGCCATGGAGGTTTCTCCTTCAGTTGGCAGAAGGTATCCAGGCTTATTTCAGAGGCAGGCTTATCTACTAGAATTGCCCAGTTTGGGGTAATTTTCTTTTCAATTGTCTTCTGCATCTCTTCGTACTCATATTGTTCAGACGTAGCTCACTCTAAAGATGCTTCTGGGCAGGAATAACAAAACTTTCGGCTCAGTAGACATGTGGAATTTTGCTGCAAAATAGTTGTTATAGGCTTGGTCATTCATAGAATTACTGTTCTACAGGTAATGCCAGTTACAGAACAGTGATTTACCATATAGGATGCTCCATACTACCCCACATAGATACTGTTCCAAACAAAGCACTGGGCTGCAGCTCCTTCCATCTTTCTTTTCTAAAAATGCATACAGCACACTGCAGGCAATAAAGATTATGCTGGGAGGCTCGCTTTTTGAAGCATGCCAGCTTCCTGTTTACTTTTTTTTTAATTGGAGCTTAGCAGGGGACAAGGGAGGTGTTTGTGGCACATTATTTTCAAGGGATCTTATTGGAGATAGCAGCTTTTTGAGGATGGATACAGACAGTCAGAAAGTGAGGGAAGACAATAGACAGACATTGTTAATTTCTTTAAGTTGACTTACCTTTGAACCCAAACCACATTCTCTCTAATGAGTCTTTGGATTTTCTATAATATTCTATATTATGTTTTCTATAATATGATATTAGTCCCCCTTTTTCCATGAATCAGGGTGGGCAAACTGATTATTGGGTTCTCTGAAGTAGGTGGGGCTGACATTGTCTGATCCAGTTTTGAAGAATTTGAGGAGAGCTGAAATGGCTTAAAGGTTAATTTCATTCGTAAAACCAGGAAGGAAGGTTGGTTGGTTGGTTGGTTGGTTCTGCCTGCTCTGGGGTTGTTACTGCCATAACTTTGCAGTTGTGGTTTTAGAAACATAAAGTGAGAAACTGGATGACCTTAAATTTAAATTCTTCTGTAGAAAGATTTCTCCACTCTCACTATATTAGTCATATTATAAGCCCCTATGAGTGGGGTGTCTCTTCTCACTGTGAAGATCTCTAAGATTATCAGGATTTCATAGGAAAAAAAAAATCAATACTCTAACCCAAATAAAGTAAAAATAAAAATCCATTCAGATGCTGATTGTTACTGATATAATCTTTATATAGGATTTTTTTTCCTCCTCTGTCTCACCTATCTTCTAGTTCAACAAAACAATGAACTGGAGACTCAACTTCTCATGAACAGTATTTGTGAAGAAAATTTGCAAGAGGTATATGTTAAAACCTTAAAGCCTTTTTCTTTCAAAACATAATGACATACAGTATAATGAATACTCTTCCTAGTGAAATCTAGCAGGCTTCTCATCCTGTTTTATTAGCTAGATTTTTTTCAAAGTTTGTTTTTGCTGTTTTGCTGAAATTGTGTCTTTCTATTGATTGTTTAATCTTAGATAATTTTTTTATACACTAAATATTTTTTTATTAAAATTGGATTATAGCTCAATGAGTATATTAAAAATCTAATAACAAAATTTTGACTTTTGATTTCAACTCCCAACTAATGATTATGCTTAAATCTTTCAATTTTAGAAGTTGCTGGAAGGTACTATCACAGTCCGTGAATTTTTCACACTTCTCCAAGTCCATGTTTTAATACAGATGCCTCGCCAGAGTCAGCTTCCGCTTAAGGTGTGTGTGTGTAAAATATTTGTGAGTGGTCCCAGGAGCTATGTAGTGATATGAGTAAGTATTTGATTTTAGTATTAAAACAAGCCTAGTGCTTTATATTAGATATTATTTAAGATTCATCAGTGTGCATACTGGACTTCATAGATCTCATCCAGCCATTAAAACAGCCTGCATCTTTATTAACGTTCAGTTCAGCCAAAGTTTAGTCCTATTGTGATAGTTCTAAAAAAGCCATTTTGGAATTTTGGCCTCTTTGGAATTGCTGTAGTTAAGAAAGAAGCAATTAGGTTTTGCTTCTGATTCAATTTTCTGCATTTCTGTTTTCTACATTCTAAACAGGAAAATTTTAATTATATTTCTTCTTAAGAAGCTATATATGTTTTTCTTCTCTATAGCACGCAGTCAACATAGCATCTATCCCAGAAGATGAGATTCTCAGCCAGTGCATCCATCATCCCAAATTACAAGTTTATAATGAAGATTGTCAAACTCTTGTAAAGACAATAGAAGAGTAAGATGTTTCCAATTTTTCTTTAGACCTTATTTTTATTAATATGTACTTAAAACTTGGTATGAATTGCAGTGTTACTGATATCAGTTGATCTCTTTAATGAGTACATTGTAATTCTGTCAGAAATTCTTATAAACAAAGATATTATAAAGTAGAACTGTGCATGAAATAGAAACTGTTTTGTTCTGGGCACAAATAAAGTTCTACTCATTTTGGACTGGCCATCCAAAGCATGGAAGGTTTTGATCTTTGCAGTTTTCAGCCAAAACAATATCCAGAGGGATCCTGGATTGATTTGATGGGATGAGTAGGACAAGACTGATGCATGCTGTTCCCTGTGTCCCCTCCTCCTCTTTTTCTTGACCTGTTCACCAGCCCACCAGCCCCAATCTTCACAGTCCTTTCCCTTTCCTGCCTTACCTCAGGCATTGCCAGTGTGCCAGCACAGCCTATCCCACTGACCTACCTGCACACTGATCTTTCCAGCACCTTCTCTCCCACTCCTTTTTCAGCCCTTGCTTCTACTGCCAGTATACAAAACAGATATACTAACCTGTTTCTTAATTCAGTGGTTTAAGCAGTAAGGAGCAGGCTTCCAGCATCCTATATTCCCTGCCTCTCCTCAGCTGCTGCCACTGATGTCCACACACATCATCACCAAGGAAACCCTTCAGTTTTGGCTTTTTTGCTGGAACACGTATGTTTCAGTCTAAGTCCAGAACAAAACAACCCTATTTTCAGTCTGTGTGCAGACCAAAGTGTCCAACACATGTTTCAGTTTGGGCATGGACCACACAAACCCAATTTTTCTGTGCATGAAATGTTTTGTGCCCAGAACAACATCCCTGTCATAAAGATTCTGGGTTTTTCTGCATTCATTAGAGAGCTAATAACTTGGATTTCTTCTCTCTATTTAGCTTTTTCTATATCCCATATTTGTGCCCACGGAGAAGTTCTGGTAGCTTCTCTAAAATGGGGGTAGGTGGAAAGCAGATATAAACCGTCGATAACTCACCACCTGTGGATTACTCACTATACTATGCAGCACACTAAGGCATTATACAAATAAAATCCCTGAGAAAAATCAAACAATTGTAATGCAGATACTAGAAATGATTTTTTAAAGGAAGTATTCCATAATCACATATGTGCTGCCCCACTAAAAGCCTGCTTTCTTGCTGTATAGTAGAATCCAGTAAAGAAGCCTTTATGGAAATCCTCAAGATTAGAGCTGATTACAAGGGTGATGTAATATGTCTATCAATAATAATCCTTGTTCCCTTCTGTGAATAGTTCTACAGTCTTTTTAGTGTTTGGACATGTAGGCAAAGCAGAAGTGAGTGAAAATACAGGTAATTATCTTTAAGCATTATGAGTGAAATCTAGCAGATCTGTGTAACAGAAAGTTGAGAGATCCAAGTAAGCTGTAGATCAACTAGACTGCTAGTTAATAGATGTTCAAGATGTTGCACAACAGCAGAACCTCTTGGAAGCAAGCTATTTTTCTTTAGAAAGCTTTATATGGATAATTAAATAGAGAAGGGTCCCCAAAGCTCTTGTAAGCTGTTTCTTTCCATATTACGGTATCTGAAACATTTCTTTATAAACGTCTGAAAATCTTGCAGTGATACTGCAGGAAACGTTAGTAGAGCCACCCTTTATTTTACTGGATCTCAGCCAAGGTAGATCAACCAGCTGGCCAGGGGCGTTAGGACACAAGACAACAGACAATGAACAAGAGGCTGGAATTGAGAATCCGGCAGACTGGGGGTTTGAAGCACCGATGAACTGCAGCACGATAAAGCAAGCCAGGCAGTCTTGAGAACATCGAGATAGAGATTATAGCAAATTAACTGACCATCCCTTCCTAACCGTCCCAGGATATAATTAGGCTATTAGGGATCCCTAAATGGTGAATGGTGGGCCCCTTCAGGTATGAGAGACGTGAGAGGGTGCCCAGGTTTGGATGGGTAGTGCATGAACACTCACCTTCTTGAGTGAGAGGCAAGAGGTGAGGAGTAGTGGTTGGGTAGCCCCCCTGCTGACTAGTGAGAGAAGCCGAGGGGGGGGCACAGTGTGTGAGTGTGGGCAGTGGTTGGGCTTTACCAGTGCTGAGAGCGTGAGCTGGTGCACTGGGGGGGCCCACCATTGCCCTGTGATTGAGTTGTGTGGTTGTGTGAACGAATGGAAGGGTCCCTATCCTTAACCAGCGATCTTAGGAGTCCAGGAGTGGGGGCTAATGGACCTCGAGATCCCGGGGGTTGTAGGGCGAGGCAGGTGATTGAGGTGGTGACAGGTAGGGGACGATATGACGGGAGCCAGAGGGCGGGTCATCATAGAGGAAGACGCCCCCAGTGCTTGTTACCTGTGGCGTGTTCCGGCCCTCTGTGCTCAAACCCGGGCCCTGGACAGTGGACTCGTGGTTGTCCTGACTTTCGGCTGCTGCTCTGTAACGCCAGGTCAATAAACAACAAGGCCCCCCTCATATGTGACTTGATCACAGAAGCGGGGGCAGACCTGGCATGTATTACTGAAACCTGGCTGGGTGTTGAAGGAGGCGTTGCTCTTTTGGAGATATGCCCAACTGGGTTTCGAGTCTGGCATCAGCCGCAACCTCAGGGCAGGGGAGGAGTGGGGGCTGTTGTCATCCGAGAATCCCTAGTGGCCGTCAGGGGCCCTGCTCCACAAGTGGCCAGGTGTGAGACCCTGTTCTTCAAGCTGGGTTCTCGAGAACAGTTGGGAGTTCTGCTACTGTACCAGCCTCCCTGTTGCGTAGCGACCTCCCTGCCTGAGCTGCTGGAGGCCATCTCAGGTTTGGCAGTGGAGTTCCCCAGGCTTATGTTGTTGGGGGACTTCAATCTGCCTTCCTTGGGGCGGGCCTCGGAAGCAGCCTGGGAGTTCATGGCTACCATGGCAGCCATGGGCCTGTTCCAGATTATTCAGGACCCAACTAGAGACAGTGGCCTCACCCCGGACCTAGTTTTCTTGTCGGAGCAGTGGCAAGATGATCTGAGGGGAGAATTACAGCTTTCCCCTTTGTCAGGGTCATGGATCATGCCCTGGTGGCCTTGAGATTCTCTCGTGCCGCCCCCCTCCGCAGGGAGGCAGGACCCATTCGATTGATCCGCCCCTGGCGACTGATGGACCTGGCTGGGTTTCAGAGGGAGCTGGGGCTTATATCCGAGTTTCTCCTGCACAGTCCAGTGGAGGCCCTGGCTGCTGCCTGGAATAGGGAGGCAGCCAGAGCCTTGGACAGGATCACGCCTGTGCGGCCTCTCTTGCCAACTCAAACCCGGCACTCCCCGTGGTTTACGGAGGAGCTCAGGGTTTTGAAGAGGGTTAAGAGACGCCTAGAGCGCCGCTGGAAGAAGACAAAAGCCGAACCTGTAATGATTGCCTATTCTGACATACTCAGCCTCACAAGCAGGTTCTTAATGAAAACTGATTTATTGAAAGAATAGTGTGCAAATACAAAGAAAGCTGAAAATGAGCAAAAGCGCGCCAAATACAAACTAAAAACCCTCGCTTCAAACCCGGTTCCGCCCTCGCTCCCGCTTAGCAACCACCCCCTCCCAGGTGTTAGCAACAGTTGCCCACATTGGCCTGAGAAAGTAACCTTGAAGACATTCCATAACCCAAACATACATTCCACAGTTACAGTAATGAGATTACAGCCTGGCACGGCTGGAAATCTCCACTCTGCAAACACGTATCAGGAAAGCGACATGCGAAACGTTACGATGTATTCAGAACATCGGAACGATGAACATGACAGAACCCGACCAAACACAAGCTAGAGCCGCGATTAAGGCCTACCTTGTGGCAGTAAGAGCAATGAAGCGCCAGTACTTCTCTGCTCTTATTGCATCTGCAGATTGCCGCCCGGCGGCCCTGTTTAAGATTACCCGATCACTTTTAGGGAAAGGGGAGTCAGATTTCCATCTACAGGGCCATGCGGAGGAATTTTTGTGGCACCTGCAGGATAAAATCGCTCGGATCTGGACCAAGTTAGACTCCAAGCGTGAGACAGAGTCGGAGGAGATACCCAGGGAACGTACTTACCAGGTTATCTGGGACCAGTTCAATCCTGTTGAACCCGAGGAAGTGGACAGGATCCTTCAGACTATAAATGCTACCACATGCCAATTAGATCCATGCCCCTCCTGGCTGGTGAAAGCAGCACAGGAGGTGACATGTGGCTGGGTCCAGGCGATGGTAAACACATCCTTGAGAGAGGGGGTGTTCCCAGCAGCCTTTAAGGAAGCGCTAGTGTGCCCCTTCCTCAAGAAACCATCGCTGGACCCTACTATACTGGACAATTTTCACCCAGTCTCCCACCTCCCCTTTTTGTGGAAGGTGGTTGAGAAAGTGGTGGCTTTGCAGCTCCAGAGGATTCTGGATAAAACGGATTATCTAGACCCCTTTCAGTCAGGTTTCAGGCCCGGTTATGGGACAGAAAGGGCATTGGTTGCACTTATGGATGACCTCTGGCGGGAGCGAGATGGAGGCAGTGCATCCATCCTTGCTCTTCTTGACCTCTCAGTGGCTTTCGATACCATTGACCATAGTACCCTTCTGGACTGACTTAGGGAGTTGGGGGTGGGCGGTGTAGTTCTGCGCTGGTTCACCTCCTTCCTCCAGGGTTGGTCCCAGTCGGTGTTGATAGGGAGCGAGAGATCCAGCCCGCGGCCCCTCCTTTGTGGGGTGCTGCAGGGTTCTGTACTCTCTCTGCTCCTTTTTAACACCTACATGAAACCACTGGGTGAGATCATCCGTCACTATGGGGTGAGGTATCATCAATATGCAGATGATACCCAGTTATACATCTCCATCCCGGGTGAAGTAAGTGATGATGTGGCGCCCTTTCCGAGTACCTGGGGGCTGTGTGGGCCTGGATGGGGGACAACAGGTTGCGGCTGAACCCGGGGAAGACGGAGTGGCTGTGGATTAATGGCTCCTCGATTTCTGGGAAATTGTCATCTTTAATTCTGGATGGGGTTGCACTGCCCCAGACAGACCCGGTGCGTAACTTGGGGGTCCTCCTGGACTCACGGCTCCTGCTTGAAGAGCAGGTGGCAGCCATGGCTAGGAGGGCCTTTGTGCAACTTTGTGTTGTGCGCCAGTTACGTCCCTTCCTGGAGTGAGAGTCCCTTCGAACGGTCACTCATGCCCTGGTTATCTCCCATATAGACTACTGCAATGCGCTGTACATGGGGCTACCCTTGAAGAGTATCCGGAAGCTACAGCTGGTGCAAAATACAGCTGCGCGGGCGATCTTGGGTTTCCCAAGATCAGCACATGTCACTCCTTTGCTCCGCGAGCTGCATTGGTTGCCAGTATGCTTCCGGGTCCAATTCAAGGTGTTGGTTATCACCTTTAAAGCCCTGCATGGCACGGGTCCAGGTTACCTAAGGGACCGTCTCCTCCCCATCACATCAGCCCGTCCCACCCGGTCGTATAGAGAGGGTATGCTACGGACCCCATCTGCAAGAGAATTCCATCTGGCGGGGTCCAGGAGGTGGGCCTTCTCTGCAATAGCACCTGCCCTTTGGAATATCCTTCCCCCGGAAGTGAGATTAGCTCCCTCCCTCCTGGACTTTAGGAAACAGCTAACGACCTGGTTCTGTAATTATTCCTGGGGCGGGAGGGAGAGTAGCCATTTTTGGGGATGGTTCGTTTCTTAGAAGAACCCAGTTCTGCCTGCAAATCATAAAGAACTTTTAACCATCAAGGTTTTTATTATATTTATTTTATCTGTATTATAGGGTTTTATAGTTTTATATTTTTATCTATCTTTTATTGTAAACCGCCCAGAGTCCCTTTTGGGAGATGGGCGGTGATAAATTTGATTAATAAATAAATAAATAAATAAGGTGTTTCTGCTTTTATATGTTTCTGCTTGAGTTTTAGAGGAGGTTTAGTTGTCATTATCATCTTGTAATCAAGATATGTAGCTAATACACTTCCCGTCTTTTAGAACTGCTGCAGCAGTTCTAACTAACAGAAATAGAAACCTATCTGCAGACTTTATTTATTTATTTATTTATTTATTTATTTATTTATATTTCAGATTAAAACATCATGCAGCTGACCAAGATAAACTTCTGGTGAACGTGCATAAAAGTTTATGGGAAGTAATGAGAACTTGTTCAAATGAAGAGGTATAGACAACTGACTTGTTCTGCTTAATTGTAGCTATTAGGATATGTCAATATCCTACCTTCATTTATGAATATTTGGCTGTTTCTTCACTGCTGTTTGTATAAGAATTGCTCCTATATGCTCACTTTAAAAAAAATTATTTAAAAGAATATAAATGAAAAAAGTATAAATAAAAGAGAAAGATGTAAGAAAACAAAATAGAATGTACAGATAGTTAGCTTTTTAGGAGGTAACTAAACTAAACTCTTTTTAGGAGGAATGGTATTTTAATCCTCTGTAAATACAAAAATAAATTCCTTTTACTTTTATTGTTCACCAGATGCGAAATTTAGATGCTTACAATAGGTCTTGCAGAAGCAGACATTTCTACCAATTCCACAAAGTTCTGCCAGATTCTCAGAAAAAAACACTACCAAGGATAAGGAGGTTTCATTAAACGGGATAGGCTATAATGTTGAAGTGAACGCGGAGGTATCCTTAGAAATTGAACAGAGGCTTGTGAGGACCTGTTCTTCCCAAATCCTCTACACCATAAAGTTAATTCAGCAGATTCCACCAGCTCATTTTGTACTATTTTCAGGAATTCAGAAGAACTGTTTTGGAAAAGGTAGATGAGAAGATTTGTTTCTGATAGTTGTTTGGTGTGGCCTAAATTTGAATTCAATCCATTGTGACTCTAGCATGCTGCTGGTGAATTATCAGCTAAGGAAAATGTTTAATTTTACTGCAGTTGAGAGGCTTTGGCACTGAACTGAACAAAATGAAATCCTGTTTCACCAAGAAAAGTAAAGTTCTTGCTCACAAAGGAAAAGCAAAATTATATGTGAAGTTGGTGCACCATGCAAAGGTAAATTGTTTAAGGTATCCAATGAGATATAACTGTTGACAATTTTAATTATTAAGAATTCTATTTTTTGTATCATACCCTCTTTATGAGCTGTCTTCTTTTTTTCTCCACTATGCAATTCTATAAGATAGGATGGTCTGAAATATAATAGCTTGTTCCCAGAAAAACAAACAAAGCACATTGTGGCTTAACATTCAGTATAATCCAGGCTGCTGACTATTCCAAGGTGAAATTTATATCTGAACAGGGATTTGAATTCAAGTTGTCCTGTCCCAAATCAAACATGACTTGGGTAAATTCAGAACTCGCAAATAATACGTAATATAGCTCAATATTCCCCAATAGAATTTTTCCCTATTCTTCTTGTTTTGACATAATTGGGACTACTATTTTTTAAATAGTTTTTATAAACAATAAAATAGAGATTCACAATTCATGTAGATGAATTGTGGGATACTAGTTGCATCTAAACTTAAACTTGCAATGATATAATGTGGGTGGCCTACTACAATTACTAGCATTGTTCAGTATTACACGGCTAGCTTTTCTCTCCCTAATAGCACAAAACCCATTCTAATCTTCTCATACAAAGAACGTAACAAAAAGAATAACAAATGCTTCGTTTTCTTAATTTTTAGTATGTCACTAAGTACAGTAGACTCTCAGTTAATTGGCACCCATGGGGATTGGTAGATGCGGGATAAATGCAGTTTCTGGTTGCTTGAGAGTTACTATTACACCCTAACACCCACCAGATGGCAGCAGAGAGATACAGATTTTTTTTTGCCGTTGCTTGAGAGTGCCAGTTTTTTTCCGGTTCGATTTTTGTGCCAGTTGCTTGAGAGTGCCGGTTGCTTGAGTTCTGGTTAACTGAGAGTCTACTGTAGTATATTCCATGGTGGACATTACCATTTTCATTTGGCATACGATAAAGAGACTAGAGACCCTGATTATGCTGCCATTAAATATGTGTATGTGTCAGATCTGTCCTTTGGTTGATACATGACCCAACACATTATGTAGTAATTGAATTACATTTTTTATTTTGGAGTTAGCAATCAAACTATATTAGATGGCATTGTCAAGATTAACTTTAGACGTACTATAATATAAATATTACATTACAAATAAAAATTATGTTCTAAATGTCCTTTATTATATAAGCTGCAATGTGAAAAACTACAATCAAGATTAGCTAAAATGGATGAACTTCTGAAAGAAATGGATAGCTGTCTTTTTGCTCTGGAGACAGGTACAACTTCAAAACTTTTAGACAATTTGGTTTTCTTAAAGAGTTACTATCAGTTGCTTACTTTCCTTAATTTAGACACAAACCTCTATTACATGTGGACAACCCATGGTCTCCATAAAGTTTTGTGCCATAGCTTTTATTTATATTTTCTTTATCAACTAGAGAAGGCAAAAGAATTATTCCTGTATAAAATTATATTTGGCAGGCTTAGAACATACTACAGTATTTCTTCTACCCCAAACAGAGGGAGCAAACAAGTGGGGAGAGGAATAGCAATAGGTTTTGAAGGACTTAGATGCATTATAAATTTGATGTTTTAATCTCATCCCTGTTTGTACTAGATACTTAAAATTAGTCTGGAACTCAAGTATTATAAAAATACTGTTTCTGAATGACATTTCCCACTTTATCATTAATGCATTATACAAATAATCCACAGATGCCGCACTTAGTTTAAACAAATTATCTTACTAAATTTGTACAATTCTATGACAGACAAGAATGAGAAACAATTGAAAAATCATGACCCCTGTTTATTTAATCTGAGTTGTAGTATGCTGATTAATTTTCACAGTGTTTTATTGATGCTAATATAATTGATTGATAGGGTGACTACAATGTGATTTTTCTTTTATAATTTGTCAAACTGATATTATTTTTAAAAAATAACAGCAATGTCAAGAAAAAGATATGCAGCTAGATGCTGACCTGCAAAATGAACATTCTGATTGTAGCACCTTTGGCTTCTCTGTATATTATTAATGACAGATGAACTAACTTATTTATAAGTGGAACATCCTGAAGTTAGTTTCTGTGTTGCAGTGATATAAATGTACACCAATCCTCCCAAAACCCATGCAATGTGATCACCTGTTGGAAGTTTTCTTTTTTTTTTTTCTCAGAATGATATCAATCTGTAGGCACAATATAGTAAAAATAAAAGCTGTATCTATAATTTATTCTTACCTGAAACGTTTTAGCATTTCTGTTTTCTCTTTAAATAAAACTACCCAATTTCTGGGATATAACTGAAACTTCAAAATTGGAAGCATACTGTCCTATCTTAAAGCGAAGAAACATGCTGAGACAGTATCTTGGTGTCTAGTGTTTATTGTCCTACTCTACTAGACAGAAAATTCTGCCAAACTGAAAGGCCGTGGGAAATCTTCACAGATAAACTCAAGAATCAAGGCAGGTCTGCTCTAAGTTTCTTCGAAGGAAAGTTCAAAGCCTCTAAACTACACATGCGTTTTTCCCCATGGATAGGGGCCCCCTCCTGCTCACCATCAGTATTCATGACACATATTACTTTAAAAAATGCATTTCCTACTAAATTGTCTGATACATATGTTATAGTTTTGGATTACATGTCCTTGTTAAACATTACCTGATGTTTAGAAACTGCTATTCTGGATGATCCTGAGTTGGATGCCAATTATGCCACTGCAGAATATGAGTCCAAAATGACACACATTGAGAAAGGTAAGCAGGCTTTCTTTAAAGGTAAAGTTTTCCCTTGACATAAAGTCCAGTCGTGTCCAACTCTAGGGGGCGGTGCTCATCTCCGTTTCTAAGCCTTAGAGCCGGCGTTGTCATAGACACTTCCGGGTCATGTGGCCAGCATGACGACTCAGAACGCCGTTACCTTCCCGCCGAAGCGGTACCTATTGATCTACTCACATTTGCATGTTTTCGAACTGCTAGGTGAGCAGGAGCTGGGACTAGCAACGGGAGCTCACCCCGCCGCGCGGTTTCGAACCGCCGACCTTCCGATCAGCAGCTCAGCGGTTTAACCCGCAGCGCCACTGCGTCCCTGGGAGGCTTTCTTTAATTAAATGATATAAAATATTTGGAATTAATTTTGAATAGATGATGGTGACATTTGTAATAAAAGGTAAAGGTAAAGGTTTCCCTTGACGTAAAGTCCAGTTGAGTCTGACTCTAGGGGGTGGTGCTCATCTCCGTTTCTAAGCCTTGGAGCCGGCGTTGTCCATAAGGACCCGTCCGTGGTCATGTGGCCAGCATGACTGCACGGAACGCCGTTACCTTCCCGCCGAAGCGGTACCAATTAATCTACTCACATTGGCATGTTTTCGAACTGCTTGGTGTGCAGGAGCTGGGACTAGCAACGGGAGCTCACCCCGCCGCGCAGATTCGAACCGCCAACCTTTCGATCGGCAAGCTCAGCAGCTCAGCGGTTTAACTTGCAGCACCACCGCGTCCCTGACATTTGTAATAGTGTTCTGTAAAAAAATGTTTCAGGCCTACAAGACCATTGGGCTCCATTATTGCTTAAAAATAAAGATTATACTATTTTAATAGGATTCCTCCTGTGATTATATTGGTTTTATGATTCCTCAGCACAGAAATATTTTATATACTATTATTGTTTGACTATTTTTGCTGTTTTAATCTTGTTTACATATGGTAGAATTGTAAACCATTCAGAATCTCTTGATGATTGGAACATCATACAAACCTGGTAAAATAAACTGTGATGACATTCCTACATGGAGACTACCATAAAGTAGTATTTGAGGTACATGAAATCTACTGGTGCCTGTCTGCTAGTAGAATGTGCATCACTAGCCAGAATTTACCTTTCTGACAGCCGATCAGGAGTATGCTTTGGATAGCTGGATCATGTCATGTTCAATGTTGCTCGTGTTCTGAAAAGCTGTGGTTGGTTTTACCCCCTAATATATGTACATTTGGGTTATATGCTATGAACCAAATGCTTCCAGGATCATCATGATCAGATTCATGTACTCTTTTTCAGGCCAAAGCCTACATTTAGTGTTTTCCTGGCATGCCAGAAGGACACTGCAAAAGGTTAAGGGCCAGGACAAAAACTGAGCTTAAATGTAACTAAATACAGTTAATATAATCATTTCCAATATATTTAAGAATTATCCTCTTCAATTAAATTAAAAATTACAGTTTGTTTTACCCAGTTCTTAATCCATGACTCCAATTGCAATACATTATACCAAGATATTTTACTCTGTCCAAATATTCCCTTTATATCCTCTTTATTAGATACTTTACTTAATCAATCCTTTGATCTTAATACCCCAGCTCACTCCATATCGTTTATTAATCCTGCCTTAAGATTCTCTGGGAATTTTTCTAAATCTACAATTCGAGTCAATAGTGATATTCCTGGACTAAATATTTTTATTTTTATACCAAATCTGTAAAGTAGCATTACTTATGGGTTTTTTTATTTCACTAAAACGTTTTTTGTTTTGTATAAAAAGAAAACAATCCTTATCACTTATCTCCCCTAACTCCATTTCTCCCCAGATCAATTTTTCTGGTCCATATATCATATTAGGAACATATCTCATTTGATTAGCTATATAGTACATATTAATATTTGGAATACCTAACCTTCCTTCTTTCTGGGATACATACCATAACTTTTTATTTATTCTTGATTTTTTATCTCCATTACAAAAATTACAGTTTGGCAAGAACATTTCAATGGCTCTGAGGCCTGTGCATAAAGTGTTGCATGAGAGCACTGCAGGATGCAGTGTGTGTGTGTGTGTGTGTGTGTGTGTGTAGGACAGTCATACCCAAATTGTTTCCATGTAATCATTCAGTTCAAGGCGCTTCCACATAAGATTATGTACCAATTTGAAACCAGTTCTGGATCTCTCGTCCCACAGGAGATGTTGGTTGCCTTAAGCAGCTGAACTGATGTATTACTGGCTTACCTGCATTGTATTTAAGTATAGCAAAATTAATATTTCCTTTGAAATGCTGCAGCTGTTGATTTTGTGGATGGTCTGTTTTCTTGTCTGCAGAAACTGTTACCTCACCTGGCTCCTAAGCTTCAGCTGTCCTAGCAGATCTTTCAAGATTTGCATGTCCCCTGCCCCCTTTAAGAACCACTCAGAATTTTTTTGCAATGACCAGACAAACACATAAAATATGAAGTAAGAATATGCAGGCAATTTTATTTATTTTATTTCCCTTGCAGTGGGGAAAGTGAAATAACCTTTTTCTTTCCAGGTCCTGCAGCAGTTTAGGATGGGACACTTGTTCTCAGTATTGTGCAAAATTGGCAGCCACGAATACAATTGCAGATTAGCTTCACCTACTTTTGAGGGATTGGAGAGTGGAAATTACAGCAGTGTGGAAGTATCTATAACTTTGTTTTAGGAAGAAAAATGGGACTGTTTGGGACCAGACCTGCTGAATTAGAATGAACAGCTATGCTTGTACTCTATTTCTGGATTTTTGATGTATTTTTCTTCATTTTTAGAGCTAGAAAACTACAAAGCCCAAGAAGACATTCTTCAAAGGTAATATTTAGCAGTCAAATGATCCATATTTACAACCTGTAAAATATATATGTTTTTAATACTATTTTATCCACATGTTGCATTCTTACAGAAATCAATCAGATCTCAGAGATCAAAAACAACAGATAATTGCTGAAATCAACCATCTTCAAAGATACGCAAGAAACTGTCAAGAACTTACAGAGAAATACAAGTAAGTAAATTAAAGAGAATTTTACTGTAATGATATTCACCATCCAATTAGTTCTGTCCCAATATATGCTGTCCCTATTTGGAACTTAACTGTGATTACAAGACAGGGTCTCATTTGACAGGGAATTGTCTAAAATTTAATTTTAGTTTTAATTTTAATTTTTGTTTCATGACTGCTATTCACTCTAATTCAGGGCTGATGTAGTATAATTTCTCCCTTTAAAAGACTACCTGGTAAAAAATAAAAGCTATCTAGGAAAATAAAACTCATGCGTTTTCGAATTCTGGTTAAAATACCAAGTTCTCTGTTTCAAGAGTATTTGTGTGTGTGTGTAGGGAACTCTCTGCACAGTTTTGAAGTTAAGTGATCAGCGTTATGATATCAGTTAACCTAGCTGATTTAATCTTAAAATTAAAGAGACATTGCTATTGGTAGAAGTTCTCTCCTAATCTGTAGAAGTCTGAGGCTTTGGGATTCTCCTGCTTTCTTCCTGGAATTTTATGAGAAGGTTCCTCTTCCATTTGGAACCTATATTTTCTTCACTTTTCTTCCCCAAGAAAAAAGTATCTTAAAGAAATACAGAACTGATTAGTAGCACTAGCAGCCTAGTCTAGAAGCACTTTACCACTTTTCAAAAGTGGAGAGAGCATTAACAGCAAATATTAATACATGTGCATGTCTTGTCTTTCCAAATGTTTCCTCTTTAATTAACCTGTGATTATGTAATGTTTTCTTCTTGCAGCTTCTCTGAGTGGGTAATGAAGGAATGGAATGATCACCAGGCAGTGTTCACGTTCCTTTATGATTCTATTGAGCTCACTGTTGGACTTAAATGTCCCTTAGGTAAGCTGCAAAATAGCAGGAACTCTTACCTAGCTTATACAGCACTACTATGCGAAATATTTATGTTAAAATTATTTGAGTTTAACTGTTCGTTGTGGCTGTTTTTTGGCTATTTGGTACCACTGTTTTGTGAAATTATGTTTTTATTGTAATAAATTACCATCAGTGCTACATTTGCACTAGAAGGATAGGTTGTAAATACTGAAGGATCAGCCTGTGTCTAAACAGGACAACTTCAGATTAGGGTAGAGGCTTACATGATCAGTTGTCTCTCCATATAACTATTCCTCAACATCAACAACATGCATAGGAGGTTATCCAGTTTACTCATGGATGTATAAATCTGATACATACAACACACTAAGCCATAGTATTTGTCATACAAACTCTATACATTACTAGAAATGGAGTAGCCCAAACCTCATTTTGAGATACTCTTCACTCTGTGTGTGCTTTTTCATAGATGATGCTACTTTCAGAAACAAGTTCTCTTGGGAGATTGTTAGTCTGAATTTTGAATCATTATTGGATGGTAAGGCTGCAATGTTTTATGATCTTAAGGAATTTCCAACTCTTAGTGTGAAACATATTGCTGAAATGGAAGGAAATAGGAAAAGCAAGCTGATATAAGGAATCTTTGCTTTCTCATAAATTTTAATTATATTTAAGACAGCCAGTCTGGTGTAGCGGTTAACGCACCAGGCTGGAAACTGGAAGACTGTGAGTTCTAATCCCATTTTAGGCATGAAGCCTAAGTGACTTTTGGCAAGTCACTCTCTCAGCCCTAGGAAGGAGGCAACGGCAAGCCACTTCTGAAAACATTGCCAAGAAAATTTGCAGGGACTTGTCCAGGCAGTCACCAGGTGACTCAAAGGCACCCCCCGAAAAAGTTTTGTTTAGATAGTAATCAGTCTACAGTCAAACTATTAACAATAGACAAATAACTCTTAAAGCAAAGGTAGTAATGCATATCAAATTCAGTTAAGCTACTAAAGTAATTTAGAAGAATTTGTTGTTGATCAAGTTCAGCTTTTCTTGGATTCTTAAAGTAGCTAAAAAAAGTAGGAAACAGGTGATAAATATTGCCAACATAGGATGTTGGATGTGAAAATAGCATTAATGCAGGGCTGGATGTAGCAATTTAAATCAGCATGGGATTCACTCAGGGTTAGCTGAACTCTAATACAGGGCTCGTATCAGTTTTGCTGGTATCTGTGGCTTTTATTCTAAAAAGGCAAATCTATCTTTGGCCTGTGCTACTTTTAGACTGCAGGTGGATTAACTATTTTTTTAGTGGTCAGCTAATTAGCATAACATGAAATGATTTGAATATAACTGAATTTCTCATAATAATTTGTTACTTTTGCTTGGTGGTTTTTACAGAAACAAAAGCTTTGCCTACTGCAAAAATTGTGCATAAGCTCATCTTTCAGTTTATTGATAGTCAAAATTCATGGCAAGAGAAATGCTCAACAGTGTATCACCTTTCTCAGGTAAGGAAGCTAATTATAAGGAAGCCTAGAATTTGTACATTAATATAGAGTAAAGCAGACATGAGAGCAAAGCCCTTAAAACTGTGTCCTAAATCAAATTTATTATCTGCTGGTTTACTTTCCAGAAGCTTGTGGGATAAATAAGGAAGTTAGAAATTTATAGTGAAGTGTATACCTTCTTGGAAAAACTGTGGGTATTACTCTAATGGATAATTATGGGTTGGAGTATTACTCTTTGGCTTAGTAGCAGTGGCACTTATCTGCTTGATTGCCTTTAGTTATTTAAAGAAGCAAAGTAATGCATTTTTCTTATAATTTACTTTATTGTTCTACATACTGCTTTGAGAGTGCTTTTAAGGTAGAAAAGCCATACATTACAATATACTGAGCCATATATTACCATAACGGGTTAGTTCCAGGCACTTATTTTGCCAAGAGACAACTGCTATCAGGAGAATTCAAAAAGCATAAACTAGGAGGGAGGCAGAGGTAGCCAATTACCAGTTCCCAATGCACTGCAACCTCTGCTACTATTTTCCACATATTCCAGAGAGTGGAGATGGTGATGATGATGATGATGATGATGATGATGATGATGATAGAATACTGCAGGAGGGAAGACTTACCAGATATTCTTCATGAATTTTACAAATAAAATTCCTCTGTTGGATTAAAAGCCTTCTACAGATAAAAACAACCCTTCCATTCATGGGAAGCAGAACCCAGATCCAAGCACAATCAGATCATTTGTAAAATCGTAACTTCTTAAATGCTACACTGAACTTAAATGCAATTTAAAATAAAAGAGTGTAGTGTTTGTCATAATTCTTACGTAATGTGGATATTTGGTTCCCATCTTTAAAATGTGTGACCTCAGAATTTGGTTGCTTTTCTTTGTTGAGAGAGGCACATTTAGAAGGAAATGTGTTACTAGAACTTTATTCATTAAAAAAAGGTGATTCCTAGCATTCTAAATGCCTTTCCCACTCACTGCATTACTGCACAGTCACAGTAATCCTTGATATGAGGCACAGCAGTGAGTGGCGTATTTATTCCAATATACACCTTTCAGACTCCTCAGTTCTATTGCCCCAAACAAGGTTTTATTGTCTGGAATGAATTCCAACTGTATCACTTCTTCTCTAGCAAACAAAACATCTCAGAGTATTTTCTTGTCAGTTCTTTTTGTATCACCTAATGACCCATCCAGAACAGCAGATCTTTCATGTTCTGTTGTTTGTAGGTCTTCAAACTCCTGCTGGTTATATACAGTATATAATGTTCATGAAAGCTTCATGATATTCCAGCAGTTCAGCTGAAACAGGAAAATGAGAGTGATTATAGAGTTTTGTTTCTTTTTAATTTGAAGCTTGGCTAGACAATAATTGGAAGCGATTCAGAAAGTATGCATTAGGGATCTTTTTAAAGTCCATTTTTGACAAACCACATTTTCTTGAAAATCTATGTATTAGGATGTCATGATTACTTTTGTTTTGATTGTTCAACCAGATGCTGCAAGATCTCTCTCTCGTGGTGAACCGCTGTCAACTTCTAGGAGAAGAGATAGAGTTTCTGACCAGATGGGGTGGAAAATTTTATCTGCTGAAGACCGAAGTGAATGATACAAAGCAAGTGCTTGTCTAATCTAGTTCTATTCATATGTTTGGTACACTATAATTGAAAAAGCCTCCCCAGTCTGTAAATATTTGTTATAACTCAAATTATTCCATAGTTTTGTGCTTAACTGGTTAACACTGAATTTTTACAATGGTAATTTTTAAAATGAGAGCCAGTTTGGTGTAGTGGTTAAAGGCACCAGGCTAGAAACCAGGAGGCCGTTGAGTTCTAGTTCTTGCCTTAGCCACAAAGTCAGCCAGACAAAAGTCAGTCACTCTCCCTCAGCCCGAGAACGGAGGCAACGGCAAACCACTTCTGAAATTGCTGACAAGAAAACTGCAGGGACTTGTCCAGGCAATCACCAGGAGTCAAGACTGACTTGAAAGCAGCAAAATAAAATAAAAAGTTCAACAATTTTCTGTAAATAGTTTTCAAGGAGTGTAATAGGAACAAAAATGTACAGTTATCCAATAAGGTATATACATTACAAAACAAAAACACAGTAATTAAAGAACAGAGAGAAATTCAAACAATGGACTCAGGAACCCAATTAAAACGAATAGTAAACAAAATAAAAAATGTTATTAAAATAAAATTAGACAGGCAGCTTTAAAAAAAGCACACCAAGCAAACAGATCTGACAGTTGTTTTTTTAGCAGTGAAGCTTTGAAAGATCTTAGTACTCACACGCAATCTCTGTATGTAGGTATACCATGAGAAAAACATCTAATAAGAGTTTTTGTTAGCAGTTATTTTCAGTTATTTATGATGATAATTTGTACACCACCCCTCACTGAATTATTATGGAATATTCTTCCAATCGGACACAACAATAAAAACAAAATTAAAACAATAATATATTAAAATATCTGCAAGGTATATTTACTAAGGAACAGACAAGTAATTTAGTTTCTGACCATTTATGGCTCTCGAATACTTATTTAAAGTGTCTCTGGAGATAAACTGGAAGCAAATAAAGTTTGTTAAGAACAAGCAAGCAAGCTTCATAAAAAGAGGTACCTGCTAATAGTCCATTGGCTACATTCTAGAACATCTGAAGTTTCCAATCATTTTTCAAGGGCAGCCTGTTTATAATATGTTATACTAATGAATCCAGGATATTATTAAATCATGATAAGTAGCTATGTCATTCTGTTCTAGGAGCGGCACAGCCAGCACACCGTCTGAAACTTGGCCATTTGAACATTCAGTGAGAAAGGATGTAAAGTAGTCTTTGAGAGAGAACAAGTTCAGTATCACTGTTGTCCAGAAGATGAAGTTACTGCAAATAGGCTGAATCCAGCTTTATCTATTAGTTTTCATTTGCTAAATTATTAATTTAGATTCCAGTTCAGATTATTACCATATCACTTGGTTTAGATGAAAGATAAAGATATCCAGGTTCACATTTTTTCAACCTAAATCTGATTGCCTCTCCCAACCATTTCATATGGGTGCTGAGGAGCTTTGTTTGGGTAGTGGCATATAGTATGTAACTATTAACTTTATATATCTCTTTTTTCATATGCAGAGTAAGCCTATTGTTCTCCAGTTCTATGCCTCTTGCAAAGTTTGAAGTCGAACTCTCTTTATCTGCCAGTTATCCAACATCTCCAATAGCTTTCACTATCCAAAAATGCACAGGCAACCTTGGGTGAGTAAAACAAAGATGAATGTCTGTGGGTAATAATATTTACTCTGCTTTTGTGAAAAGGTTTGATTAAGCGAAATGTTATCTTAATCAGCTTGTATATATGCATTTTCTGTTCTCAGCCATGAGGAAATTTCTGTGGTTTTGTCCAGCATTCCAGTGGGAGCCAACTATTTGAAGAGAATGGTCCATCAGATTCATTGTAAGCTGTTCCAATATCCTTCAGCAATTCCAGAAGATAAAAGAGCAGCTGTCCAATAGTTTGTTCTTCTAGAACACTTGGGGAAAATACCTGATGTCAGCTAGCAAGCGTGCAGTATTGGAGTGATTAGATCTTTGTTTAAACTATTAAAAAGCAGAAATATTTAACCTTTCTTCTACAAACTTTACTGAAAAATTGTCATGTGGTTCCTCTATTGTTTCTATTTCTTTTCTGTATTTTTCAGTAGTGCTTTGTGCTGTCTTTTATTTCTGAGAGACTATTTTGTAATAGAAGAACGAATATTGCAGTTCAGTTCCAGTAGTTGGTGTAGTTTCAAAACTTAAATACTGCAATACAAAGGAGCCCAATATAAGTAAGAGGAGCTTTTGAGTCCTCTGTATTAAGCGCTTAAATAATTGAACATTGGATGTAGAATACCAGATCAGTCTCATGTTTTAGAAATGTATCTATTTGATCATAGGATGTACTAAAGTTTTATTTCATTAAGCTGACTGAGGGAACTCTTCAGTTTCAGAGACAACACCAGTTAGAATTATTAGCATGCATCTTTGTGCAGGCTCATCTTGTATCTGTAATGTTGATATTCCTATAACAAAACTTACAGGATTTTTCCCTTGCTAATATATTGTTGGTAGACAAATTACGTTTATATGTAAATTATATAGCATGTTGAAATGCTTTTTGATGTTTGAGTGTTTTTTAAGTTTAGAATCTTTGTCAAAGAGGAAAGTGTAATAAAGTTTACAATAGTACTTTTACCATCTTGGCAGTGATTTAGAAATGAAAAGAACACTGCCAACGCTCAATTTAAATTCAATATTTACTTGATTTTTTTTCTTTGTCAATTTTTTTTAAAAAACTATTCCCCCTAAATTGTGGGAATCACATTTTGTTGTTTGTTTAGTTTTTTTGTTAACACTTAATACGTTGGTTTAAACACAACCTTCATTTAATCCACATCAATTCTATGAAAAGAGAAAAAAAGATTTCGTAGAAACCCTTTTATAAGTAGAACAGAACTATGCAAATTATTATGCATCTAGATAAAGGAAGGTTAACAGCATATGTAATAAGAATCACTGTGGTGCTGTGTTCAAAATTATTCCTTTCCATTATAGAAAACAAAAAATGAATTAAAATAGTATAGTATAAAACTTTACCCTTGATAGATTTTGCATTTTTCCTGTTCAGTACCACACACAACTGAAAACATAAAGACAACTCTTATTCATTTTTTCTTAAATCCTTCATATGTTTTTATGCATTGTTTTCCTGTTTTTTCCTCTCATTTGTCTCCCTTTCAGGTAATGCTTTTTCCTGCTTTTCTTTTATCTTTTCTATTTATTATCCCCCCTATCCCCTGCCTGTTTCAGTAGTTTTAATTTTTACTGAGATCTAATACATGTCTAAGAATAAATCCTACTGAAATCTAATTGACACTTATTATTTAATTTGTGCGTGGTTGTATCATCTAGACTTACAGCAGATTCGCAATATAAAATACAATAAAATAGCCACAGTAGGAAAAATAGACCTACAGCCCCAGTAACACTAGAACACAGAATGCATTCATTAAAAATCCAAACAAAAAATAACAATTACAGTACAAAATAAGAAAGATAAAATACTGATATCAAGCAATCATATTCCAAAGGCCCTCCAGAAAAGTTCAGCCTGCACTAATTTCTGGTACATTGTCAGTGAGGGGAGCAACTAGCTTCTAGAAGTATACCATAAATAAGTCTTATTCTCCCTTCAGTAACTCTTTATGCACATGTTAATTCCTGCTTTGGTCAGTCTTAATGGATCACTCCTACCTTGAATTATTCATGACAGTAGTAATAAATGAAGTTACATCAGTTAATATCTTATTGTCTCAGTTCTTAATGGTAGCTAGGGAATTCTGGGAGTTGAAGTCTACACAGCTTAAAAGTTGCCCAGAATGCTGCCTAGGGAATTCTGGGAATTGAAATCCACACATCTTGAAAGTTGCCAAGTTTGAAAAACACTGGCTTAAACCAAATTATAATTTGGCTCAGTATGAACCACGCTGCATTCACGTGCATTTCACAAGAACTGGCCTACTCAGCAAATCCCTTCATTCTGGGGGGTGGGACAGCCAGTAAAAATAAGTGAAAAGGAAATCCAAGAAAACAGCGTTCTGTCTAAACTTGTCCTGGTTTGCTCTGTGCCGCCTATTGGCACAATTTTCAAGAGGAAAAGTAAGATGTTCAATTAGCAGGACCTGCCGTCTATCGAAGTATCCTAAGTATTTCTCACAGCGGAACACGTACATGCTTTACTACGGAGTATCCTTTTACAGAACCATTAGCAATCCTCATCCCAAAATCTCACGTGGGCATACAGCATTTTTGGAAAGCTTGTTTTCTTTTGCAAACAAAAGGCCTAAAAGTTCATCCTCTACGGCATTCCTATGGCCATGGAATTCTGGGATTTGAAGTCCACCCATTTTACAGTTCCCAGCGTTGAGAAACACCGCTCTACTGCGCACGTTTTCTACTGTTTCCATCACGCATTAGTCTGCCTCACTTCCCCACGTACATTTTTAAAAGTTTCAGAAGTTGCACCCATCCAGATGTAAGGGGTACATACGAATAATCACGAAGAGAAACGTTCGGCTTGAAGTTAGCATTTTGAAAATTATGGCCCTCTAGATAACCGATCTAGACACCACGAAATAAGGGGAGAATCTCACTCAAGGTCAAGTACACGAAAAAGAAATTGGAAAGACGCCTCTCTGCCAGAAACAAACACCACCCCTCCCCCTGGCCGAGCCCTCTAGAAAACGCGCGTGCGCAAAGGGCAGCTTGCTTGGCCCAGCCAGCATTCGGCGGCGACGTCTCAACGCCTGTGCGTCGATCACGTGGCCCAGTGGCGGGTTCGTCTGAATTGGGAGGCGGAGGAAGGAAGGCAGAGGACGGGCGGAGCGGCCAGGGGAGCGAAGAATCCCGGCTGGGCCAGGCCTTCGAGTGGGCCTAGCGGCGGCTCGATTAAGGACTCGAAGGCAAGATCGATCTTCGTTAACTTTCGAGCAGGGAAGGCAGTTGTTGGAGGCAAGAGGCCGTCGAGAATCGAACGTCTCCCTTTGGGCCTCCCTCGCGGGGTTAGAAGAAGAGACTTGGGGACAAAAAGGTGGTGTTTGGGGATTTGTAAACGGTGGTCTTAGTTCCTGTCAGGAATAAAACGAAGGCTGCTTATTTCATATTAATCTCATGTTTACTCCTGTTAAATGTCAATTACTGCAGTATACCAAGAATTGCACAGCATTTACAGTGTTAGAAGTATCTCTGGTTTGCCTTTCAGATACGTCACTTTTCAATGAAAAGATATAGAGGATATTATTTACCATATAAGTATAAAAGTAAAGTGTAATTTTAAAAATTTGTTACATCATTTACATAATTTTGTGCCATTTGTTCAAACTTCCATTGTTTTCTCTCTTGATAGGAATATTGGATACTTTGTACCATGGCTATGCAAATGCAGTGTGATGAGAGCATAGATATATCAACAGAGGAGGAAAGCTTTGGTCCTCAACCTATTTCCCGTTTAGAGGTATGTAATTAGCACATATTAATGTAAAACTTGTATGTGGAGTCATGTATTCAGCAGTCACATCTTATATTCTGTATTGATAGTTCACAAGTATTGTTTCAGTGAAAGTTTCAATGAAACCATTAATTCTTAGCTTTTTAAAATTTTTGATAAAATAAAGCTACCTGTCACCAGTACTGTTATTATAAAATATTTTACTTGACAAAAGATTGCCTGTTACTTTTTCTATGCAGTCTGTGAAACAATTGAGAAAAAGAGGCCTTAAAACTGTTAACCAAATCTTAAATGTATTTTTTACTTATTATGGCTTATAAATAAAAAAGGAAAATAACAGTGTTAGTTGTTGATTCATTATGCAAAATACATTTTCAACAAAATATAGCTGGTTTAATTCTTTAAAACTTAGAAAATGTTTTAACTAAAAACCAATACTTGCAAAAGAACTTAAAGCTCTGTTTTTGTTTTTGTTTTTGTTTTAAATTGATGCAAATAACCGAAATAGACAAAGGGTTATAAATGTCAGCTGCTATCTTTGCAGAGTGCAGGAGCAAATCTCATAGAGTTCAGCAGAGCTTACTCTTAAGTGTATTAGGTTGTTTAGTTTTGTTATCTATTAAATTTGGATCATTATACCTGACAAAAGAGTCTACTCTTTGAGTTCTACATTAAATGTGCTATATTAATTAGAGTATTTGTTTCTATAGCAATGCGGAATAAATGCAAATGATGTGAAGAAATTGGAAGAAGCTGGTTTTCACACTGTTGAAGCTGTTGCCTATGCACCAAAGAAGGAATTGCTCAGTATTAAAGGCATCAGTGAAGCTAAAGCAGACAAAATCCTGGTAATCATGCTTAGCTTAAAGATGTTCAAAATATATAATATTTAGGTAGTACTGAGTATTAATTATTTGGAAACGGTGCTTTCTGAGTGATTGAACTTATATGGCCCCCATCTCATATAATGATTCTAGGCAGCTCACAACAATCCATAAAACAGAAATACCCTTCCCCCCAGGTGCCAGACCAAACAGCCTCCCAGCTCAACCCCCATCCTAGCCCAACGCTTGGCAGAAAAGCCAAGTTTTCACAGACCCCCAGAAGGCTAAAAGGGTAGGATTCCTTGGCTCTCAGATGGGAGACTATTCCAAAGGGCTGGGGTAGCCACCAAGAAGGCGCACCTCCAAGGTCCCCTCAGGATTTAAGGGCGGGGACCTGGAGCATGCCCAATGTATCATAAACTTTTTGGAAGTGGTTGGTTGTTAGTTTTTTTAAAGGATTATAGCAACATAGAGAGTTTTAACACAAGAATACAAATGAAATAATTGAGTTGTAAAATAAAACCAATCTTTTGATTTCACTGTCTTTCTCAGGCTGAAGCAGCGAAGTTGGTTCCAATGGGATTCACCACAGCTACAGAGTTTCATCAACGGCGCTCAGAGATAATTCAAATTACCACTGGATCTAAAGAACTTGACAAGCTCCTTCAAGGTACAACGTTTGATTTACCATTAGCCCTGAAGTTATGAATAGTTTTATTACATGTTGGAAAATCAAAAGCCAAGTTTAGAAGATGACATTAACAATATGTACTGTGATAGTTTTGGATTGCTTCTAGTGTTAATATAAGGAAAAAGCATATTTCGAGGCCCCATAAACCTTGAATTTCATACTTATATTACAGTGCTGTACAGACTTAATACACTAAAGTTTACTTCTGAAAAAATGGTAGAAGAACATTTCTAAACACTTGTAGAGATTGTTTCCCAAGGTATCTAAGGTCCTTTCTTACTCTCATTCCTCCTAAAAAGAATTGCTACAAAAATAATCTCATTCAACAAAGGAGTAATAGCATCCTAATAAGACCACATGGAATTCTTTATCTAGTTGCTGAATAATACTAAACAGTTTTCTTAACAAATCAGAATAAAAAAGCTGTAGCGCAGTATGACTTATTTACCTAATAATTTCCATCATCAGAATTCTGTTTCTTATGTATCTTGTAGCTGAAACTTGTAAAAGCACCCTAATTTCTGAAGTAAATTGTTCAACATAGGATATATTTTCAGAAATAAATCAAAGTGATTTGCAGATCTCTGTACGTTTGAACTTAAATGTGTGTGATACATATCTAGTGTGTGTATTGGTGTGTCTACAGTTACTGTGATATGCCTGAAATTTGTACTTCTTTGTCCAGGTGGAATAGAAACTGGGTCAATAACAGAGATGTTTGGAGAATTCCGCACAGGAAAAACTCAGTTATGTCACATGCTGGCTGTAACGTGTCAGGTATGCAGCTGAAACTCTTCTTTGTGTAATACTTCGCAGAACAATCTTTAGAATTTATTTCATATATTTTAATGACATGAATATCATTCTCATGACTTGAGAAGATAATGCAGTAAGTTAGAATTCTGTAGTACCTTTTGACTGTGAAGGCTAAATTAGATGCTTGGTTGAAGACCCTGATTTGGAAGTCTTGTTTCACTGAGGTGGAGGATGCTGCAGTTCTTTAAAAACACCAGTTAGGGCAGAACATCTTTAGATTAAGTACAAGTACATTCTAGAAGTTGAAAGCTAAGTGAGATATTTGGCTAGCCAAATTTCCACAACAGTGGATTCATTTGCTGTAGCCTCATTCAATTGATAGCTCTTAGAATGAAATTATACAATAGTTTTTCTCAGTCAACTTTGATGTCTTATCTGGTGAAATTTGCCCCATAAAATCCATCAAATAAATAAATATTAACCATGGTATATAGGCTACACGTTCGTTTATTCATTCATTCATTCATTTTTCAAATTCAGCCACTGCCCATCTCACTCAAAGTGATTATTAGGTATTTATAGTAGTTTGATTATCATTTGATGTTGTTTATCTTAAACTGGCCTCTTCTTCAATTAACCTTTTCTTCATTTTCTTTTTAGCAAACCTATTAATTAAATAAATCCTTTCTTTTAAGAATTACACGCAAAACAGCACATTTTGGTTTGTTTGGTTGTTGGTTTATATTTCTAGGTGATTGCAAGACAACTCTCCAACAGCTAAATATAATGGATTGTATCCAATGATGTCTGTTCACTGATAGAACAGATCTCTTCTTCCTCATGCACAAATTTCAGATTGGCTCTGGAGGATTGGGGAATCCTCTGCTGCAAATTTAGAGAAAGCATAGGTAATTGGATTGGGAGAGGGGGTCACCCTGCATAACACTGGATACAAAAGATTGCATGGAGCTATTCATATCATAGAAAGATGAAATGTGGGTTAGATTTTGTAGAAACCAAAACACTTCTGTAAACTGAACTGATCTTTCTTTTCTAAGCTCCCTATTGATCGAGGTGGCGGTGAAGGGAAGGCCATGTACATAGACACAGAAGGCACTTTCCGTCCAGAGCGTTTGCTAGCTGTGGCTGAGAGGTCTGTAGTTCTATCTGGAAATTATTGGTGGTACATCCTGAATTTAGGAATTATACTGCCATCTACTGACAGTTAATAATACTTAAGTAACATGCATTTACTTCTACTCTGATAAAATTGATTTATTTTTATAAACTTGAATGTTTTTGAAAGTGCCATATTGTTTGCTTAGTAAAATTAGTAAATTTGTATCCGTCCTAAAGGGATTGCTAAACTTTTGTTCAAAACAGAGATTATCTTTCCTCTGCCTTATTTCCCTAGATACGGTTTATCTGGTAGTGATGTACTTGATAATGTGGCTTATGCTCGAGGATTTAACACAGACCATCAAACCCAGCTCCTCTATCAAGCATCTGCTATGATGACTGAATCAAGGTAAAAAAAAGAGTTAGGTCAAGGAGACAGAGTTTACTTTAACAAATTAAAATATTTATATGTAAAGATGCACAATTTAGTATACTGTACACATCATTTTATACAAATTCTCTAACAGTGGAAAGATAATGGCACAAAACCCCTCTTTGGTTGTTTCACTATAGAAGCTCTGATGATAACATTGCCTTTCAAAATAAGCTGGGATTACTACAGGCTTGCTTGCTTCTAGGAGTGTTCTGTTAGCTAAAGGCAAGGCAACATCTCTTACAGTTCTTCAGTAGAAGCTTTGTTAGCAAGTTGCACTCCCCTGACAACAAATTGCATACAGCTCTTCGTCACCATATATGCTGAATTGCATGCAAGTGCTCCCTTTTTTATTTTTTTGTCCCCCTTCCCCATATTTCAAGGAAAAACATTATTTTCCTGTATGTATACCATTTCCTGATATTAATTATAACATATGTAAGCATATCTTTAACCAATTAAAACGATTTGTTTTAACTTTAATAATTTCAAATAGAATTATCCTAACAGAGCCAGTCTGGTGTAGTGTTTAAGGCTCCAGGCTAGAAACTGGGAGACTGTGCGTTCTAGTCCTGCCTTAGGCACAAAGCCAGCTGGGTGCCCTTGGGCCAGTCACTCTCTCTCAGCCCTAGGAGGAGGCAATGGCAAACCACTTCTGAAATCTTGCCAAGAAAACTGCAGGGACTAGTCCGGGCAGTCTCCAGGAGTCAAAAAACTGTCTCAAAGGCATACACACATCCTGGCAAGAGATGATGGACAGCCGTACAGGGGTGCTTGTCGTTATTAGGCATGCCTGCTTTACAGAACAATTTAGTCAATGTGAAACTTAATGGATACAAAGAAGGAAATCAAGATTGTTCTCAGTGCTCCAACTGTCACTTGGGTTGGTTTTCATCTTGGTAAGGCTATAAATATTGATAACATGGCTCTATCTTGCTCAGGAGGAGCAGTAGGATGTATTCCTTCTTTGACATCTATGTATTCAGTTGAAGTATGCCAAGAATTGGCCAGACAATACACAAAAGCAAGCATATTTCAAGGGCACAATTTAAATCAGTATTGCGCATGGCAGTGTTTATCTGCTCTTTTCTTTTAGATATGCTCTGCTGATAGTGGACAGTGCCACAGCTCTTTACCGGACAGACTACTCTGGCCGAGGTGAACTATCGGCCAGACAGATGCATTTAGCCAGATTTCTGCGCATGTTGCTTCGACTTGCAGATGAGGTAAGCCTTTGTTCCATTTGCAGTGGTTGGCATGGCTTTGGCCGTGAAGACCCTGGTAGCAATGTGTGGTGCCAAGCTACCTGGGGATTTTTCAGTTTATACTGAAGAAGTTGAAACTGACTGTATGTTTCTTTCACAACAGTTTGGTGTAGCAGTTGTGATCACAAACCAGGTGGTAGCACAAGTAGATGGAGCTGCGATGTTTGCAGCAGATCCCAAGAAACCTATTGGAGGGAATATTATTGCACATGCTTCCACAACCAGGTAGGATGTCAGACTGCTAGTTTTAATTATCACAGTTTTCGTGCCTTCGTTTAACTAGAAATTATGTGAAAATTAGGGTGAAGCTTCAGTGTGATGTCTGGATAGGTTTTTTTGCAGAAACTGAAGCCAGATTTTGTTTAAATAGAAATTGATAATTTGTAGCCTCTATCCTAACTCAAGATAGCTAACATCTCTAAGTGCTTTTTTCAAAGAAAAGCAGGATAAAAATACTTTTAAATAGATAAAAAGCAGAATATAAAATATATTCCTGGAGCTATTAAATATCTCTTTAAAGTCTGCTTGTTTTATAAAGCCATGTTGCCTCAAAAAATCCCAGATGTGCATCAAGTATACCCTATAAAAGAACAACTTCAAGAGTTTAATCAGGTTGCTGTGTTTGTGACATCAGCTGGAGAAAGCTAGTGACTGCAACAGTTAAGAGACAAAAATTATGGAGAGGTACACTTTGTTCTGCAAAAAGAGGTTATGGTAAAAAAATGGTGGTTTGAATGAAGACAAATAACAGATGCTATAGAAGCAGTACAAGACCTGGAACCTTGGGGTTCGTGTGCTTCCAGTAACTCATTTCCACCAGCAGGTGGCCTCAGGTCCATGGTGAGGAGTAAGAAGAGAAAGCAACAAAGAAATTTGAGATCTTATTGTTCAGCACTGGATTTGGTTATGTAACTATATGTCTATCTGTTAACAAATAAAGAGGAGAATGGAGTAGGAATTTTTCCCGTTTGTCACATTAGCCTTTTGTCACCAACCTATTCTACCTAACCATTTTGTTTTAATGTCCGACAGTATATAATGGATGGGGAAAACCTTAACATACAAATAATTGACTCAATGTTCCCTAGAAAACTTTCTGGATAAAAGGGTGGAATATAAATTGAATAAATGTCTGATTTTTTATTTAATAGTTCCTTACTTTTTATTAAATGTATTGTCTGGTTAGGCTGTACTTGAGAAAAGGTCGGGGTGAAACTAGGATATGCAAGATATATGACTCGCCTTGCCTCCCTGAAGCCGAAGCGATGTTTGCTATTAATGCTGACGGAATAGGAGACGCTAAAGACTGAAGAACTCCATCTCTTAATTTATGGTGCAAGATTGGTCCAAAGAGGTGTTTCTTTCCATATGATCCTGTTCTTCATGAGACTTCCACTATAGCTTGTGTGACTACCAGAAGAAACAATCCTAAATTAAGCAAACTCTAACTCCTCCTGTTATTGTGGCTAAGCTACAGAAGACTCCTTGACTTTCTAAAACCTGGTAACTTACTAAGATCTTTTTGTTGTTTAGTGCAGCAGAATAGTGACAATTTTGAGAAACAACATTTACAGAATTTATGCAAAGTTTATGAATGTATCAAGTGTGAAACATTAAACACTTCCTGATTTTTTATGATTGAAGCCAAAATAAAATGGAAGAAATCTGTTCAGTAAAGGAGCTATATAATAAAATTAAAGCAACATCTGTTAAATGGCTAGCAGAAAATGTTCTTAAACTTATATCTTTTTCAAGGACAAACTACAGGTTAAAACTGTATCTATATATATATTTGCACAGCTGTAAATTGAAATGTATCAGCTAAGAAGAGCTAGGTATTGTGCTGTTATAAGCAAAGGCTGTAAACATTTTAAAGATACGTTCTATGTCTGTCTTCCACTTGTAAATATTTCCATGAAAAATTGATTTAATTAAAGTGAATCATACTATGAAGATTGTTATCATTTATGCTCTGATTCTTATACTTCGAGACAAAAGTGGTGAAAGACTGGTGTAGGAAGTCTCACCCAGAAAAATCAAGATTTTGTATCTGTTATGCAAGCAATTCCCACAAATTTAATGGCTCCTTACAAGTGATAAAGAATAAGCTACAGAGGGAAAGTAGAGACCCCCAGAAAAACTAGAGCAGCTCAGGGGATAATTTAATTTATTCAATTTGGGTACCACCCAAAACAAACAAAAAAATTAAAATACAACACTTCAGAAACATGACCAGCAAAACAAAAAAGGCAGATAAAAAACAAGATGGGGAATCTGGCCAACAACAGAACTCACAAGGGATTCTAGCTACCTTAGCCCAAGGCCTGGGAGAACAGCCAGGCCTTCAAGGCCTCTGAAACATCATCAGGGTAGGAGCTGCCCAGATTTCAGGAAGAACTTCATTCCAGAGGGCAGGCACTGTGACAGAGAACTTACATCTCCTGGATCCTGAAAGATGACAATTCAAGGGACCTGAAATATGCTGACTCTCTTAGTTGATATCAGCTGGGCAGACATCACAGGAGATAGATGGTCCTTCAAATAAATGCACCCTATACCATGTAGGGCTTTATAGGTCATAACCAGCACCTTGAATCGCTCCTGGAAGCAGACAGGCAAGCCAGTGTAGCTCATGGAGCAGAGGTGTCACATCATTGCCATTGCCACTGCATTCTGGACCAACTGAAGCTTCTGAGTGGTCTTCAAGGGCAGCCCCCTGTAGAGTATGTTGCAATAGTTGCTGTGTGGTGACTAAGGCATGAATGAATGACTGACTGGCCTCCCAGTACAGGAAAGGGTGCAACTGGTACACCAGATGAAACTGCAAAGGCCGCCTTGGCTACAGCTTCCATCTATTCATCAAGCTCATCACCTCATCAAACATTGAGTTCATAAAGACCCCCAGTTTGCGAATCTCCCTGGATCTAGGGGACCCTGACAACTACAGCCATTCAGTCTTGGTAGGATTGAGCTGAAGACAGCTGCACTCATCCAGGCCTGTACAAGGCACTTGGCAGAACCTTGACAGCCTCACTCAGCTGGCCTCGGGTCAAAAGATATAATTAGGCATCATCAGCATACTGATTATACCAAACACCGAACTGGTGGATAAAAGTGTGATTTGGCATTACTGTACTTGGCAAAGCTTTAAATTAATGCTATAGAATCAAACCATGTCTGCAAAAATTCTATTTCTTAAAATGTAAATGGACAATGATGTGTTTGTGAATGTACCATGACAAAACGGTATAGTTTTTTCAGAAATGCTAGTATCCATAGCAGTGCACAGAAGGCCTTAGTGTGATTACCTCTTGCATTTTATCTCCCCAATTTTTCTTCTCTATATTCAGAAGCAGTCTCATGATTAATTATTACTAACACTGCCCTAGATCTACTGAACTGATGTTGATATATGCAAAGTAATGATGAAGCGAGCCCATGCTTATTATATCATTATCTCTTACATCCCTTAAATTTTGTATTTGACTTCGTATCTAACTGCAACACTAAACAGCTGGCATTTTTGTTTTATTTTGTTGGTATTTGTAAGTTAATAGTGTGATAACCATTCAATCAACAACTGCCTGATGTTTCTAACTAAACATTTGCACAAAATATAGAAACCTGTCTGTATTCTTCAGCTTGTTTATTATAAAGATGTGCAGCAATATAGAAGCAATGTGATAATCAACAATAATCATGGAACCAGATGAATATTTTCAGGTAAACATTATGGTGAAATGGGAAGAAGTGTTTTTATTTCTCAGAATGAAAATCTGTTAAGCAAATTCCATGTTATGTTGCAGCAGAACCATTTTGCTTTTTTTCTAGTTGCAGAAGTCCTGTGCCAATTTTATACTGATGGCAACAAACATAGACATGGCACAGATGTGGTCTATAACTCCCATTAACCCCAGCCAGTAAGGATAAATGTCTACAGTCTGTGGAGGTTGTAATTTAAAATGTATGCAAGGCATCAAGACTACTTTATAGTCCTGGATAAAATAATGCAGTATTGTAGTTTCTGCTTCCCAATGTGGCCCATCTCAGAGGGCTGACAATATGTGCACTGGCGTTAAACTAGAAGCCCTGCAAAAAGATGCTGATAATGGTTCTGGACCTCTAGAAGCTAAGAAATAGTGAGAATCTTCTAAAATGGTACATGTTAATTGATGAGTATCTTAGCAGTCTTCAGGGGTACCTGTTAATCTGTAGGCCTGAATTCAAGAAAAAACACTAGAGTGAAACATTCTGGAAGTATGATACTGTAGAATAATGTTATTTTTGTATGAATAAAGAGACACTTACCCTCATTGTGCTGTCCTTCCAGTTGTGACGTCCACTTGTACAATGGAGCAGAAAGAATCTGGGCAGAATAAGCAAACCATAACATGATTGATCTCTAAACATAGCCTTTGAAAGTACACTCATTTTTAAGCTAACCATAGTGTGTTTCAGTGTGCCATTTTTATTGACTTTTTTTTTCAGGAATCAACTGTGTTTTCAAGAACATCTAATCCCCACTAGACAAGTGCTACTCGCCTTTGTTAATTGCCGATTAGGCATTGTATAGCAATGTCTGCACTGTAGATGGAAGCAATCATGGGTCTAATACTCAACGGCCCAGAGTTCCTCTTTTGGGGGAGATGGGCAGTAACAAAATTTGAATAATTAAATAAAAAATAAAAATAAATAAAATATAGTGCTGAGGTCCAGAACCATTATCAGCATCTTTTTGCAGGGCTTCTAGTTTAATGCCAGTGCACATATTGTCAGCCCTCTGAGATGGGTCACATCGGGAAGCAGAAACTACAATACTGCATTATTTTATCCAAGGCCATCTCTGTGCATTACACATACAATAGAGGTGCACGAGGTCAACAGATAGTCTTTTTTTTTTAATGAAGATTCTTACTGACTCAGTTATCTACTGAGCAGAGATTAAACATGCACTGAAAGTGCTTGTTTAGATATCAATCAGCACTCACAACGTAACCTAAATTAAAATTTAAACTTAATTTGAATGTTGAATATTGAGAGTCAAAAGTTAGTGAATATGCTGTAGGCTACAATCCAAAATAAACGTTAACCAATGCTTAAGGACTGCAGGGGTTCTGAAGAAGTCTGGCTAATAAAACCTCCCTACACTGAACATAAGTTTCTGCTTTTTTCTCCAAAGAATACAGTAGATTGAGAGACAGAGGGGAGACTGCATTCTGCTGCCTAAACTGACCCAAACAGCTTCAGTACACTGGTTTAGTTACTAGTCACGAACATCCCACTGCTGCTTTGTGGAGGTCAACCACATCTGCTGTACACATTCAGGAAAACTGGTAACACAGTGGTCTGTACAATTAGCGTGTTGTAGAGAAATTTAACTGCTCCCTAATACATGTGAGATGTGAGGAAACCACTGTGCCAGAGGAACTGAGCCAGGCTCTCTGTTGGAGGAACAAATGGGTAGCCTTGTGTTATTGAGAAATCTGTTCTCTCATTTCTGGAAAGAAAATCCACATCTTGTAACAAGTTTGTGGGAAGAGAATTGGCTGAATTCATCACTGTGTGTGGTCACAGAAGTGATTTTCAGAAGCATATGCTAAGCTGTTCCATATGTGAACTTAATTTGTGTAAAAATAGAGAGATGGTCTTCATGTCAGCAATCTTCTAGTTTTGCCAATAATTTGACAGAATGCTAATATACCCTTACATATGACTAAAATCACGGATACACACACACGCATACAGCTCATCATGCAACATGTAATAGAGGTGGCATTTTCTACTGGACAGTCTGAAAAATGCAACCTGCTGTTTTATGTTCTTACCTTCCCTTACTGTTCTCTTCACAAAGTTCTGTCGTAGATGGTTTGAAGAATTTTTATAGCGACAAACATATACAGAGAGAGAGAGAGAGAGACTCTATATCAGAGCATGAAATAACAATATACAAGAAGAGAAGCATTACATAGTTTGGGCACAATCTCCAGCTTCTATTTGGTGGTCACTGAAATAACAAAAGCTCTGCAATAGTTCTGTGTTCCAGACCCGGTGTGGAATTTGGGGGTCCTCCTGGACTCGGCTCCTGCTTGAAGAACAGGTGGCAATCATGGCCAGGAGGGCCTTTGCCCAACTTCGTGTTACTCACCAGTTACGCCCCATCCTGGATCAGGAGGCCCTCCAGTCAGTCACTCATGCCCTAGTCATCTCCCGTATAGACTATTGTGATGCACTCTGCATGGGGCTACCCTTGAAGAGTATCCAGAAGCTACAACTGGTCCAGAATGCGGCTGCGTGAGCAGTCTTGGGTGCCCCAAGGATGGCACACGTAACACCTTTGCTGTGCAAGCTGCATTGAGTGCCAGTTTGCTTCTGGGTCCAATTCTAGGTGTTGGTGAGCACCTTTAAAGCCCTACATGGTATGGGTCCAGGTTACCTAAGGGACCATCTCATCCCTATTACATCGACCCATCCCACCTGGTCAGACAGAGAGGGCATGTTATGGACCCCGTCCATGAGAGACTGTTGATTGGCGGGGCCCAGGAAGAGAGCCTTCTCTCCTGTGGCCCCCACCCTTTGGAACACTCTTCCCCCAGAGGTAAGGCAGGCCCCCTCTCTCCTGGCCTTCTGGAAAGGTGTAAAGACCTGGCTCTGACATCTCGCTTGGGGCAGGAGGGGGGTAATCAACCCTGGGGGTGGTTAGTGCCCTAAAGAGGCCCCTCTGTATTTATAAATTTAAATTAAATTAAATTAAATTAAGAACTTTTAATATCACCATCCTGGATTTTATATTTTATATTTATATTGAAGAGGTACCGTTTTTATTGTATTTTAATCTGTATTTGTATTTTATTTTATTGTATTTTAATCTGTATTGATAGGGACGCGGTG